>NC_137867.1:11160043-11512750 GCF_963924005.1 Protomyctophum bolini | reverse complement strand
ATGTAGGCGTTTAGCAGATGCTTTTCATCCAGAGTGACGGTAAGGCAATGTAATGATCACATGCATCAAATGCAGAGAGAGACAATGTATGCCTCAGTGAACCTAGCATCAGTAACCTAAAACAAACCCCACATAAAACAAAACTGTACGTTATAAAAAATATAATGCCAGGTAAAGAACTGAACCAGTGACGAACATCTTGATTCTTGTTCCGTCTTGCACTTTTGAAATGCACAACAGCACCTTACTCAAACTGTGCTGGTAACGTTTTTTAATGTTTTTGTGCTGGTAACTTCTTATATGAATTACACGCATGTAGGCCTACATATAGGGGCTCTTTATTAAATGTCTGTTTATGCTGCATTTTAGCTTTGGTCTTTTTTTGTTACCTTGGTGTTCCACCGCAAGTTTCATATTATTTATGTATGTAAGTACATGGGGAAGTGATTCTTGGTTCTTGCTCAAGGGCCGACTGCACATTCCGATTCCAAGATGGCCGCTCCCTTCCTGATCCACTGCCCGCCCGAAAGGATTGTGTGGTTTTTCCCTATACCAAAAAGACAAAAAGAGAGAGTTTACAGATGACAAACCGTGGAACAAAGATGCATATCAGTGCTTCTCAACCTTTTCTGGTTGGGTCTTCCACTGTTAAGTGGTCAGATGGGTGGGCTGCGTGCACTTTCAGAACACTCAGTCAACCAATCCATTGTGTTCCACCTCGGATCGATGGCACTATAACATATAGTATACTTTAAATTCTTATTTATTGGCATCAAGATTAAAGTTATATTTTATCACTGAAATCCGTTGTGTTTTGCCAATTATTTTGGGGCCAACTTTCGGTGGCCCCACACCACCGGTATCTTTTGTACAATGGCAGATGATTGGAACGGCAATGTGTCTGCGTGCGTACGTGCGTGTGTGTGTGTGTGTGTGTGTGTGTGTGTGTGTGTGTGTGTGTGTGTCTCACACACACACACACGCACACACACACACGCACGCGCACGCGCACGCACGGTTTTATAGCATCTGAAAGGACAGCAGAGAAGGAAGTTGCATCCACAGCTGTCACTTCTCCTGCCAGACTCCATGACTTATTCTGCTGAGTCATCGCTAGTTCTCTGCTGTACACACTACACACACACTCTCTCTCTCTCTCTCTCTCTCTCTCTCTCTCTCTCTCTCTCTCTCTCTCTCTGCAGTATGTTTTTCTGCTTCTGAATGTCCTTGCACATGCATGAAAATGTAAAAAAAAAAAGAACTGTTGTGTCATGAAAGGTCACACAAGATGTGAATACTGCACACCGTCGTATACAAAAGCAGAAGAAAAAAGAGGCTAAAGCACTGTATATTGTAGGCCTATATATATAAAAAAAATCCCACATGCATGACCTTAATTTGTGCTACAAACAAACATTTTAATTCAGTGTGTGTACTCTGAGTTTCAAAGAGCAAACACAACGTTGTGTGAGTGAAGTGAGCCCCACAGGGCTGTGTGCTCATTATTATTTAACCAACCTATATACTCTGTTGTCCGGGGTCCCCCCAGGGCTCTGTTACTGGTCCTTTCCTGTATGCCCTCTGCAAATTAGCTCCTGCTCAAATTTAATGTGATGCTTTTTAGATCTGCTATTTTCACTAAATGTTTGCCTTTATATGATGACATGCCCAGATTATGGACTCTTTATTAACCTCTTTATTTTATACTTTGGCTATTACAAATTATACAAACACAATGCCGATCTCAAAATAATAAATCATTTGTTTCAAGAAATTATTACTTTCAAGATTCAAGATTTCATTGCCATGGCATAGTTCCAGAAGTGTTTTTTGGAGGCCCCTGAACATGCAATTCCAAGTTAGTCATGTGTTGCGGAAATAGGCTCTATTAGAGGGGTGTAACGATAGTAACTGCATCGAAAAATGTATATAAAGTATATCGAAATGAAAACAGCAACATTATCAACAATGTCTTGTTTTGCAATGCAAATAATCGGTATTGAATCGTTTTGCTATGCAAATAATATCGATTGTATCAAAGGCCTGAGCCATGGCTCAGTGGTCCAGGCACCTTGGCTGGTAATCCAGTTTGTGCGTGGTAGGCCTATTTAGCATTTCTTTGAAAAAAGAAAGAAGAAAGAAAAGGAGGGATTTAATTACTTAAGGGCAGTCCATACTGTCTCCGACCATCGAACCTTTCGTCGGAAAGCTCCGGTATACAAGTACAACATGACGTCACTCGCAACTTCTGAAACGCATTCCTCCGAATCTTTGTTCTGAAAGCTGCACTCCCAGATGTTGTGACTCTCCGAACTCTACTTCGGAGAAAAAAATGTAAGTCTGATCTTTCCGACGAAAAGTTTGATGGTCAGAGACAGTATGGACTGCCCTTTAGTTTAAAATAATGTCAATGTATTTTAAATAGTTACTGTATCGATTTCAAATCATTGAATCGTATTGGAACGCCATATAATGAACCAATATCATCCATGTATCGTATCGTCAACCATGTAATGTATCGTGATACCTATGCAACGTATCGTATCGCTGTTAAAATGAAGCGTTACACCACTATACGTAGGCTCTATGCATACGCCATTTTGGAAATAACTCTTCCTAATTCCAGGCCTCTTCAACTTCCTTCACGGGTGTTACCAATGATAGTTATCAAATCATTGGTAACACCTGTGAAGGAAGTCGGAAGAGGCCCAGAAGTAGGAAGAGTTATTTCCAAAAAATAATATAGCGATTTTTGTAAGAAACATTTGTGAAGGCAATTACATGCAGGCAAGTGGTACTATTATCAAAAGCCTGTGTGTCATTTCATTGTCACATTGTCTCAGGAGAGCATTTGTTCGAAATATGTGGTGGTGGTGGGTGGATATCTATCTATTGTGACATTTGGACACCTGGAATAAACTAGCTCAGACACGCACCCTCTGTAGACATTTTAAAATCTCAACTCAAGACTCACCTCTTCACTCTTGCTTGTAGTTGAGTTTTAATATCTGCATTCCTACTCTGTCCTGACTGATTTGCTGTATGTTGTGTTTTATTTTCCTCTATGTTTTTATACTTTTATTTTGTTCTTTGCCATTGTTCTATCATTTTAACTATACTTGGTTGTGTTTTATTGTATTCTATTTTTGTGTTCTGCCCTGTGGAGCACTTTGAGCTGCATTAATGTATGAAAGGTGCTATATAAATAAAGTTTATTATTATTATTATTTGTGGCGCCCTCTATGGATGAAAACACCTTTGTCTCTATTTGGAGGCCGATTGGAATGGGATATGGAGCATATGTTACAGGTAGAGCCTTGATTCCAGGCTGCATCTTTCTTTCTCGATTCCAGAAAGGAAGTGTACCAATTTCTGTGCCTTTTGGACAGAATCTGTAGAAAAAAGTTTGTACCTGGAAATGTGCATGGCCATTATGGGGAGTTGCCTCATGATCCATAGGGAACCCAAGAGTTATAGGCCAAAACAGGAAAAAGTGGGGTTGAGGTTCTTCCTTGGCGTACGCCGTACTGTGTGCATGCAACCGTTGCAATGTCCGAGATTAACTGCTCAGGCAGGCAGGCAGGCAGGCAGGCAGGCAGGCAGACAGACAGACAGACAGACAGACAGACAGACAGACAGACAGACAGACAGACAGACACACAGACACACAGACACACAGACACACACACACACACCAACGGACAGGGGCACACCCCCGGCTATTCCGGCCTGGCTGGTGGAGATATTATAATATTTCAATGAGTTTATTCATAATAATACACTGCAGCCCCAGACTCCCCGCCCCCCCCCCCCCCCCCCCCCCCCCCACACACACACACACACTCACCCACACACACCCACACCCACATCCTCCCCGTGATCCAATTCAAGTGAAAGTGTGCAAAATCCTCTGAGCCTGCTTTCCATTTTTAATGTGTGAGCTGTCAAAACACGGACCACAACACATGATGTGTTCATGCTCCAATACTTTGATCATATCAATGATTCAGCAGCGCATGGGGATCAGCCATGACCTCAACCCACTGGGGAACTTTCCCCACGCTCAACATCACTTCCACGCTCAAACATGAAATGAAGAGACGGGAGCCGCAGCACACAAGGCCTTGCAAGGAGGAACAATTTGACATGAAACATTGTTACCCCGAAATGCTAATGAGAACATGCAGCATATAAACACACGTCACCTGACGATATCAAACTTCATTTCTGCACGCATTTGGAGGATATACGGCTCTCAATTGAACTGTAACCAGTCGCTGCTTGTCTGTACAGCTAAATGCTCAGTAGGCTATACATTTTCACATTACATTACATGGATAAAAGCTGCCATACTACTATGTAACATGGATTAAAGCTAAATGAAATGAAAAAGAAAACTGAAAATGTCCTAAATGCAATGTAAAATTATGATGTTTTAGTAGTATTGTTGATGTTGTTCTACATATAATACCAACCAGGCGAAGAAATCACAGATTGAGGCTTTAACCATAATATCCCATTTGCAGACATTAGGTTTTTATGGAAGATTCTTCGGAACATATTGCTAGTTTTGACCACTTCAAATGCTCTAATCTTAAAGTAATAACCAGAAATAGCACAAGCTCTCAACGTGTCTGTGACGCATTGAGAGCTTGTAGACATGCAGTCAATACTGTAGGTGCCTATAGCATGCTCATTGCTTCCATAGACTCTGAGGCCGCAGTCACACCTTTGAGACAGCCGTCTTATCAATGTTTTATGGTTTCAGCTGTCTTGTCGTTTGCCGCATCAATGTACCACAATGCTTTGCGTAATCTGGGCGGTGCGTGCCTGCGTGGGCGGTGCGAGGACATGCGGAAACAGATCCACGTGTTGCGTTGTTGTTGCTGCTGTTAGCTGCCGGAGACAGTAGCTTGTTGGTTGTGTGTGGTGAAAAAATGGTTTTTTGGAGAAGAAAGAGGGCTCTTGTCCTGGCGATGTTGGTGGCGAGGAGAAAGAGGGAAAGGGAGACGTGCCAGAGAGAGCTTAGCAACGACTCCATTATTTTTAATAAAGCGCATCCATTTTACCACAACACACGACTTTATTGCTACATTTCAGGCTGTTCGCCATGGGGCGCCTGGGCGCACGGCTCTCTCCTATCTGCAGTCAGACCGTTCAGCGTTACTTCAGGAGTGCTTTGGCATTGCCAGTGGACACCTCGATGTTAATGTTATTAAAAAAAATGAGAGAAAAAAAAGGGGGGGAATCATAACATTTCATGCCCAAAATGATTGTTTGCGAGCAGTAGCATTTTCAGAAATATAAGTCATGGCTACGACTCTTTCATAATCTCCAGTCCAATGCGCACTGCCCATGCGAACTGAAAACATGTTCATTCATATTAACAGTTTTATTTTATTTTAACAACCAAATCATATGATTTTGAATCATATGAATCATATGATCATTCTGCTGAGACAGTATTTGAAATTTTAATATAGTCGCGTAGTTTCAGCGATGAACGATGCAACGTTAAGCAGCTCAACCCTGAAACACAGCAGCAGCTCAATGACGAAGCTCCGTCTTTTTAAGCTCTTTTTAAGCCCTGTTTTTTAACCACTGCAGACAGCATATGGATTTTAAGGTTCGGATACACAGTTTTACTGATGTGCTTTTTAACTGGATTGCCGACATTCGGACTGTCAGCCCTGGCCTGTTGCTAGTTTTACAGCTAGCCTGTTGCTATAGTTTGACAGCTGCAGCTGCTATAGCTGTCACAGCCGTGGCACGTTAAACAAGCGACTTTTTCAGTTTATAAGTAGCTCCGGTCCATTCTGTCAATGCTGGGTGTGCGTGTGTACACGATAAATATCTAGTACATTTGTATATTCACGTACAGTCGTACAAGTAGGCTACAGCATAGGCACTCAGATCATAACACAGGGCAGAATCATATACCGGTAAGCATTAGGAGTGAAAATGCATGCACCTTGAATTATAACGTTTGTTTTAATTTTCTGTTCGGCCACGACGGGCAGGGATTATATTTTCCTGTTGAATTGCTTACTGGAACAGACCAAACTACTTTACTTAAATTAATACGAAAGTGCATAGGCTTTCCTCTTCCGTGTCTGCACTATGCAGAAAAAAAACAACAGACTCAGAGTGTGAAAAGACCGCCCAGTGCAGCGTAACAAACGGACCTTCTCTCCTATTGGTTGGCGGGTAAACCCAACCCTTTTTGTCTTGTGTCTGGTGCCGCCTTGTTCTCCAGCATGTCGCCTACAAACTGTTTTATGCCTCGTGTCTTGCCCCCCCCCCCCCATGAAACACGTTTGTCTGATGAAACCACGTGACTCCCATTAGAAATGCATTGGGAGCTGTCTTGTCTGATGCTTTTGATCAGACAACCATAAGACGGCTGTCTCAAAGGTGTGACTGCGGCCTGAGAGTGCACAAATTATTTGGTTACATTTGTACACACTCAGAGTTAAAGTGATGCTGTGTAGCACTAGCATCCATGATGGTACAAGTATTTTTCCTGCTACCTCTGGTATAGTGGTAAGCAATAACGTTGTCGGAAACAACACATATTAACTTTAAAACAAATACATTAATACATATCCGATTATCCGGGATACATTTCCGGCATCTGCATCATTTTAGCTTTTTAATCTGCTATTTTCCACTTTTGTGTGACACTCCAAGTATAGGGCATTAATTTGAGACATTTGAGAAATATGGATACAAGAGGTTTCTGCCCGATTTAAACAATATATATTAGGAAGTATATATCACATATATACATACAATGAGTGTAACATATATATATATAATAATAATAATATACTATAACGACATGGCATGTCTCCAATGTTTACATTTCAGACCATTTTGAAACATTCCAGACAGTAGGTTAGTGACCAGATAATGTGCTTACAGGTGTCACGGTACGTGACATGTTATGGTTTATTGTGTACCTTTTATTTTGTAGTATTGTTTTGTGCCATCCTGTCTGCCCCTGTAGTTCTGTACCTGCCTTGTCTAACCTGTATTGTGATTAGTCTTTGTTTTCCACCTGTGTCCTCTTAGTCCCCCAGCCAATCCCTGTCTTGATTTTGAGTTTTGTTCACCTGTGTCTAGTTATCCCATGTCTATAAGTATGCCCTTGTGTTTTCAGTTCTTTGTTGGTTCATAAATTGTTGTCAGTGTATTTCTAGCTCCTCGTGATTCCTTGTATTTTCCTAGTGTTATTTTCTTGCTCCTAGTTATCCCTAGTTTCCCCGTGTTTCCTGTGTTTGTTCCTGTACCTCTTGTTTTTGGATAATAAACCACCGTGCACTCGACCTGCCTTAAGTCTGCCTCATCCTCTGCCTTGTCCTGCGCTTGGGTTCTACACACCTCTGACTCTGATCGTGACAACAGGTAGGGTAAGTTTTGGTTAAAATAAGTGTTAAATAGCTCTATTATAATATAGTACTCATTGCTACAGTGTTTGTTCAGTAACAGGAGTCTCTCCAGCTCTTTATTAAACAGAAAATGCATTTTCAGATCGGGTTACCAATTGTATCCAATCAGCAGTCAGGGTACAGATTAAACACGGGAAGTTGGAAATGATGACACAAATAAACAAGCAGACAAAATTGGAACTGGAACACTATACAAAATTAACCTGCTGGGTGCTCTCTCCTGATTGGCTGGCATATTGTCACCTGAACATTTATTTTCTGTTTATCAAAGAGCTGGAGAGACAGGGAGACTCCATGCTGTTACTGAACAAACACTCTATAGCAATGACACAATTCAATTCAATTCAAAGGGCTTTATTGGCATGAGAAAACATACGTTTACATTGCCAAAACAGAAAGAACAATACAACAATACAGCAATACAATCAAAACAGAAATGATGTACATTTGAAGGTCAGAATCTTCAATAGATCAAATTCTATGTACCAAGGTCACTCAATGCAGGTATAGTGCAGGAATATACACAATGATTAGTCTTTAGGGTGGTTGTGTTCCATTTGATATCCTTCTCCTATCACAGCAACTCACAAATCTTGCTGCTGTGTTTGCACATTGTTGTACTTCGCCCAGCAGATATGGGAGTTTTTTGTCATTGGTCATGTTTTCAAAATCTCTGTGTGTGGTTGTGATCTGTGGGAAGTATGTGTCTCTGATGTCTTGGTACAATGGACAGATGGTTAGGAAGTGTAGCTCGGTTTCCACTTCATTTTGTGTGCAGTGTGTGCATAGTCTGTCTTCTCTCGGGATACAGGTCTGCCTATGACGGCTTTTCTCGATTGCGAGACTGTGCTCACTGAGTCTGTACCTAGTTAAGATTTTTCTTTGTTTTGGGTCGGTCACGGTGCTCAGGTATTCTGCCACTGTGTATTCTCTGTTTAGGGCCAGATAGCATTCTAGTTTACTCTGCTTTTGTGTTGCTTCTTTCCAATGTGTCAGATAGTTTTCCTTTTGCTGTTTTATAATTTGGTTTAGTCCAATGGGTTTACTATCTCGTGGCTCTGTTTGTGTTTGTGCTCGGAGTTCCAGGGCCAGATGGCTGAGGGGGCATCTCTCTAGAGTTTCGCTGTGTGTGAGTGCCTTGTTATGGAGTGCATCTAGGTCACTTTCTTGTATGACACAATACAGTGCTTTAACCTTTAAACTTTGCATTATTATTATTATTTTGTTTTACCATAACTAAATAGGCCTCAATTAAAAAGCAAAACAGTTGCATTTTCTGGGGTCATAATCCTTGGCACAAAAATGTGCGAATTTTTTTTTTTTTATATATATAGGCCTACTGTATATGCCTCAAGATACATGCTAAAAGCATAGCTGACTCATCCAAAGGATGTTGATGGAAACGCTTATATATTTTTGCTTTATACTGTCAACATACGCTCCGAAAAGAGCAAAACCTATAGTGTGACCTTGGCGATCAAAAATTAAATATTCACCCTGTGTGTAGGCCTATATTCCTCATGGAACATTGTGCTCAAATGGACACAATCACACAAACATATCATAATCACACTAGTATCCATTCGTAGATGTCGGGTGGAAACCTTGTATGTCCAAAACCGTTCCTATTTTGACGGGCGCTAGCCCCTCCAATACATGGCTTTTGAAGATTATCATAAGTCGATTTGAATGTTGTTTATTTAGAGCACGTATGACATAAATCGTTTGCCAGTCAAGACGTTAATGTTTGTCAATAGGGCACAAAATGACGACGTAAGATATCTTCTATTTTCTAGAAGATCTACTTTTGCTCGGCACGCTTGCACGATGAAGTATAGGGCGTTCATTTGCGGAAACGAACGTACACTATAGTTGACATAGTGGAGATGCGAGGTTTCTCGTCTGACAGCGACGGCTGGCTCATTGCATCATAAAAGCATACAGCATCCTTCACATGCAGATGTGTGGAATAATTACACATTTGACCATTTAGCCATTTAGCACAACAATCGCCACACTGACGGGAATGTGGGCTTCACCTTGACCTGGCGACCCAGGTGCGTGCGTCTCTCTCTCTCTCTCTCTCTATCTCTCTCTCTGGCTGATTCTCTATAAGACAGTCCAGAGTGATAGCTGTCAGGGACCCTACAAGACCACTCACTCAAATCTTAAGTGTGTGTGTGTGTGTGTGTGTGTGTGTGTGTGTGTGGGGGGGGGGGGGGGTGGGGGGTTCATCAGAGTGGACAGCGAGCGGCCCCATGGTCCCTGCTGTCCGGTGGGGTGGTGGCAGAGGGATGGAGACGTCTTCTCTTCTGGTCTCCCATGGGTGCAGTGTGTGACCAGCCGTGTGCCCCCACAGAGCATATGGCTCTGCGTGCCCCCCCCCGAGCCGGACCACCTGAGGCAGGCTGGGCAAGGAGGAGCCCACCCTGCTAATCACTGCTCACAACAGCCACTTGACACCCAGCCGGCAGATGGTGCTCCGCCATGCTGTGTGCATGTGTGTGTGTGTGTGTGTGTGTGTGCGCGCGCGTGCGTGTGTGCGTGTGCGTGCGTGCGGGTGTGCGTGGTGTACACATGCACACAAGCTTTTTTGGGTCTTTTTTGCATGTGAGCATGTGTGCATTCAAGGCTGCGAGGTCTGCGAGTGTGCTTGAGAGTGAGTGTGTGCGTGTGCGTGTGCGTGTGCGTGTGTGACCGAGACAGAGATCAGATTGAGACCCGGTAAGGGCACTAGTGTGTCAGGGATGGTTAAACGTGATGGAGCCAGCAGGTTCCTCTTCCTTTGTCCCCGGGGGTCCCCAGGGGCCCCTCCAGCCAGGCGGGGGCCCCCCACAGCCCCAGGGTTATGACTACAGGAAGGTATCAACACATCACAACACCAGCAACATGCCATTTCACTGCTGCCTTCTGATGCCACTGCTTTACCGTCATGTTGATTTGGTTATGATGGTGATGATGATGATGATTGTGGTCACAAGTTGTTTTTGTTTATACAGTATAAGGCTGCATGAGACGGGGAAAAAGTTGTCATTCAGGTCTGTTGTTTTGAGGGTTTAAGTGGTTAATGGTTAAGAACATTATTGAATGAACAGTTATTTTGCCAAATTCTTATATATTTCTTTATCTGGAGAAATCTTCACCCTATATTGACCTAACAAAAGACAGGTTGCAAGTGTTTAAAGCACGTCGGTTGGTTCTTTTGAACCAATGAAAAGCATTGGAAAGAGCTTCTGATTAAATAATAACTACATCAAAACCACTGGACCAGCAGGTTCTTTGCTTTGGTTTGTTACTCTTCAGATTTGCTGCACTATAAGTAACAATGTTGGACGTACTAGGTTTTCACTACTTTGTTTTTAAATAATTAAAGATCTCACCCGTGTGAAGTGAGGGGCGCTCTTACTGTATCATCATACATCATCTGCATCCTGCACTTTTCCGTCTTCACTTTTATCTTCAATGTTTGTGTTTACACAAGCCCGGAAAGCTGGGCATATTGGAGGGGATATGCAAGGTTTCCACCTGCCACGCGGTGTGACCTCAGGAGGACGAGTGCACTAGGCTAGTAGGCAGCCTGTTGTTTTCACTGATGCTCACTTCTTAGGCTGAGGCTGGCATCAAATGGAAAGTAAATCTGCTTAGCTCATCAGATTAGAGGGGATTTGTTTGGCCAGTAAATGGGGGGGGGGGGGGGAAGAGAGGGAGAGCGTGTGTGTATGTGTGCGTGCGTGCTTGCGTGCACTGTGTGTGTGTGTGTGTGTGTGTGTGTGTGTGTGTGTGTGTGTGCGTGCATGCATGCGTGGCACTGAATTTGCAGTGGTCGCAAGTAACGAAGTACATGTACTTAAGTACTTTACTTGAGTATTTCCAACATTCTACTTCTACTTTAGTTACTTTGTAGATTTTCATTATTATTACAAAACATATATTCTACAAGCTCACAATGCGCCGCAACAAATTGATATGTTTTAGTAGACACCTTTATGAACACATTGTGAAGTAAGCGAGTGGTAATTATCTTTTGCAGATTTGCCACACATTTCGCTAATTTGTCCGAATTGTCCAAATTCCAAAATAAATGCACACCTCATTGAAATTAAATTTTAAACGTATTTATTTATTATTTGTTAGGGTTAGTGGTTATTACCGGTATAACAATTGTAACTTTGGTATAAATATTATTCAATTTGTGGATTTATTCTCTATATATTTTCTCAGTTTGAAATGAGATATTCCTCTAAATTTGGGTAGAAAGGTAAAATAATAATAAACCCTTTTCGAATTCCAGCCCCTGCACCTCAAATTCCCTCTGCTGCATGTCACTGAGTTGAAGTAAAAGAATCGCAAACTGGAAATACTCTGAAGTACAAATAGGCCTACCACAAAATTGTATTTAAGTACAGTACTTAAAGGTGATATAGGCAAGTTTTCAGCCAAAAATCAACATATTTATCTATCTATATTTGTGGCCTTATTCCCTCTATCTTCCCCTATATTTTGATGCTGAGCTGCTGCCCTGTAGACATACACTCTCCCTTTGTCTCCCTCTATGTGTTTGTATCTGTTTATATCCACTGTTGTCGCGGGACGGAAGCGTCGTGTTGGGAGGAGGGTCTGTGTGGGGGGTGACGCGGAGTCTTAGCCAATTGCAGCGCGAGGCTGTGACTGCATGTGTGTTCGACCCAGCAGTATTATAATGAAAACGCAATGCGATTTCATTGCAACTTGCAATGAAATCGCATTGGTGAAACTAAGATATGGGGATAATATTATACTTGCAATTTGCAAGTATAATATTATCCCCATATCTTAGTTTCACCATTGTTCATGTGAAATAGTATGTTTATGATGTAATATGTAAGCCTGTTGAAATTATGAGAATCGCTATGTATAGCGCATGGTTTGGTGGTCCGGCCGGCTTGAAGCTTGCATTCAACCCGTGCTCGCCAACGGTGACAAGCCGTCGCTGATCATCATAGCGATGAATAACCGTGGACAAAGTAGTTCACATGAACGATGCTGTAGTGGCTGGGGCATTTGAGGGGCAATATGTTTTATATGCACGATTACAAATGAAAGATAATTGAATTGAGAGCCAGTGAGTCTGCTCCACTACTTCCTACTTCCTCATTTGCGGGACTCGTCGTGTCAGTCTTGTGATATTGTGATTACGCTACAGTTACCCTTAAAAAAACATGTCAACTCAATGTCATTGTTGTAACTATGATATCGATAGAAATTCATAATTTTTTAATGTCATATTTAGCCATACGAGCGCAATATCCATAGCGTCCCTCCCAGCAGCAACAACAACCCCATAGCCTGAAGTGACCTGGCTCAGCCAATAGAATGACGGGGGGAGGGGGGTGGAGCTAGATTTTAATTTGTTTGGAAACACTCGATCAATTCTGTGTACAAACACTGAAAACTTGCCTATATCACCTTTAAGTAAATTCCATAACTTTCCACAACTGGAAATGCAGTAAATTATACCATATCCTATGAGACTGTAGCCTACAACTAAAAATTATTTTGGGGCCAAAAAACATATTTACACATAGCCTAGTACCTGAGATAAGCATAAAGGTGCATTAGCATAGCAGCCGCGGTGTACTTTGCGCTGCATACTGTGTATTTGAATATTGACCATTTAAAGCAGTATACATTTGACATTTCATTATTCATATGAACACGATGTCCTCACCAGTATGGTCTTTTGAGAAATAAGTGTGTGTGTGTGCGTGACTGTGTGCGCGTGTGCGTGTGTGGGAAGGTGGAAGCTTAGCACAGCTAATGCATGAAGGCAGTGAGGAGACAGGGGAGTAGGAGGAGAGGTTTGGATGGACAGAGGTTGATGATGGGTGAGGTCAGTGTTTGTCTTACGGCGCCAGGGGACCGCCGGGCCTCTCTGCACACACACACACACACACACACACACACACACACACACACACACACGCACACACCGCTGTCTGCCTGTCATTGTGTGTGTGACGGCTTTGTATCCTTATGATTTGGGTGGTCAAAACGTACGTGTCCCATTCCTCTCGGAGTCCAGTGTCACTTCACTGTTAAGTTTACACCGCACCGTTTTCCAAACAGTAGGCCCGGGACCCATCTTTGGGTCGCGGACCAATTTTTATGTGTCGCGACTCGTGAGCAAATACCTCCTTTTTTTCCCCCGTTTCCTACATTTAAACAAAAAGATTCCCAAGCTTTCTATTAGCCTACCACAGACCGGCTGACATTGTGCGGTGTTCCACGCGTCATACCATAACACTATATGATTATGTCACCATGTGATATCATTGATCTAAATGGTGTTATATCAACACCATTCATCCTATCAAGGATAGGATGATTAAATAAATAAAATGACTGTTTAGCCTTGTTGACCATCTTGATCCAAGGCTGTCTGTATGAGAAATTATTTATGGACAGGTGGAAAACCTTAATTAAACTTGCAGTGTGTGTGTGTGACCCGTTACTTTACCTGCAGTTACATTCTGATAGTTGTACTTGAACGTTGACTTGCTGAAATAATAATCCTGTTTATTAAATTAAATAACGATTGTTAGACACATTATACAGCCGGTTTTACTCTCTCTTCAAAATACAACTTCCGGCTGAAAAGATTGTGGCGCTGCATGGGGGCTATTTTGGCTATATATTCTTGGCAGTAAATTAGTTCACTGTAGAGCAAACAGACAGACAGACCAGTTCTCAGCTTGGTCCAACCTGTCTGCAGCGCGGACCCCCCTCTCTGTGGACATAAGTTGAGTTTTGGGTTACCTCCCCAAAACAACATTGTAAGTCGCCACGTAACTCGACCCATAACCTGTGTGTGTAGTGCCCCCCTCACTGGCGTCAGGAGGCCTGCACACCTATTCTCCGTCCACACGCACGCACGCGCACACACACGTCTGGGATTTCCACAGACGTGTGGCCTACCTGCCCGGCCCCCGCAAAGTTGATTGGTGCGGGTCTTCCCAAAACACGGGACAATTGACAAGTGTAAAGGTATAAGACCCCGGCCCGTAACGCTCAATTGCTTCTATTTGTCGTCGTCCCCCAAGTGTTGCTGGAGACCACCTTCATGCTACAGTAGCGTTACTAAGCCGGGGGGGGGGGGGGGGGTATAGTATAAAGCACCCGGGTATACTTGAGTATTTCCACCTTTTGAGACTTCTACTTCGACTCCACTTATGTCAGAGGCAAATATTGTACAATTGTTACTAGACTGTCATTATTGGAAAACCTTAGCTAGCCTACAAGTTACTTTGTAGATTTTGAATATGATTACAACATATCGTGGTATACTAATTTCTTAAGCCCAACTTTATGCTTTTGGTACAAGCTCACGATGCATTGACATGTTGAGCCTTCTTTTCCCCCAAAAAACAGTTTTGACAATTTATTTTACTTCCACTATGGTATTGTACAGTAAGTATGATGCTGGTATACATTTGTACTTTTACTAGAGTATATGATCTTTAACACATGGACTTTTGTTTGTAACAGAGTCTTTTTATATTGTGGTAAATACTACTTTTACTTTATGTTTACTTTATGTTTGGGGTCATTTTAATGTCAGGCTTTTGCGCGAAGTTTTGAAGTTGCTTGATACAGTATATTTGATATTCATTTTCATTATCAGACAAGCCCCCTTCCTATACAAACCCATTGTATAACTTCAAAACACCTGTCCATTGTTCTGGTGGCTGATATTGTCTGTTACGTGAGCAGAGCATGGGGTTTTCAATTATTATTTTTTTTTTAATGTTTTTTTGGGGGGGGCAGAGGGGCAGATAGTAGGCTAATGGGAAATGGGGAGGGGGGGGTGACACACAGTAAAGGCCTTGGATTACCAGCCAAGGTGCCTGGACCGCTGAGCCACGGCCCAGGCCAATTATTATTATTTCTTTCCCCCAAAAAATCAATAATAATAATAATAAAACTTTATTTGTATAGCACCTTTCATGACATGAAATGCAGCTCAAAGTGCTTTACAGATGGGTGTTTTCGATGAATCTAACGTGGTTAAAATGGAGTTTAAAGTTGCAATATATTTATGTAGGAAGGGGGTGTGAAATCAAATCAAATGTCTAAAATACATTCAATTCAAGCAGACGTAGACGTTAAAATTACCCGAAACGTGTTTGAAAGTGAAATATCCCTTTAAGTTCAAGTAAAAACGAATAGTTCTTCCACCCAACCCCCCACCCCCCCTCATGCAGGTATCCTGTTCCCACATGTGTTTTTTGTGCGTCCGTCCAGTTCGAAGTCGCCTTTGGAATGTTGACGTTTGGATTTGGCTGAGGGAGGGAACGTCACGAGGATGTCACTGAGGCGTTGAAAAGCCCCGAGGGCAAGCACCTTACTGACTCCATCGCTCGTCACCGCCAGGCTCTTTAGGCGTGGCCACAGTGACATCTGTCCCTTTTACAGTGGTGGGAAAAGTATTCACATTTTCTCAATAGTATAAAAAGACTCTGTTACAAGTAAAAGTCTGGATTTCTAAATGTAGTAGAAAGTATAGATGGTACTCAGTTTTGAATATGTTAAAAATCTTTTGATACGACCATGCGACACATTGTGAACTTCTAGATCGGCTCTTTTCAAATGGCGGAAATGAAGTGGTTAATGTAATAATAATCAGAATCAACAAAGTATCTAGTAACTAAAGAAACTAAAACGTAGTGGAGTAAAAGTCTTGAAAATTGTAAATACTCCAGTAAAGTAAAACTATATGTACTTGACTGTACGTTCCACCACTGAAGATGTGATCTGTCCCTTGCATGGACACATAGGGTTGGGATCCAACATGGAGGAACTGAAATTGGTTCCATCACATTCTGAGCCGTTTCCGGGAATCGTTTTTTAATAATCACACACGCACACACACACACACACACACACACACACACACACACACACACACACACACACACACACACACACACACACACACACACACACACAGGCAGGCAACCCCCATGCTTTGAGAAGACAGTGTGTAATTCTGTGTTGCTATGCCAGTCTCACCCGCTCAGCAATTATCGGTGAGAATGGAGCCGCCGCGCCATAATTGCTTTGTTTATCAATTATTTGGTGAGATTCTAGTAATTTACTTCCGTCTATGAAAAATGCCAATTAGACATTTTAATTACAGTTTTCAGCGTATCGCCTTTCAACTGCTGCTGAAAAGATGTAATACTGCTATTAAGCAGAGAGCAGGGTATAGTGGAATATGCAAACGTACATTTACTGCTGCCTGCTTTGCATTCAGTACACATTTGAAATAAATATATATAAAAAAAAACATTTATATATAATTTAAATGATAATAATAGTTTTTTTATATCTTGACATTTTGAAACATGCAGGTTGTTGTTGACTTGTTCATGTTAAAGCCCAAGTTATGTATTTGGCCACAGACACCCATCCGAACACATTTTGTTCCTCAGACGCCAAGCCTAGAGAGCTAGCTAAAATGTGGCTTCCTCGCCCAGCGGAATAGGGACAGGGTTCACATAGGACATATATTGGAGAGATAAATGATTCCATTTTGACTGCATGCATGCAGTGTTCAGATCCCTCTTGTCTTCAGATGGTGTTTTTGTGCAGAGCACTCAGGACTGTGACAAACAGTCATCTGTCTTTTAGACACAGCTCTGGTTAGAGTGGATCGTATATCTTGAGAGAACAGAGAGAGAGAGAGAGAGAGAGAGAGAGAGATTATTGCTTGTATCTTTGCATAGTGAATCAATTTACTGATAGGCCTACTTGTTCTGGAGATGGGTTCACACTATTCTCCTCCTATAGGAGGATTGTCAGATCCACCTCAAACTCGCTCAGCGTACACGAGAGACCTTAACGATGATTGTTTTCATAGTAGTTTAGACACATGCTAGGTTCATTGTTTACCTGCATGGTATTCTATAGGTTCAATGTAAAACAATATGATCTTGAAAGTATGTTGTTTAGACTACTAGGCTGGATTGTCATTGTTATTCCAATGTCCAGTTGGTCTGACTTCATGGCCCCATTATATCCCTAAACCTAACCCTAATCCCACCTCACACTAACCTAACGTTTGGTGGACGTCAGAGTATTGGAAAGTCGGAATTATGAGCCGACCTCCCTTGATTCTACCTGTGATCCTAGTTTCTTGAGGCACTCTCTGCATTCTATCATTACCTTGCGTAGTGTAAGTCGCTCTGGACCAAAGTGTCTGCTAAATGATAATCTCACTGGGGGTGCATACATTTGTTATAGGCTACTACAGTCCGACAGGCATTAGTCCGGCAACACCGTCGCTCTCGGCATGCGTGGCTGGTTACAACTAACCCGTGGAGGCGGGTTAAAACTCACCCGTGGCCCCCGACATGCGTTGCGTGGCAGGTTACAACTAACACCGGGGCTCCACCGGGCGCGTCAACGTCGCGTCTCCGTCACCGTCAGGGAATGTTCCCTTTTGAATCAATGAAGGGTGGCTCCACTGCCCGCGTTGCGTTGCGTGACTGCATTAAAATTGCCCCGGTTCCTTTTTTGACGCCCACGACGGAGACGCAACGCGCCCAGTGGAGCCCTGCCGTAACCCATGGGTGCATGGTTAAAACTCACCTGTGGCTCCCGACACGCGTGGCAGGTTACAACTAACCCGTGGGCGGGTTAAAACTCACCCGTGGCAGGTTACAACCAACCTGTGGCATTTTAAAACGAACCCATGTGGCTTCCTGTGAGGTGAGGTTAGGTTTAGGGTCGGGTTTTGGGTAGGGTGAATGACTGTAGGACTGAACCAAACACATGCACCCATACAGACCTGTATGGGTCCGTCTGGTTGCCTCTGCGCACTCCCGGAATTACAAACGGTGAAATTAGCACTGAGGATTTTAATGTGGTATATAGTGGCCACTTACCGCTCCAGCTCATGGGAGTTGTGTGTGTGTGTGTGTATGTGTGTGTGTGTGTGTGTGTGTGTGTGTGTGTGTGTGTGTGTGTGTGTGTGTGTGTGTGTGTGTGTGTGTGTGTGTGTGTGTGTGTGTGTGTGTGTGTGTGTGTGTGTGTGTACACGTGCGTGTGTGCATAGTGTTATTGTCAGTGATGCATTAGAGGAAATAGTGGATTAATGAAGGCGTAAACATGCGGATGGTCTGTGGAGCGAGGTGGTGGTGTTAAAACCTTTTAGAGTGAGAGGTGCGATTAGATCTGTGTGTGAATACAACCCTTCATGGGAAGTAATGCGTTAGGATTTCACTCTGGCTATTAGTGATATATTCAACTGAGCGACTATGATGGATGGGACTCACAACTTAGTCAAAAGGTAGCAATAACAGTCTGGCTCGCAGTGGTGGGAAGAAGTACTCAGATTTTGGACTTAAAGGGTGGTAGTAAGAAGCATAAGGAGCCTATCTCCTTTTTTCTGTATAGCGTGATTGATTTACAAGTGCATCCGCCAGCCATGTACAAGTACACCCCCTGGACATGACGCTAGTATATGTCCCAGGGACCGCCAATCCAATCCGCAATTCGTCCCATTTTGGCGGAGGGATTGAACCCCAACCTCTCAGTCTCAGGGCGGACACCCATAACCACATGATGACCCCATGAAGCATGGAGTTTGCGGAGATATTTGCGCAGTCTGTAGCGCTGTCACCTCACAGCTATAGATGGTCCTGGGTTCGATTCCTGCCGGGGATCCTGTGGGCGCTGGGGGCGTGTTCTCTCCTCCGCGCCATCAGTGCCCATACCCTAGGTGGGGTTTTCAAACGGGCCTTTCTGTGTGGAGTTTGTATGTTCTCCCCTTGTCCCCTACGGTATATGTTTGCCTGATCCAGCCCATAGACCTCGGCCACTCTCTGAGTGGACTGCGGCTTTAGGGTAGGTACCCTCACAAAAAATCCTGCAGTAATCCTATAGTCTCTAGGATTACATTAGATAATTGACACGAAAATGGGTTACAAAATCGTGGGATAAAAATTAAGGAAAGAAATAATCCAATATTTGATGAGGGGTTGATGGGAATAGATTCTGGTGGCAAATTCTAATGGTGATTTTTATGTTCCCACATGCCCATGGTATCATTTAAGCCCTGGTAGCACTACCAACTTGGTAGCTTTCTACCTGTTACCACCACTTTTATATGAGAAATAACCGAAATTCTCTTTTTTATTAATTTTCATATAATATTCTTATAATACAAGTTAATACATTAAACTATGCCTGGAATTGCTGGGGACTGAAACTGAATTATAAAACATTGTAATGACAAAAAATGGTTCTTGGGAATATAGAATAAAGGTATACAAAAGTAATAATTCAAAAAATAGGTCAAAATTAATTAGTATTTTCGTTTTTTCCTTTGGTCACAAAATGGGCTATATTTCCCACCATATTACATTTAGACTTAAAGACTTGCATTTAGCATTACAGTGTACCCAAAAGACTCCCTGATGTTGAAATAATCTATTCCTTTTCATGAAATGCTGGGCTGTGTGCATGTGAGGAGGAATCAATTGGCACTGGGTAGAAAAGGGGGTAAAAAGAAAAAGGAAAAAAATCAGAGGCCAATATAAAACTATATAATAAATAATGCATAAACTCCAAAACAATTACAACAGTGTAATCCAGTTAGGACTACTGTCATTTTAGCTTGTAGATTGGCTATTTTCAGCATGGAGCTCATCGGCCATTACGATGCCATCTTGAGGTCTGCCAAAATATTTTTTGTCGACAAAATCAACTATAGATTTAGTTGCCTAAAATCCAATCTAAATGATATTTATTTGACTAAAACTAGACAAAGCTTCTAGGAACATCTTTGAACGCAGATTGTGGTCCCTAGATGTGTCAAGCTCACAATGTGAGAAAACTTCAAATGAGCCATTCTGCATAATGAGTAACTTTAAGTACATTTTGATGCCAATGCTTTTGTACTTGCTACTCAAGTACATTTTGAATTCTGGAAATTTACTACAGATACTTTAACTTAAATACAACATTTGAGTACTTTTTCCACCACTGGCCTATGGGGACACTCCGGTCACTCAGCACATCTTCTGGGACCCCCACCGGTGCTGGGGTGAGAAGGTCTCCTCTCGTTGCTTTATCCCCAAGACCCTCGCTTGCCCTTTCAGACAGAGGCTGGCAGCCACTTGTGCCTAATTGTTTGGAAGCGCGTTGCTGTGTTCGTGGTGTCGAGACGCGGGCCGTCTGGTTGGGTTTAGGGGGCCAGGGCCCCCCCCCCGAGGGTCCTCCTCCCTGTACAGCAGGGGTCATTCATTGGTGGAAAACTAGTCCCCCTACATGTGATGTGGACCTAACCCCCCCCCCCCCCCTGGCCCTCAGGTAAAACCATGACCCACACTTACTTTTCCTCTCTGCCTATAGGTTTGTCCTGGTTTTAAAGGGGTATATATATAGTTCACCCCCCGAAAATTGCCTTTGTTTGTGTTTGTCACATTCTTGGGTTAAGGTTAGCTCTTAACTTGTCCTACTTCGGGGTCGCTTCCCTACTTCCTTCACAGGTGTTACCGATGATACTAATTAAGGCTCTGTCTGTTCCATTTAGTTTTCATTTTTCATTTTATTCCAAGGACCCCGATAACACAGAGAGTGTACAAATGGATCCAAAATTGTTACACACCCGTACGGGGCCATTTGGAACCCACTCAAGGACCCTTTAAGACCCACTTGTGTAGTAGAGACTCAGCTTTAGCACACAGGACGTGGCAAAAAAAGACAGAATTTCTCGTCTTTATCTGCACCCAAATAGTTAGTATTTGTGTAGAGACCAGATGTCGGCCCATTCACTCACCTTCAGCCCTTATGCCTCCTCTTCCTCTGTGGTGCTCCTTTTTTCATTCCTAGTAAAAAACAACTCTACACGTTGTTTCTGCATTTGTCTTCGCATTTAAAAAAAAAATGTTAAACTCATAATGTACAAAAATAACAGATCTACAAGCTATCAACGGGTTGCCATGCGATGCGTTGATAGCTTGTAGATTTGTTCAGCACAACTCTACAAGCTATATCAATTATCAACGCATCGCTGCATCGCACAAGTCCACAGTAGCGGGCTGAGATGCTGACCATTATTGTGTCATTTATTTCAGTCTGTGTGACCAACTTGTTATCCTTATGTTCTCTGTGCATTAGATTGCATTGAAATGCACTGGCACACGTTTGCCTCATATGGCCTTATTGGCCTATAGCACTTTGTTTGGAGCTTAACTGCTTTAAAGATGGAGTGCCGTGATTCTTTTCTCTTTTTTTTACGATAGACGTGGTAACCCATCTGATATTGTAGATTTTTATTTTTAACTTAAAAAAGAGGGGAAAAAAATCTAAACATGAAAACAATATATATATATATTTTTAAACCTTCTCTTCTGGGGGGCCCTGGCACAAAACATTTACAGGTGGGGGGGTTCGCAGAGCCAAATACATATTATTTTGGGGGCATCTACATTGTAGTTTGAGAACTACATAATTATGTAGAAGGCATTTGCAGAATCGCCCTCAGGTCTAACTGCATGGTTAAGATAAGCGGAGGCAGTTTACGGTGCATTTGAGCGGGTAATGTTTATGTCCATCCGGGGCTGCGTAGCCTTTAGCAGTGACATGCGGCCTCCCAGATAACATTTGTCACCTCGAATGATCTGCTGACTCATCATCTGTTGCCAACCACCGGGACTAACAAATCACAATTGTTTCAATTGACTCGACAATGTCACATCCAGTGGCAAAGTATACTGTTTGCTTGACTATACTGTACCGGAGAGTATCTGTATTTGTTTGAGTGTTTTTAGATGACTTTGGACGCCACTACATTTCAAAGACAAATATTGTAGGCTATTTTTGACTCGACTACATTGACGGGAAGGGAAAAGTATATGTGTGATGAAGTAACCTCTTAATCCCAATTTTAATGATTTATTGAAGATGCGTGAATTCCGTTTGTGTCCGAGCATAGGCATGGTAACGCCCCGCCTGCCTGTGATTGGCCTACTGACACTGTCCTCTGAGGTGGATATGCTGGATGCCTGGATAGTCTGATGCGAGGGTGGTGGGATAGTGTGTATAATAGTATGGTATGATACAAGAGAACGCTAACTTGTACCGTACGTTTTATTTTTGTAGAAGAGGCAAACTAATATTGTTTATGTCGTTTGCTTTGATGGAATAATTGATTGAACATGCACGCCATAATATTATGATTTGATTTGGGTGTGTTCTAAAATAAAGTGTTTGTGTTGTGTAATGTGTTTGTATGTGTAAACTTGAAACATTATTGTACTATAAAAAGGTATGTTTTGCCTTCCATCTTTATCCTTTTTAGTGTAATAGTATTAGTTTACTATTAATACACGATAATCAACAGTATCAATAATAAACAATAAGTTTGCCTCTTCTACAAAAATAAAACGTACAAGTTAGTTACGCGTGTCGCACGTGTCAAGCTGTCATTCTCTTGTAGCCTATTATTTATTTCTCAATCTCACCACGGAGTAACCTGCATCTCGGAGGACAGTCAAGACGGGCAGTGTCAGTAGACCAATCACAGGCAGGCGGGGCGTTACCATGCCTCAGCCATGCCTATATGCTTGGACACTGTCACGCCCCACCCCTCTGCCTTTGTATTTGAGCCGTGACTCATGGCTCCAAACCCTGAACTCTTATTATGACATGACCATTTTGTGTTTAGTTCATGTTCTGTAATACCTTGAATGTTAAAGAAAGCGCTAGTCATGTGTGTTGCCTTGAACACTTGGAACCTAAGTAGGTTTTGGACTTATCTATGTTCTGTATTTGGCCTTGTGGTGTTTGGTTTTGGTTTACGGTTACTGTTGTTTTTTTGGTTGTGCCTTGTTTTGTAGTATTGTGCTTTCCTGCCTCCTCTTGTTGGTGTTTCCTGTTCTGTCTTACCTACCTGATTATTGTATCCTAGTCACCTGTGTTCTGTTTGCCTGTTAGCCTATCCTGTGTTTGATTGTGTTTTGAGTTCACCTGTGTCCTGTTACCCCTGTCTATTTAAGCCCTTTATTTGCAGTGTGCCCTTGTTGGTTCGTAGACCTTTGTCGAGTGAGCTTTGTGCCTGATGTTGCCTATGTTTTGCCTTTTTGAATACCCCTGATTGATAGTTAAATAAACACCTTGAAGATATCTACAGTAGGCCTACTCCGCATCTGGTTGCCTGCTTTTGGGTCCTACTCCGTAACTCATTCCTGACAGACACAAACGGAATTTGCATTGAAGATACTGTATGGACACACCCCCTAATAAGGCACAGTTACTTAAAGTAATACTATTAATAATAATATACAGTGGTTCTCAAAGTGGCGTTGGGGGACCCCAAGAGGTCCTTGTTTATTTAGGGGGGGTCCAGGGGGATTTTATACGTTTTATATTTATATGTAGTGTAGCTGCTATCTGCTTCAAATCTCTCTCTCTGCTATGAGTTCCTTGGACTAGTTCCGTTGTTCGACATTTGTTCGTACAATTCTAAATCAGGCCTTTAAGTGTGTGCGGGTGGCAACTCTGCACACAGACGGATATAAGTATAAAGCGTTATAAATCCTGGCGTGTCTCATCTTTAAAGCATAGTCTTCAGCAGCTAATCGCTCCATGGTGAGTGGGACATGGCCACAGTTAGCCCGGGGGGCTCCGGGGTGGATAAATCAGGGGGGGGAGGGTCTGTGTGTGTCCAGATGGCAACACTTCCACACTGAGAACAAGAAGAGGACACTAACAAGCCTGTCATTGACCTCTGACTGGGAGAAGACACGGAGAAGGGAGGGGCGGGCCATATTGATAAATTGACGCCCTGACTAGCTGCACTTAACTGGAATAATGACCAGACAATCAAAACTCCACATTTAAAGGTGTTGGACGTGATATATATATATATATATATATATATATATATATATATATAAAAAGTTAAAGTAAAATGTATTTTATACCAATTGCACTATTTTCCGTAGTTGCTGTAGTTTTGCAGCTCTTTCTGACCTGAAAGTATACGTTTTCAGGTCAGGATAACTTTCATCCAATCAGGAGAGAGAACCCCACAAAGGGCATGCATCCACTTCCAGTTCCAATTGTGTCTGCTTGTTCCAATTTCACTTGTTTATATAGTAGTTCTCTCTTCTGTTATCTCCACCTGGCGGAAAAGGGCTGAAGGCACGGTGCAAGTGCAACCCTGTTACTGAACAGTAAGACGCAATTTACAATTTACAATTTAGGCATTTAGCAGACGCTCTTAATCCAGAGCGACTTACATTAAGCAAGAACAGAAAATCATGGGAATACATCACATAAAAACATTTATCAAGAAACATGCGTAGGCTAAGAAAGTAACAGTGGAATATCTATATAATGAAGCTATACATATAAACTATACATATATACTACTATGCTATACATATGTACTATGACGTGCTATGACTACATACAATGCAATTATAGTGCTGTCTACATAACATGCTATAAGTCTGTATCAAATGCTATCTAGGTCTACAGGGTTGCTATTGCTATTGCTATTGAGTGTACAGGGTTTGATGAGGGCGCAGTTAGGGCTGGGCCTTAATATGCAGGCCTGATGAGAACTCTAGTGTGGCAGCGAGGACAGTGTCTTGAGTGTACAGGGTTTGCCTGGGGTGACCAACCAACCAACCAACCGACCGACCGACCGACCGACCGACTGACTGACTGACCGACTGACTGACCTACTCGCTGTATTTTGGTGTTTGTTTCAATAGACACCCCAAAAGATTTCCCCGTCTATCAAAACAACCAGTGAAAACATCCAAACACCAGCGGGAGAACAACACACACACACACGCACACACACTATAAGAGGTTTGTAATGTTTAATATTGCCACACACACACACACACACACACACACACACACGTACGCACGCAGGGACGCACGCACGCGCAGTGCAGAGGACATCACAGATTGGGAGGTGGAGGACAGCAGTCATCATCATGAATGGGGTGGAGACCAGTGGCAGAGGGCAGTGCTCTAATGCCCCCCCCCCCACCACCACCACCACCCTCCTCATCATCACTATACTGCCCCCCCCCCTGTCCCAAAGCTAATTAGGACTGTGCAACCCCCGCTATATGGTTTGATATATCGTTGCTGTGGGGCAGAAAACATCTTATCTCCGAATTCTAACTTTTAGTTGATCACACTATGGCCCTATACTTGATCACACTATACGGCTTCACACAAAAGGTAGAGGCGAGCTTGAAGCGCGGTGTGAAGGATCGCACGCGCTTTGAGCTCGCAGATGTGCTACTTTGAATGATCTTTTAATTTGAATCCTCATGCGAACTGCGAAGCAACAGTTTTGGAGTTTTTGAGGTTTCCATCCTATAGTTTTGTTTCATTTTAATTCATTTGAATGTGGAGTAGTCAGCGGCGAGATTCAACAAGGCCAGAAAAATAGTATAGCTGATGTGCAAGCTCACAACACGTCGCATCATCTAGATCTGCATTTTAGGTCTTTTTGACAAGGCCTAAAGGACATTTTTTGCTTCTTTTGTTTTGTTTTTGTAAAGTACTTCAGTAGTACTTCAGTAGCCTATACCTGATGCGGGAGAAACATCTGGCATCTCTTATGATGATGTGTTTGCTGGAGACTCGAGAGATGTTATTGTTGTCGGAAGAAAAAAAGCTACACAGCCACTGCAGGGTCACTTCCCGGGAAGCAAAGGCGTAAAAACGCCACGCGACAAACTAGTCAATTTACAGCCCCATACGACGCGCCAATAAATGTCTGTCTGTTGATTCACCAGCGCTGCACAATGGAGACTTGTGGCCCCGGGGCTCTAACGACCCGCTCTAATTGGCTGTCAGCTTGCCTTTTGTGCTAGCGCTCACTTCCTCTAATTCAATTTTGGCATGATTTTTGTTTCTTTTCTTTTCTTCCTTTCTTTCATTCTTTTTTTTTTCTTTTTTTCCCCTGACGACTCAAATTCAATTAGTGCGAACGGGAGAAGTTGAAGCCAAAAGATGGTTTCACAGGCAAAATTAATCCTGCTATATTTGCTTGTGCATGTCATTTTAGATTTTAGCGAGAGAGAGCGAGAGAGAGAGAGAGATAGCAACACATGTTTTTCTGAAAGATTATTAGGAGTTAGAACGTATATAGGTTTAGAACGGCAGTTGTCAAAAATATAGCTGTACAAGCTCACAGAGCGTCACTTAGTGCCACGCTGTGGGCTTGTAAATCTACTATTTTTTGTTAACATTTTTGAAAGATCTTGTAAGTGTTCAAGTGTTAATGTTCAAATTGATCAATTTGCGGGTCCTTGGCATGAAAAGGGTTTGAGAATGACTGATTCAGAAGGTATATTTGTCCAATCTGCCTCAGGTATTTTGTTGACTGTATACTAAGGCCTCTCCGAGGCCAGCGTGGAGCTGAATACATTTACCATGTGAGTTGTGCACTATAGGCTAAGATAGGCCTATACTTGCTGTTGCACCATAGCATAATGTGGAAACCTCATGTCATTACTTTTCAGCATTCAATTGTGGATCTGCATGCGTAAAAATATGCAGATAAGAGGTTTACGCCTGACAGCAACACGGATATATATATATTCACACACACACACACACACACACACACACACACACACACACACACACACACACAATGCCACATAATAGATAATAGGGCTGTAACAGGCCACATGGCTCCTTTAGTATGAATATCATGCAGACTGGAGGAGTCTAATGTGAGGAGGGGTCCCTACCTGTCATTATGTACTCTATCCTCACTCTCTCTCACTTCACTCCCCTCAGTGGGACCGGTGTGTGTGTGTGTGTGTGTGTGTGTGTGTGTGCGCCCGCCCGCCCCCCCCATAGCATCCAGATGCCCGCTGAATGAGGGGGGACACAATGTGGACAAGACCCCTGACAAAGGAGAGGGGAGGGGCCTCTCTCTTCCTCCTCTCCTCTGAATTATCACTGCTCTCCTCCCAGCTAATTAAAATTTTGCTTGTAACTTATGTCAGCAATTTGAAGGCTGACAATGCCTCGGCCGCCCCGCCCCTTTTCATTTGCGGCGCGGGCGCGCGCGTGTTGCTTGCGCGCGTGTGTGTGTGTGTGTGTGTTTGTGTGTGTGTGTGCGTGTGTGTGTGTGTGTGCGTGTGTGCGTGTACATGTGTGCGTATACATTTTAAAACTTGTGAAATGGGACATTCTGCATTATAAGTATAGGCTTCTTTCTACTTTTGGTACATTTTGATACCAATACCTTAATTGTACTCTTTTTGAATTTTGAATTCTGGACATTTACTTGTAAAGGAGTCTTTCTACATTGCAGTATTTATACTTTCACTTAAAGTAAAAAAAGATGTGAGTAGGCCTACTTTTCCACCACTGTGTGTGTGTGTGTGTGTGTGTGTGTGTGTGTGTGTGTGTGTGTGTGTGTGTGTGTGTGTGTGTGTGGTGGTGTTGGCGGAGGGGTGGGAGTTGCTTGGGGGGGGGGGGGGGGGTGGGGCAGAGGACAAATTGAATACCACCCCCTCCCCTTCTCCCCCCCCATCTCTCCCCTAGGTGAATCTGGTGGCTATACGAGGCTGGAATTAGATGTACTCCCCCTCCCTCCCCCTCATGAGGAGCGGTTGATTGATAAATGCCAGGGAGGATTTGGCAAAACAAGAGGGGAACTGCTCCCGCTGGGACGTCAATATGGTTCATTTAGACACCCGCAAGGAGATAGAGAGACCTGAGTATACTGCTGGGAGAGGGAGAGAGCGAGAGAGAGAGAGAGAGAGAGAGAGGGAGAAACAGACAAGACAAGCACATCCACTTCATGCTGTCTCATTCAAATGAACGGGATAGATGAAATTATACATTATACGACGTGTGTGTGTGTGTGTGTGTGTGTGTGTGTGTGCGCGCGCGCGCATGTGTGTGTGTGTGTGTGTGTGTGTGCGTGCGATCGTGCATAATTATATCCATATACACTAGTGCCCGGCTCTAGCGGAAAAGGAATTGGAAAATTAGAGAAAGACATGGTGGCGTGTGTGTGTACATGTGTGTGTACGTGCGTGCGCGCATGCGTACGTGTGTGTGTGTCTCAGCCTTCTGCTTCTGCGAGGGGCAGAATGGCTGATTGTGGTGGGCAGGGGCAGGGTGGGGGGAGGGGGAGCAGAGTGTGCGTGTGTGCGTGCGTGCGTGTGACCTCAGGAGCAGAGTGTGATTGGCCGGTGCTGGGCTGGGGGTGTGTGTGTGTGTGTGTGTGTGTGGGGGGGGGGGTTTGGAGGGGGAAGGCTTTTAGCCCATTTCCCCATGCAGCCCCACTAAGGACAGATGCACTGCCCTGAGCCATAATCTGTGTCTCGCTTCCAATGACAAATGGCAGCGCGGAGGAGCAGCTCTATTGCATTATATATTAAGTACCCGCAGCAGTCAGTAACTTATAAGATGCTGCAGCGCCGCAGTCCAAAGCAAATGTCCGCCCGCGGCCCTACAACCATCCTGCCGCTCTCAGCACAGACCCATGGACTTTGTTTTACTATACAGTCAATTAGATACAGCCTCTGAGCCTCTATAGTAAATCCTTGCCTACTTAAAGCACTAGCAGGCCTGGAGGCTCATGCCAGTGTGCTGCTGCTTGGTCAAAGTGCTCGACTCCCAGTCCTCGAGTCAAACTGTACTCCCGGTCAAATAGTACAAGTGAATGTTGCTCTATCTGTCACATTGGTATACCTAAAAGGAGTGCTTGCTTTTAAAAGTTCTTATAAAGTTGCACTATGTATATGTATTTCCTCTCCTATACCCCAGATTTGAACCTGCATGCTTCCTAACTCAGGGGATGAATTGAAGAGACCAAATCATAAATAAATAAATAAATAAATAAACAAAAGTCTACAATAATAGATCAAGTTTTATGTGACCGAGTACAGTGGTTTGATCAACAATACAATATTATTGTACTATACTCGTACATACTTGTTGGACAATTGGACAAAATTAAAATGTATTCATTGGAAAATGTATTAATAATAGTGCCGCTATTATAGCGTACTAAGTATTCAAAGATATACAAAATAAATGACAGAAAATCAATGTGAATAGCATATCTACAAGCTCAGAATGCGGTGCATGCAGTATTTAATTCATGATATACCATCCGTCAGAGTGAAAGAATCCAAAAATACTAATAATCATGCTTGAATTTCATGGTATATAGAATAGAAACAGTCATTCTCACAGATTCTCATGTCAAGGTCAGTGCATCAAATAGACACCTGAAAATTATTTCCCATAATTACTGAATATTGTTTTGTGAATATCTTTCTTTCCACATCTTGTGAATTAAAAATATCAGATATGCGATATACGTCTGCCTGACGCTTGCTCGTCATCAACATGATCTCGTTGATATCTGACATCGTCGAAAATGAAATGCTATGATGTCATCATTTCGTCAACCTGAAGTCATGGGTGTGATGTCATCCACAGAGAAGCGATGCCATGTTTTGTGCCTTACAGCATCAGTGTTTCTCATACAGTAGTATGTGGGTGGTCCTTGAGAGGGTGCAGGGGGTCCTCTACTCATTAAAGGGTTAGTTCAGACTTTTGGACCTAAAGCTGGAGGAAATACTTGCCATTAATATAGTGGTTGCAAAGGTATTAATTGAATGGCCTAAGAAAGTCCTGTGGTGGGAGTTTTGATCTGGTTTTGTTGATGGGCGCTATACACAGGTGTTTGTCTTGTCTAGACAAACGCCATTGACAATGGACAGAGTTTAATGTCTGTTTTGTCTCCAACACAAATTAATGCCATTAACAATGAACAGAGTAGAAATTCGTCAACAATACAAAACCCCTATACCAAATGACTCAGGCAAGCAATTAATACCGTTGCAATGGAGAATAACATTGGGTCATCTTAAAATCGTCTCATATAAGAATATTGTGGTCCGAAAATAACTGTCTCTGCAATATTGTCAGGGAGATGGGTCTGTTTCTGGCAGAGGTATACAGTATAACATAATAGCGTTTTCACTGTTCTTATTTGACGCCATATGAAAAAGAAGTCTGTGGGAGTTCCGAATGGGGGGGAGGGGGGACACACGCAAAACCAGGTAGGATGTGAAATGACATCAGACCTTGGTGCTATATATAGCAAAAGGATAGGGCTTTACCTTTATGGAGGCCTGCTGAATAAAGCCCAGACAACTGTATAGCAGACATGGCTGCACATTATAACAACACATTCCCATACAGATAGCCTTACACTGTAACATCTGCATGGCTGGCATTATACAGTAGGCTACCAACACATTCCCATACAGATAGCCTTACACTGTAACATCTGCATGCAGTGTCTTTCTGACAGAGAGCATAGCATTGCTGTCGGGTAGAAAGCTTGTATCTCCATAATTAGAATGTTTTTATTGTTGTTGTTTGTGATGCCATACTATATATACAAGAGTGTTGCACAAAACTATAGTGAAAATAGCAGACATTTTCACAAATTTTCAGATTTTTGGACCTACATCTGTAGGAAGTACTTGCCATTAATATAGAAAAAGTACTTCTGCAAACCAGCTGGGATGAGCGAGTGACGTCGGGACTTCGGTATACTCTAGTTCTATGCCTTTTATTTTCCACACATTTTAGACAATCTTTTGAAAGATGTTTGGCTAATGACCGCCAAACAGGGAGGCTAAAACAACTGACTATATGGTTCCTTAAAGGGCTGTAACTCTGAGGGCGTATACAAATTTAATCAAATCAACCCATTTGGTTCGATTTGCACCCGATTTAAATCATAGCGCTTCGCAAAAATAAATGCAACACCATGTGAGCTTGTAGATCTACATTTCCCCCCCCGCGCTAGTTTAGGGTTCAACCTATAGGATTGATTGTGGTTATAAATCTTGCAGAGCGTGCAGGCAGTGTGTAGCGAGACTGCAATGAATAAAAATGCAACACACGCAATATAAAGAGAGAGGGAGGATCCAATTATGTATTCTCTGGGGACACTATACTGGCTGGCAGGGCACACTGTGTGTGTGTGTGTGTGTGTGTGTGTGTGTGTGCGCGCGTGCGTGCGTGCATAGATGGGGGGGGGGGGGGGTGGGTGGGTGATATAAGAGAAAGGAAAAAAGATATGCCCCTCATCCTCCCCCGGACCCCCAAAAATAACAGGTGGTCATGTTGCGCTCAGCCGGTGGCACTTTGAACCCTGACACTTGACCTTGTGTAAAACAAGTCTACCCCCCCCCCCCCCCACACACACACACACACACACACACACACACAAGCGCGCACACACACACACACACACACACACACACACGCCATTTTCTCTCACTCTCCCCTCTCAGTCCCCTGTCTCTTTTCTTCCGGATAAAAACCAAGCTCTTTCACAGAGCAAGGACTGTGTGTGTGTGTGTGTGTGTGTGTGTGTGTGTGTGTGTGTGTTTGTGTGTTGGGGGGGGGGGGGTTACTGTACTCACCGTGGTGGAAACAATTTGAGAATGAATAATGTCTTTATACTCCCTGGAGGCACTGCTGTCTTTCTCACTTTCCCCTGTAGTCTCTCTCTCTCTCTCTCCCTCCATCTCTCTCCATCTCTAAAGCTTATTTTTCTTCACCAGAGGAGGCACGGCGACGGCGGTATGGGGGGGGGGGGGGGGGGGTATGAGCTGCGCATTTGCATAAAGGAGCAAGCAACAACAGCGCTGCTTGGGGTGTGGGTGCGTGCGTGCGTGCACTTGCGCGTGTGCATGTGTGTGAATAGAGCTAACCGGTGGCTGGATTAAGTATATCATTGAATGGAATTGTGCAGTAAAATGATGGGGTGGTTGGAGGGTTGGAGCGGTCCTCCCCCCCCCCCCCCCCCTCCCCACCCCCATCCCCACATCCCCATCTGGTCCTTTTAAAAAGACTACCTTGTGGTAATTACCCCCACCCCGCCCCACCCCACCCACAGATGGCTTTGTGTGGCGGGCGCTATAGCCGGGGCCGTCCGGCCATGCAGGTGCCTTTAGGCCCCGCTGTGTCGGGCGTGGAGGGGGGTGTGTGGGGGGTGGCATTTAGCAGTGGCAACAACCTGCCACAAAATGGAGCCAAGGTCACACACACTCCAACGCCACTGAGCAACTTCCATTGACGTGAATAGCGTGGGGCGGGGCTATCGCTCCTGTCCTCTAGATATATTACGTATAGCTCTATGATGTGTACACTGTTTTTTCTTAGCTATAGCCCCTCCAACGCATGGCTTTCAGACATGACGTCATGTGGCAGCCAGGTCTATGGACTTTGCTTTAAAACTCATTCCCCGCCATCTGGTGCCATGGCCCGTTCTCGCACACGCCGACAATGCATTTGAATGGAGGAGCATCTTATTTTGAAAGCCATTCACTCAAAACCGGAAGAGCGGAAGTGTCATATGGGCCATGTGAAAATGAAGCCCCACAGCTGTTTTCAACAAGCTGATTATGCTGTTATTGTGACAATGTGAAGGCAAACGTTTCTGAACGTCTCACATCCTGCATATTTGGGTGTGCTGAAAATAGTCGATCTACAAGCTCACAATGTGTCCCGGAAGCAACGTGTTGTGCATGAAGCTTCATGCAGATCGGCTATTTTCAGTATGCAACACGTCGTACGACGACGTATAAGTCAGGCTTCACTTTGTTTTTAGCCGAGGCGATGCAGACATCGCTCCTTGGCGCAGTTAATGTATAAGTGACAGTAGGTCGGGACACCGTATTACAGTTTTTCACGATTGTTCCCAATTTTTTTTAACTTGGCACAACCTTCACTTCATGTACCTAATCGCTCGACACAATTTGCACTACATCACACTCCCTGATGTCAATTACACATTACCTTGTTGTCAAAACAATACATACAATGTTCAGTTGTTGCACACACTTCTCACATAAAATCTCAAAGCATCAACCTACAACACACAAATAGTAAAATCTCTAAACATTCAGATCTGGTGAGCAATTTGCAATCAGGACTGCAGTGTAAAAAGGACTTGAGAGCCTATGGAGAACCTAGCCGCAATTTGCAACTCTAGATTTTTTTACAATTGGCTGAATCTAGAGTTGCAATAACCTCCATCGACTTCCTATGCATGGTTTTGGTTTTGCATTGGTTTGTGACCTCCTGGTCTTAAATTACGTTAAACTCACCAACATTGCAGCTGTAGTCCAAGCTTGAATTATCCTCTTTCGATCTGGTGTCGCTTGTTTATCATAAAAGTCCCCGTAAAAAAAGTTATGAGCTACTTTCTGTCCAAAATATTCCACAACTATTATTCCGAGCCGCCATCTTGGATTTTTTCAACGTGCCATAAAACAAGACGTGAGGGGGAGCGCTTGTTTAATAGAATCTTACCTGCGCAGGTAAGACACCCAAAGAAGAGGCCGACACCCTAGGGAGGGAGGGACACTATTAAACAAGCGCTCCCCCTCACGTCTTGTTTTATGGCACGTTGAAAAAATCCAAGATGGCGGCTCGGAATAATAGTTGTGGAATATTTTGGACAGAAAGTAGCTCATAACTTTTTTTACGGGGACTTTTATGATAAACAAGCGACACCAGATCGAAAGAGGATAATTCAAGCTTGGACTACAGCTGCAATGTTGGTGAGTTTAACGTAATTTAAGACCAGGAGGTCACAAACCAATGCAAAACCAAAACCATGCATAGGAAGTCGATGGAGGTTATTGCAACTCTAGATTCAGCCAATTGTAAAAAAATCTAGAGTTGCAAATTGCGGCTATGGAGAACCTTGAAGTTGAGGAGTTTGAGCACGCTGGTTTACAGTTGCAAAAATAAATAAATAAAACATTTAGTTGGCTGCATATTTGTGTGCTGTTTTATGTTTGACTATGAAAAGGAGTCACTTTACAAAAGGAGAAATGGCTCATTCTCCAATGGCCCGGTTTCCCTAGCGCATATGGTGTAAGACTTGTAGTGCTGCACATGCTCAGATGCTCCTCTAGGCCGCACACAGAAGCCTGTGTGAACATAGACATGTCGAGAATAGATGTGCCACGCAATTGTAGGCCTCAGGTCTACCATTCTGAAATTTAATTTAATAATATTTGGACTGCTGGACATCTGACAGTAGGCTCTCTTTACTCTTAAAAAAAGAGTAGGCTTCAGGCCTCTGAGCCTGAGGCCTGGTATGGTAGGCCTCAGGCCTCAGGTCTACAATTCTGAAATTTAATTTAATAATATTTGGACTGCTGGACAGCTGACAGTAGTCTCTCTTTACTTTTTTTTAAGGGTAAAGAGAGCAGTCGAGTAACCCATTAAAGCAGTAAAAATGGACCAAAATTTTAAATGAATACTCAGTATCTTTGCGTGGTGAAAAGAAACAATTATACAGACACATGCACTAGTAAAAAAACAAACAAACAAACAAAAAGTAAGCATGTAAGCAAACAAGAAGCAAACATTTGCTTGCATGTTTGACTGATTGAATACTTGATTAGTCAAAGACACAAAAAAAGTCCCGGGGATTTGTTTCCATTGTGGTCCTATATACTGTATAAGTATCCAATTCATCAACAGAGCATAGAATATTAACACAATAACACACCATTGCATCCATAAAGGCACACCTTTATTTTCATAGGAGGGATTAATATCTATCTCCTCTTGCATCTTGACAGAAGCTTTTGTTTTTTGTGGCAGCCTGTCCCTGAATCCCCAGAGAAGCCCTTCTAAATACTCAAAATAGTCCAATTCTAAATTCTCCAATAAGACCAGATTGTTTTGGACATACTGTATGCTGAATTATAAAGTGTCTGCTCCGCTCTCTGGACCGCTCCCACAGGGACAAAATAAAATAAAAAATAAAAGAAACACGGCCCAATAAAACTCTATGGTGAAAGAGCTCCAATTGCTATTTATTGTTTTCTTTCCTTGGGAGTTGGTGAAACATTGATTCAATGTGACATTCATCTAAAGGGCCCATTTATTCATTGGTTCGACGGGAGGAGGGGGGAGGACTCCTTTCTTTGAATGTAGCTCTCAATATTGACTTTTTCGAAGGGAAATCAAAGAAGCTAATGATCTTCTTCAAACGGGGCGACATGGTTCCTTGGAATTCCGTCCGAGGCCATTTGACTGAATATACGAGCCTATTGTTGAGTGATGATCAATGCTTTGGGCAGCTCTGCTCTGCCAGGAACAAGTGGGGCTTATTAAAAGGCACAACATATCTATCTGTAAGCACAAAACCTGCAGGGATTAGCTGATGTTTTCTCATGCTCAATCTTATTCGCTGCACCACAAATAGCAGCACCAAAAGCTGATCTACATCATGCTATTTTTGGTGAAGAGAGTTTGGTGTACATGGAAAATTCTGCGTCGGTTTTACTATTCTGCGGCACCCCAGGACTTGCATCAGTGCACCCTATAGGGCCTAGGGCACCCACTTTGAGAAACCCTGCTCTAGATCACACTGTACATGGGTAACTGGCGGCCTTCGGGCCACATGCGGCCCCCACCATCACTTAATGTGGCCCTCAGGTTAGGTAGGAAGTCACATGTTTTGTTTGCGGGTAGAGCGTTCCACATTTTGGTTGCATAATAACATTAGAATGAAATGATCACCATGTTTGTGCCGAATTTGGGGGGAATGACTCCGACCCACAAGTTGAGAATCATTGCTCTACACGGTTAACACACCAAATACTCTGGGTTATTTAATCCGTTACATCAGAGCGCCCAGCAATTTATAGCAGCGGAGTACATTTAGCGACGGACCAGGCGCTATCCCGGATGTATAGCTGAAGTAGCTAGATGTAGCCAAAACACTCCAGAGGCGATTGATTCTAACGCGACTATAGCGACGGGACCGTGAGGGGCCGTCTACCACATAATCTTTGCTTAGAATTAGACGGAATTATTTAGATCAAGAGTTGTTCACGTTTTAAGATTTTCGGTCTCATCGGCTAAAATGGGGGGGAGCATTTTCGATGACGTCCCACCGGGAAATAACATAGAATGTTATTTATCAATCTCCGTCCTGAGCACTGGGCATTACTAATTGATTGAGCGGAGAACGCCGTCCTGTTAAGTGTTAAGTGTTTTTAGTTTTTTTTTGTATTTTTTATGCAGGGGACCCCTAAAATTGGAACCCCTTCAAGGTCACTCCGGGGGTCCCTGGACTCCACTTTGAGAACAACTGCGTATTCGCTACAGCTCAGTTTGTGTGTGTGTGTGTGTGTGTGTGTGTGTGTGTGTGTGTGTGTGTGTGTGTGTGTGTGTGTGTGTGTGTGTGTGTGTGTGTGTGTGTGTGTGTGTGTGTGTGTGTGTGTGTGTGTGTGTGTGTGTGTGTGTGTGTGAGTGTGAGAGAGAGATTTTTGCGGTGTGTATTGTGTAAACAATGGGTGCTTGACCTTTGCCATTGGCGCAATGGGTGAATCCCTGGGCGCTCGTCATGCGGGCTTAAGTATTTAGGCTTTATTCATGAAACCAAAGATGAACAATGATGAGAGAAGAGAGTCTCTCTTAAGCCTCTTCAGCACACATGCACAGCCTGCCAGCCTGGGGCGACTGTGTTGCACGGGGAATAGACCAGGGGTATATGGATCCAGACCCCCTGTTGAAGACAGGGGTTCTGGATCCGTATACGAGTTACTACAGGGGGCCGTCAACAAATCTCTGTGTGATAGGATCTTTCTCTTTTTTTAAACATCAGCCACTTGAACCCTTTAGCATCACCATTCTGAAGAGTTGTGAACTTGTAGATTTAGCTATTTTCGGCAAAAAGCAGACCAAGTACAGAGTGAAAGGTCAAGTTTACTAAGTATTGACGGTTTAAGTGGTTAAATGTCTGAAGATACACATTAACACCAATATGATGATAGTGCTGTCAAGCAAGTCTATGATGCTATGTATGAAATCTGTGAAAACGTTTAATCTGCAACACAATGTTATACATTATGTATAGGTGGGTCTGGGTCCCTGCTTCATCTCTCTCAGGCAGGGGGTATATTTGGCCTGAAAAACATTTAAGACCCCTGTAAACTGTACACTGCACACTATACTCTGACAGGCCATAACGTGCATTGTTGCATCTATCAACCTTTGTTTTTTTTGGGGGGGAGGGGGTTGTAAATATGTCCAAATTATGTTCAGTGAGTGATACTGTATATCTAATCTGTTTAGAGTGGTCATTTCCCCACAAAAAAACATCAATTACACAAAATATCTTTAAATTAACTATACATTTACAAAAGGAAATAGCAAAGAAAAAAAACACAAAGCTGTAATCAATATTTGATTACTGGAAATACTAATTAGATAGAATAAATGCTAAGAAAATAATCAATAGTTGCAGCTATTTGTCGTCATTTGTAATGGTCAGGAGAGGAAGCCACGAAGTGCTGTGCAACTGGATGATTTGGGCTGACCTAATGGATCTAAATACGCTGAAAAACGTGAAAACATTCCATTAATTTAATAGAATCGTCTCTTACTGTAGCCTGCTACAAAGATTCCATTATGAAGTACGGTAGCCTATACCTGCAGGTATCTACTGGTCGAATTACATTTTTGCCAGGCTATGCCAGAAATTGTACCGTAATTATTAGATTCGTCGGGCACCGCAACAATCAGGTCAAGACACTTGCTTCACGTTCCAATTTTGTTAACTCAATACCGCCCCATCTCGCAGAGTTTTTCCTTAGTTTTATTCAAGTTCCTACTTTGAGAAACAAGGCCGGGACAGTCGCACCATATGAGTTTTGCTGTGTTTGGTTGAAAATTCTGAAGAAATGAGGAATGAAATGTTTTAATCTTGAGTATGTTCACATGAAGCATAATGTCCTGCACAATATTCAGAAGGTTTTTGACAAATATATATTTTATTTATACAAAGGACAGCATGTCACGTCACCGCTTTTAGAAATAAATAAATAACAAAACAGGCCAAAGCAGGAGGGCCAGTGCACGAATGTGGTCTGCAGCAACCGACCTCTTGGCAACACACGGCCCAACACAGTCCTGCGGCTTTACCACCCTAACCCCCCACCATGATACTGGCCCTGACGCTACAGCGCTAACACCTATGCTAACGTGACAGCCACGGGGACGGTCCACAGAGCATTATTTAGCACACACCCCATCCACCCCCGGTGAGCTCAACTGAGTGCTATTGATTCTTTATTAAGCTGCTTCCCAGTTCACAGAGGCAGAGAGAGAGAGAGAGGTGCTATTTATCTGTTGTGACAAAGTGCATCCATTGAACAGTGCATCTCTCCCGGTGCTGCTCCTCTCCCCTGCCTGAAGGAAGGTCTTTTTTTGCGCACGTATCGCGCAGCCGAAAATAACCGACCTACAAGCTCACAACACCTTGGGTCAACTGTCTGTCAACGTCATGCGACGGAGCATGAGTTCTGCACTTAACCTGCATGACATAACCTTACCCTTAGGCTACAGCTAGCCGGTATGAGGCTAAACGCTACAACCCACACTAGTCTATAGCCTAGTATACTGCATGTACCTGCATAAAGCATGGAAAAAAACCAAGGCACCATGACGTCACCCAATGGTTTCTCATAGACCTGTTTTGAAGCCTCTATTTCAGCAAATTCAAATCCACCATCTTGGATTTCCGGTGGCTTGAAATCCAATGTTATTGGGTGGGAAGGGGAGCACGAATTTCTATGTTTTTATCCAATTAAAAAAAAAACATGTGACCATAATTTATATAAATAAAATGCATATCCTGCTGTGTGAAAGAAGACCTGAAACTAGCTATTGAGAAACATAAAGTCTCTATAGGAAAACGTTTTACTATAACCAAGTGAAGTTAATCATATTCACATTATAGTCTTGTGTAGACAGACACACAATCTCCGACTGCTATATAGTCTGGAACTATACACTTCCCGAAATCCAAACAAGGAAGCTGCCATTTCGGTTCACAAAAATATAGCCTATTTTAAAATATCATTCTTTACATTAAAAAAATACATTTCTGCTAAGCAGCAAGCTATACAGTAATAATAATAATAATAATAATAATAAAACTTTATTTGTATAGCACCTTCATGATATGAAATGCAGCTCAAAGTGCTTTACAGAACAATGGAGAATAAAAAAGAAAAGCAAGGTAACGACATTAAAAAACAAGCAGTAATGCAATACAGTGAGGACATGAATAACAAAAAATAAAAGATCAAGTAAAAGCAATGTTGTAGAAGTGGGTCTTGTAGTGGGTCTTGTCAGTAGGCCTAAGATGATTTTGATTTATATTAGGATAAATTTGCACGACTGCAAAGATGAAATGGAAGTGGGGAGGAGGCTTCACTTCTACTTTATTGCTTGCTCATGATCAGAGCTTCCGTTCTTCAAAGACTGTATGAACATTTGCGAGAGTTAACAATTTGGCAGCGCAAGACTATATTCACATTGATGCAATTAAATGTACAATTTACAATTTAGGCATTTAGCAGAGAACTGCCATTAATGAGAACTTACTTACACATTGGCTTCATTTCCGGTGGCCAAAATAAAAAGCGGCAAAATAATTAAGTGAGGGCAGAAAAGTGAACACGACAAAATTGATTTGCCGGAATGACATTTGTGATTTGAATGGCTGAGCACGGAATGTGATGTATGTATGACGATAAGAGTGCCCCTCACAACGCATTGTTATATTCTAAATGAACAAATGGCTCATCAGCTTGGGACATTTATGTAAGATTTTTGCCTATAATGACAAAAATAGTGACCGATTGTTAATTGGTTATTTAGAACTAATCCCATGATTCTTGACAGGCAAACTCGGCCACAACCGCTGCAGGGAAACGAGAGCTCTGATGTTTGCGTTCCAGTTCTTTCTTTTTCTTTCTCCTTTCTTCTATTTCGGCCCGTCGGTTTCTGTCAAAGGCAGACACAGCCCCATCGATGGTATGACGCCAACTCTCACGATTGGAGGCGAGGGTAGACCACTGGTGCAGGTCACTGTGGCATGCACGGAGGGATTTCTTTAGGCAGTCCTTATCTCTTCTTTGCATGGGCCCCAGATGTGGCCAGAGGTGGCCAGAGGAGAGTTCACAACCTTTGGCAGGCAATGATCCTCCATCCTGGCTTCATATCCCACCCAGCCCAGCTGTGACTTCAACAGTAGAGCCTCTATCTTGATGTTCACCGCCTGCACGAGTACTTCAGTATTTGTAGTGAAGTCATTCCAGTGGATGTTGAGGGTGGTGTGGAGGCAGCGCTGGTAGAAGCGCTCAAGTGGACGCAGGTGGTGTTTGTATAGTGCCCATGAATATAAGCCACCAGGAGAGTGGTCAATGCCATGGCTTGGTATAGACAATGATCTTAGTGCCATTTTTCAGTTTGTTTTTCAGTCAGCCAGCCAAAGGGACTGTTTGCTTTTGCCATTCTGTTGTCGATGTCCTTGCCTAAATTGGCATCAGATGAGATGGTACAGCCCAAATATGTAGTTGGAGTGAAAACACAGCCTTGCTGTACTTGGGACTCTTCCCCCTCGAGTGACGATTTACTTCAATGCAATGAAATGTAAATGTATTATACCCATAATATGAAGAGCCCATTTACTTTATAAGAGAGCTGTCTGGCGCTATATAGACAGCTATCTTGTTAAGTAACAGAGTGTAGCTGACGTGCCTGCCTGCTCTTGCATTATTTTCTTGGGTTTTTTAATCCTAGTTCAGACCTGAACTGTGCTTCAACCATAACTGCAGCGGGTGCAGTACTTTAGTCTAGTCATTGGTCCGAAAAACGACAACCCACCTCAAACCCTAACCTAACCATAACAGCAAGCACGGGGGCAGGCGCTAGTCCGAGATGCGTCCGCATGTCGGACTAATACTCCGTCGGATTTACATGCGGTCCCCAACTGGCAGCAATCTGTCCCCAATCCCTAGAAACATCTTACCCTGGTACATCATTTAATTTTCTTTTTAAACATTTGTATTGTATCAGCAGATATACATGATCTGATTCCAGACAGATGTTCTAACACTTGTTGTTTTGAAGACCTGCAGTGTTTGAGGTATAAGCTTGGAATTATGACTGCATGTCAATCCTCTGCATCTATAATGATCCCCTAGACCTTATTCTTTCCACACAGGCTATAGAGTCACAAACAAGTGCTTGGAGGAAAGCATGACAAGAGGAAACTACTAATACCCTTTAGGAGGATTAGATCAGTGGTTCCCAAACGTTTTAGCCCATGACCTAAAAGAGACGTACATCTACAAACTCACAACGCGTCACTACAAGCAAAACATAATTCAATTTGTTTTTAATTCATGAAAAATGCTAAACAACCCCAACCCTTTCCCAACCCTTCCTAGTACAAAGAACTAACAAATGCATGATTTTCATACATATTTTATAAATCATGGGATTGTTGATCTCTCAAATTGTCCTTCGCTTAATCTAGGCTCAGACTATAGGATTTTAGCGACGACGATTTGGGCCAGATTGCTGCCGACCTCGACACCCTGGACGACCCCTGTCTGTCGGGGTCTATAGCACACACAGGGAGGATGGCTGTTAGCATGTGGTGTCAAGGAACGAGTCAAGGAAGGACAAGCCCCTGGGCCACTCGGTGAACGCTTTATGAGCCATCTGCAACACTGAGATGGGATAATGGAAACAAAAAGTAAGACTCTCACAAGACGGCCGGGATTACATGTATCATAATCCACACTAATCCTTGCAACATATCCTTGCCGTCGGATTGGAAAGTAAGTGTTTTCAGGAAATGGGAAACATAAGAAAATTGTGTTAAAGTTTGTCTCACTTTTATAAATATATATAAAATATGTATAATAATAAAAAAAATAGTAGATGTACAATTATAGAGCAGCATTTGTTTTTATGGTAGTGAACAAAATCCACCGGTGTGTTGGGTGTCTACATCAACAATTTAATTGGCCTGTGTTCAGGGAGGGAAGCCAGGGTGGGAAGGGTGATAATTGTCATTGTGTGTAGGACGAAGGCCCTACATGCTCCCGGTGGGGGCTCCTCACTGGCAGGTGAGTCAGTAGGATACAGTGACAACGGCAGTGACAACACGCTAATGTGTGTGGGGAGGAAATAATTGGCACATAATGACTAAATTGGGGCGAAAAAGGGGGTAAAAATGTATTTGCTAGTGGCTACAAATTTTCAGAAGAAAATAAATGAATATATAAAGTACATTAATTAGTCTGACATACCAAAAGTCCTACAAACGTGGCCGGTTAAACTCACTCATGGCTTCCTTGTGCGGTTATAGGGTTAGGTTAGGGTTTGGGGTAGGGTGTCGGACTATTGTGTGTCGAACTGTACGTACTGTACGTAACGTCGGACCAAATATATTCACCATGGGGGCATGCTGATTTTTGGGGATGCTTGAAGACATATACATTAACAGTCTACAGCCTTGGCTGCCACATGACGTCATGTCTGAAAGCCAGATGTTGGAGCCCCTCAAATATATATTAAAAAAGGCAAATAAAAATGAATAAATAAATACAAAAAATTAAGTGAAAATGGTGATTGAGATTAAATTTTTTTATAAACATTGAACAAATGAGAAATACTGACAAAAGAAACACAGAAACATGACATCCATTGGTGTTCAGCATTGATTTTGGGTGGGCGTGGCATGTAACAAGGTCTTTGGTCATGGCCTTACTAAAGCATACTAATTTGCTGGATCAAGCCTGTCAGAGGGTGGATGGGGGTACATGGGGGGTATGGGTAGGGGGGGGTCCCACCATTGTGTGGTGTTCAGCGGGGGAGCTGGTCTGTGAAACAGGATTAGCACAGAGGTCAGAGACCCAGCGCCGCCCCCTCCCGCGCGCCCCGCTCAGCCAAAAGGGGCGGTTGATGCCTGGACGTGATTGAGATGTAGAGAGAGAGAGAGTAAGGAGGACTAGTGTGTGTGTGTGTGTGTGTGTGTGTGTGTGTGTGTGTGTGTGTGTGTGTGTGTGTGTGTGTGTGTGTGTGTGTGTGTGTGTGTGTGTGTGTGTGTGTGTGTGTGTGTGTGTGTGTGTGTGTGTGTGTGTGTGCGTGCGCATGTGTGTGTGCGACCTGCTTGTCAACTCATGCTCGAATATATTATCTTTGCTAGGCCAAAACAAGCGTGACTGGGGATTCACTGAGTCAGTCAGTCAGTCTGTCTGTCTGTCGGTCGCACCGTTGGACCGATCGGCATGAAAGTGTTTTCAGCGGTGCAGCTGCTCCTCTATGCACAGCTTTTTGAGCACGGAATGTGATGATTTGATTGGCTGATGTATGATGAAATTGTCATCATCATGATGAATGGCACCGCTCACTTCTCACAAGTGTGATTTCTTTATCAGCCTCATGGTGAATGCTAACAGGCCTATAGGCTATAACTTTAGGTTTCGGCACACCTGGTCCCATGGACTGACTATAACACACCTGGTCCCATGGACTGACTATAACACACCTGGTCCCATGGACTGACTATAACACACCTGGTCCCATGGACTCACTATAACACACCTGGTCCCATGGACTGACTAAAACACACCTGGTCCCATTGACTGACTATAACACACCTGGTCCCATGGACTGACTATAACACACCTGGTCCCATTGACTGACTATAACACACCTGGTCCCATGGACTGACTATAACACACCTGGTCCCATTGACTGACTATAACACACATGGTCCCATGGACTGACTAAAACACACCTGGTCCCATGGACTGACTATAACACACCTGGTCCCATTGACTGACTATAACACACCTGGTCCCATTGACTGACTATAACACACCTGGTCCCATGGACTGACTATAACACACCTGGTCCCATGGACTGACTATAACACACCTGGTCCCATGGACTCACTATAACACACCTGGTCCCATGGACTGACTATAACACACCTGGTCCCATTGACTGACTATAACACACATGGTCCCATGGACTGACTAAAACACACCTGGTCCCATGGACTGACTATAACACACCTGGTCCCATTGACTGACTATAACACACCTGGTCCCATGGACTGACTATATAACACACCTGGTCCCATGGACTGACTATAACACACCTGGTCCCACACTGTGTCATAGGCTCAATATGTAAGTTTGACACATTCAGTACACGTGAGCTTTTGTGGCCAGATGTAATTTCTTGGGCTCTAGTAGGACTATATTAAATAATACAAAAATAAATCGCTAGAACATTTTGTAAAATAATACATATTTAGCCCCTGTCAAAAACAGCTAAAATCCCTAAAACGAAATAAAGCAGCAAATGAAAAACAATTAACACTCATCTTTTACTTTCTCTAATAACAACATAAAACATGAAGGTTCATGAAGGGTGATAGTTGTCCTTTAAGTGTTTTTAAGTATGTGTGCTTGGTCAGCTGTGATTGCTTGTTTTATCGGCTGACTACAGTACAATGCTGTTTTGATTTGATTTTATTATATATTTTTCTTCCTTTTTTGCTGATGTTTGCTGTTTATAACATCTGTCTGTAAAGCACCTTGGAACTATGTTTGGAAAAGCACTATATAAAATCCATCCATTCATTCATTCATTCATTCATTTTCAGATATTATATTTTTTGCCTCTTCTTGACAACAGGGTCCGAATTGCATGTGCACATTGTGGACTTTAACAAAACCATTAAAATATACTTATATGTAAAAGTATTCATTATGCAGAATGTCCCCATTTCACAAAACCTTTTTAATGTATTTCCGTAGTAAAAAGTTAAGTTTTAAGCCTCTGAGATGTAATGGAGTAGCCTATAAGATATTGAAAGATGGAAACACTAAAATAAACGTACATAAATATTGTACATGAGTACAGCACTACTTGAGTAGATGTATTTATAGTTACTTGCTCAGAGCTCTGTGCAAACATCCCCATTGTTTATGGGAGCTAGCTCCCAAACCACATGAAACATTACACACACACACGCACACGCACACACACACACACACACACACACACACACACACACACACACACACTCACACACACACACACTGCAGACGTTTGTCCAAACAGCCCTCAGAACAAACAACCGATTATCTATCACCACTGCACGCGTGTTCATAGACCTGTGTGCAGATAATAAAATAGAGCTTAACTGCTCAATGTATCTTTTGTAGTAGGCCTAATACTAATATAAATCTCCATAGTAACTACTAGCTAATGTTTTCAAATTATTGTAGTGGAGCAAAAAGTATACTTTTTTGGTGAACTTTTTTGTGAACTATAGTTATTTTGTTGTTTTTTACAACCCTGGTCTTACTGTCTATACCAGGGCATCTCAAAGTGCTGTGTCACCTATAGGGTGCCTTGACGCAAGTCCAGGGGTGCCTCAGAAAACGTATGATATTTGGAATTTATTAATGTCACACCACAACACTTTTACACTGGAAGAGGTCACTGGAAGAGGTCGACAAATTGACATATACCTGGGAAGGGTGATAGCTGTGGACGGTGGGACAGAGGAGTCAAGAATAGGGAGAGCAATAACAACATTCATAAGATCTGGAAAACCAATAACATCTCAGTGATCTCACTCAATACCAAGCTCAAAATCTTCAACTCCGACGTCAAATCCGTACTGCTGTATGGATCAGAGACCTGAATTACTCCACATTACAAAAAGGGAAATTTGCTCTGTCAGAGTAGCGTTTGCTTTAAAAGACAGTAGGCTACAAAAGTACAAGAACAATGTCTATAATTAGTGAAAATAGCAGAAATATAGAAAATAGTAGTCCTACACGAGCTTGTCGACTGGCTATTTTCAATACAGAGAGATTAAAAGTGTTTAATTCATAATGTACTTTTCTTCCCCTGGCCTGTATAGTGGAGTCAAAGGTATAGGCCTATTTTTTGTCAAGTAAATGTACTGAGTAGCATATGGGGACAGCAGTGTGTCATCCTGATCACATAGGTATTTAAGGTTGTTTGTTTTATCCCCCCCAGCAGGTGTTTTATAATCATTAGAGACTCCATTACGACCTCAGGTCCTGTAAGAGGTGGGCAAACAGTGGTGGCAGACAGTCAGTTCCGCCGTGGCGTGCGTGTGCGTTGCCTCTTATACCTCAATGGAACCATCTGGTGACAAGGAGAGAGAGGGGAACAAAATGGACGTGGTGTTTGGCGCCTGTGTTTGCCAATGGAACCACATAATTGTGTTTCGCAGGGAGAGAAAGAGAAAAAAAAAGCCTGGCAGAGGACAGAGAGGCAGGCAGGCAGGCAGGCAGACTGCACTCAAGTGCTGCCGGCTTTACAGAATGTTTCTAATGTCTTTGTCTCGGCTCTACCCTAAATGACTGAGCCAACATTCAACATGTTTGTATTCAGTCAGTGTTTTTTCTTTTTACGATGGCTTCGGGAGCCTCCCTTCATAAATGGACTTTTTATTTCCAGAGAATTGGCTGCTCGGGGACAAAGGCTTGCGTCTCTGTTGTCACTCGCGTGCTTGGGTGCATGGCTAAAAAAGGACTGATAACATGTCACACTATCTGAGGGATATAACAGCCACTTATTTTATGTAAAAAAATAATAATATATATACGTACATATATGTATATGTACTTTTTATTGTCAATATAAAAAAATCACAGGCATACTTTAACAACTTTCACTTTCTCGTAATTCTTTAGTTTGTCTTTTTTACTCACTGCTAATTATTTGACAGCTTTATTACAAGTTACTTGTTAAGGTGTGTGTGTGTGTGTGCGTGCATACGTGCGTGCATGCGTGCGTGCATGGGGGGTTGGGGGGTGATGAAGATAATGCATATTGTAAAGCTTAAATGCACCATTTAACATGTTAAACCTCTCAGCCCTCTTTTATGCAGTAACCTACTTCATCTATTTGAAAATATAGCTAATTTGGGGTGTTGTGAGCGTAATTTTGGAAAGAGAAAGAAAGATTTGTAGGTCAGTGGTGTAGGTCACAATTTCCATATAATTTTGTATTATTCTACTGTATATACCAGTATAAGACACCCTGAGGGCGAGAAGCGCACTGAAACAACAGAGCTTCTGAATATGGCAGAGTTGAGAAGCAGGATTAATCAGGTGTCAGTGAGGTCAGATGTAGAGTTGCTGGCCGGCTCCATATATGCAGATCTAGTATGTCAAACCATGTATGGCTGTACAGGGTTTGATGTGTCGGAGTCAGAGAGTCAGTGTCGTGATCTTCATATGGAGATCCAGGTGAGGATCAGCTCCACATCCATGTATTGTAGCAACTTGGTTAATTTGCAAGTGTGACTCGGTCATCATGAGACTATCACAATATGGCCATATATTGACATTCCCATATATGGGCTTAATATTGTTGACATCAGGGATCTCCATATATGCAGGCATAATCATTTTTTAATTGACGTTTCCAGGTCTGAAACAACAGAGGTTCTTAATACGGCACAGTTGAGAGCACGAGTGACAGATGTCAGATCGACATATTGATGATGTCAGATCGACATATGGAGACAGCCACATATGGGGTGTGTCATGAGGCGTGTCACCAGTGTCCATATATGGCGTGACCATATATGGAGGTGTGACGTGACACGACATGACTGACGGGAATTGCTGGTTTTATAGTAACTGCGACCTACAGTCGCAATGAAATAAACGCTTTTAGACATGCAAGGTTTCCACCCGACAGATTCCCGAGCAAACCCCTCCACTCCGCCGCTCAGCTTGTTGTTGTTATTGAGTTTGTTTTTTTTCTCCTCTTTTTGTCCTTGTTTGCAGAAAGAGAGTGTGGTCGTCCACGCTCGCTAATTATTCCAAAACAAAATGCTCCCACCACTACACATAATTATGCCACTGATGCTAATTGGCGCGCCGGTTATTAACGACTCATTAAGCAATTATGGTCACCGTCAACGATATGCTAATGAATTTCACATGGAACATGCTTGGAGGTAACTGTTGGCCAAGGTGATGGCTGCCTGGGGGTGCGGTGGAGGAGGGGGGTGGTGGGGGTGGTAGACAGACCTCCCATGCCCGCCTGTTGGCAGTCATTCAGCGCTGGTGGTAAAATCACATGCACACATTAATACAGTGTTTCCGTAATGGAACCATTTTTGATGGATCACAGACTTTTCTTTTTACATTTTGTAGAAATATAGAACAGATTTTTCAAAAGAATGAAACCTAAAAAACATGAAGACACAAAGAAATATGTTGCGATGTGTATGTGAGCTTGTTGATTATTATTCTATTTTCCATCCATCCATCCATTCATCTTCAACCGCTTATCCGTAGTCGGGTCGCGGGGGCAACAGCTCCAGACTTCCCTCTCCAGAGCAACATTAGTGACTTCCTCCTGGGGGATCCCGAGACGTTCCTAGGCCAGTTGGTCTATTTTATTCTATTTTATACTATTACATAGGGCCTAAGCAGTTCAAGTTTGGGCATTGCGACACATTTTGAAACATCTTTCACAAAATCCTTTCAAATGGGGATTTACAGCTTGTATACGTACCTAAGTTGGGGGTCCTCGACATGTGAAAATGGGCTGGCAAATGCAGTCACTCTCAGGACATCAAAAGTTTGATTTTTGCCAATTCTATTCAGCCACTTTTACCCCAGTGATGTGCATCAGGGTCACACACCAAAATAGTGTAGGCGTATGTGACAAGACCTAAACCTAACCTCTAAATGTCTAACCCTAAACCACAACCGGAATCTTTTCCTATACTGTAATTATAAAACTAACTCCCCACATCATTGTTTAAACTATCTATCTACAAGCTCATAGATGGGCTGTATTTAGAAAAACATTGAAAAATTTAATCATTTTTAAATTCTTCTCCGGCTAGGGGAGAGGGGGAATAGAAATAAAGAAAATAGAAGAAAGATAGACAGGGAAATAGATGCAGGCAAATAGGAGTAGTAGCAATGACAATAATGAATGTGTGTAGTGTAGGATAATATAATATGGTATAGCAATACTGTCGGATAATAAAAATATATAATGTTCAGGTATAAGAATATTAAGATATGTATAGTGTAGTGGTGTAATAATATGATAGCAGTCCAGGTCGTGCTCTGTGAGGAGGCCGGGTCCACGGTTACACTTCTGACATGGGCTCCATGAAGGCCGCAATACTATCATGCAGTTTGTACGTGTGTGTGCGTGTGTGCGTGCGTGCGTGCGTGTGCGCACGTGTGTGTGTGTATCCATGCACTATTAATGCACATGTGTGTAACTGTGTATGACAGACTTTGCACTGCTGTGTGTGGTACACTGCTGCATGCATTTGTATGTAAGGCGTGTTGTTTATGTGAGTTGCTTTTATGGGCCACTGTAATGAACCGTTCCTCCTAATCATCGCTGTCGGGTGGAGAAACCTTGTACGTCCAAAACGGTTCAGGAAATGGAAACCAATGTAGTGATTATTTCGTCACAAGCTGTTGCTAATACTTTTCACAATTCAATATTTATAAAACCCACACACACATAACCACTTTCACATTAAAACCTGTTAAAAAATGCAAACAAAAAAAACATTACGATTTACGATTTACAAGCTCACAACGTGATGCACTGTGAGCTTGCAGATCGTCTGCTTTTTTGTGCAACCGTTGCTGTGTATAGTATATGACGGGGTGCAGGGCACGAACCTACAGAAACAAGAATCATCAAAGAGTCAAAATGTCAGAGATACGAGGTTTCTGGCGCCCGACAGCGACGTAAATAAACGTGCAAATCATCCCCCCCCCCCCCCCCGCCCCTATTCCTACAGTTTTCCAGGAGCGAGGAAGAGGAAGGAGGAGGAGGAGGAGGAAAACCTCGGGAGCAAATTGATGGATCTCTCTCCCTTTGAGCCCCCCTCCCCTCCCCTCCCCCCCTCGCTCCACCACCAGTAGCATTATGGGTACGTTTTAAAATATTAATATGAGAGTGCATTTAGCAGAGAGAGAGAGAGAGGCAGGCGGCGGGGGCCTGGGTTGTTGTATTCTCCTGTGGCTCTCTCTCTCTCTCTCTCTCTCTCTCTCTCCAGCATTTAGGTCACAGGGGAGAGAGGAGGAGGCTGTCAGACCCTCTCTCTGCCTGATTTACTCTAAATGCAACATTAAGACATCCTCACGCTTTATAGGCTGCAGCCTAGGAGGCAGCCGCACGCTTTATTTCTTACCTCTTGTTTGCTTTGTTTTTTTGCTTTTTTATTTTATTTTTTAGGTAGGTTTTTTTGCTTTTCTTTCGTTTTGGGGAAGGCAGGGGACGGAGATCCTTGTGTGGCTAATGCACATAATATGAAAAGATGTTGGAGCATATGTATGTTGTTAAAGATTAGATAGATAGATAGATAGATAGATAGATAGATAGATGGATAGAGCGTGCGTGCGTGCATATCGAGAGAGAGAGAGAGAGAGAGAGAGAGATATGTACAGGGCTACGGCTGAGAGACAGACGCACACACACGCTCGCGCCTGCAGACCGTTGTTGTTTGCGGTCGTCTTGCCCTAGACCTAGCAGCCGGGCTGCATCACAACACTGATTGGAACAGACTCAGTGTCACATCCAGTTAAAACATGAGACTGACACTACACTGCTCTCTGAGGACCCCCCCCCACACACACACACACACACACACACACACACACACACACACACACACAGACAGACAGACAGACAGACAGACAGACAGACACACAGACAGACACACAACAAGTAAATAAGCCACGCAAATCACACACACACAAGCACATAATGCTCACAAACAAAGACACAGACATGCACGTGCCCGCCCACGTGCCCGCACACACACACACACACACACACGCACACGCACACGCACACACACACACACACACACACACACACTGAGCAAACAGAATGTTGAGGATGAAAGTTATGGATTTATGCTTTGTGAACTATAGGCCACGGTGGGGCTTGCATGGGAACTGGTTTTAATTTAGTACGAAGACAGATGGACTGCCATGGACTCTATCAGCACTGCTGCACCTGCCAGACTGACCACGTTCATGATTTGTGACGATTGAAAAAACGATGAAAATCATGAAGAATCTACCTACTATATAGTTTTCGATGATATACTAGGCCCGGTGTCGTTTTTCATGATTTTCGACAATTAAAAACATGATGAAAATCATGAAAAAACAACACATAGTTCATGGTTTTTGACGACATATACTATAGCAGGGCTCTGCAAACTTTTTCACATGAATGCCATGTTTTAATTTTCATTGTGATTGTCCATAATAGGATACACATAACCTTTAGAAATCCTTTCTTTCACATCAGGTTGTAATGATCATTAAAGTCAGAGCAATAACCCACCCATCTCCCAGAATCTCTTGCCAGTCATGAGTTTGGAGCTTGAATGAATGCACAATTATGTGCAGGATGTAATTTGTAGACGTGATGAATAGACTTGATTTAACTGACTAAACCTTTTTGGAATATTTCATTTGAACAGAAAAACGTCTCTCTCACACGAATGCCAGTGTGCCAGTGATCAACCTCCCCTGTGCCAATGTTGGCACCCGTGCCTATAAGGTTGCCTATACCCCTGTAGTTGGCCGTGCACGCCCCCTTTTACTCCCTGACCTATAGCTGAAGCACCCCCCCAACGTCTCGTCTGTCCCTGACCTTCTAGTGGCGTGTCCACTGTCGGAACGGGATCAGCGACGCGAGCGCTTTGACACTGGGCGGCAGTGGGCGGCAATGTGGGACTGGACTGGGAACTTTGTTTCTTCTGGTGGTCAAGCTTTGGAAGGCCCGCAGACTGGCTGTTGGAGGGGGTTTCGACAACTTGGGATGCCTATACGCCACTCCTTGTGCCCATGGAGTGCAGAGTGACGTGACATGCTTGTTGTACCATGACTGAGGACATATGCCTTGATTTTTGTACAGTCACTTTGCTGCACCTGAAGTATGCAATTTCCTTTGTGTGATCATACATAATGTGAGACGTGTGATTTTAGCAATAAATTGTTAAAGTCACAGCACATTTGTTCAGTTTGGATAGAATGTTGTACAGCCAGATGGTAGGACATAGTTTATACCTTATATTCTAGTGTCACCTTGTAGGGTTCATGTATGCTCAGTCTCATTTCACACTTGTAAGTCACAAAGAGTGCCTGCTAAATCCTTACATTGTAAATTGCCATGGCAAAGGCCGGAGCAGTGAAAATAATGGCAGATGAATTTGTGATACGATGTTTCAATCTGAATCCAAACCTCGGCACTCAGTCCAGAGACTAGTGACGATTTGGAATTATGACGCTAATAATTACTGTTATTAAAAATGACACCTACTGAATGGGACTGTGAGAGGTGTGTGTGTGTGTGTGTGTGTGTGTGTGTGTGTGTGTGTGTGTGTGTGTGTGTGTGTGTGTGTGTGTGTGTGTGTGTGTGTGTGTGTGTGTGTGTGTGTGTGTGTGTGTGTGTGTGTGGACCTATTTTCAACATGTTTTCTCAGACACACAGGCCTCTAGCTGACGGACGGCAGGCTGCACGTGTTGAATAATTGAGAGCTCACTGCAGAGCGCTGCGATGGGGGGGAGGGGTGTGTGTGTGTGTGTCACAGTCTGTGACGGGGATCGCGGTATAGTTTGGACGAAGAAGGCAGCTCACAATACTCTTAAGCACGATTCATACCGAATTCGTACCGAGAATAGAAGATCTTACAAGCTCACAACGTGTCACATTGTGGAACCATTTTGGTTCCATTTGTACACTCTCAGAGTTAAATTAACCTTGATTTTACAATATATATTTGGGGTCCCAGAGATAGAAATGCCATTCATTGGGGGTCCGTAGCCTAATGCAGGTCAAAAACCTGCATTTAACTGAAATTAAACGGGTTGAGAATCACTGCTAGAGCCGTAAAAAATCTTCTCTTATGGGGCTCCCTGGCATATCTATTAAAATGTGGGTCCGCTGGCTAATTAGTGTCAATTTGGGGGTCCTTGACATGCATGAAAAAGTTTGGGAACGACTGAAATAGGCTACATCTGTGGAGGGCAGCCTTGCAGCAAAGTGCTTTATAATGCATCTGATGTCGACACCCACAAATGGTTCAAACCCATGGATTCTGAGACTGTTCCAGAGAGAAGGCGCCACCCCTCAGCCTATGTCTTGGGGCGAAGGTCATGTATAGAGACAGACGGCGCCTACAAATTCACGCCCCCCCAAATGAGACAGCGGCCCCACTTCTGGCCCCACTTTTCTGTGAAAAAATAAATGAATAAATGGATATTTTATTATATGATATATACTACATTTAATGAATACTCTTTGTTTAGTGTTTTTCAGTTTCGTTTTTTCACAGAATCAAAGTGGTCATCATGACTCACCCAAAATATTTATATCAGTTATTTTAAGCTTAGAATCATATACATCCAGGAGGATGGATTGATTCTAGGTTGGACACCACCACGTTATGGTCCGGGTCTTTAATTAACACCAGAGGCACTCCAGTCTCCACCACCTGCTTCATCACGTCACTCTGCCACCATCATCGGAACTATAAGATGTTTGCATTTGGGGGCCACTATACAACACCACGAGTGTTTGACACAGACGCCAACTGCTGCCTGAGCACGCCTTCTGCACAGCTTCAACCAGAAGGCTGCTTATTGGGTCGTTCAGCCTTTGGTCATTCAGCCTTTGGTCATTCAGCCTTTGGTCATTCAGCCTTTGGTCATTCAGCCTTTGCCTACAACAGGAGCGGTTGTTACAAACCATACAGTACAGTGCAATAGGTATTCCCTAAACACATCTGGATGGGGAATGGGGGGGGGGGGGTGCCCAGCATGTCAGGGCATTAAAGTTTCAGATGGCATGGGGCCCTCGCCAGGCTGCCTGGTGTGACTGGGTTGTTGTGTGATGCTGTTTTACACAGAGCTGCCTCTCTCTCCCTCGCTCTCTGTCAGTGAAGTGCAGTGTTGCCAGATCTTGCGAGAGGAATAAGCAACCAGCGGCCTATGAAAACTGGTCCTGCGAGGCAGACTGTTGCCTCTGTTGCCTCCCACAGTTGTACTTGTCCCTCGGACCGGCAGCGGTCCATGTCCCGGCGGTTGGGAACCTCTGCTGTATAGCATTCGCAGAGTGTGGAATAGTTGTCTGGCTACGCACGAGTCACGACTAATGACAATGAGGACAAAAGAAGCAACGATAGGCCACTGTAAAGGGAAATATACACAAGACGGCTTTCCCAGTTAGCTCATAACATTAGCCACGCTCCACTGTGTCGTCTGCATATGGGTGTTGGGTGAAATCATCTCTTCCGCGGTGCTTGTGTCATAGCTTAGGAGGGAGGCAATCATGACTAGGCCGCTATCGCTACTACGCGATTAACTGGCGACGTTTCTGGCGGCGTTTCAGAGTATAGGTCAGACTCCCATTGGCTTTTTCAGAGTATGGGGTCAGACTGCCATTGGCTTAGGCGGCATGGGGAACCTCCCATTGATGACTAGCTCGCTTACATTTCATGAGCTGTCATTAGTCAGGTTTCACCTGACAGAAACAAATCCAAACAATGCCAAAACTGGTAATATTTGCAAGTCACCTGCAGAAGGGAAAAGAAAGAAGACCAAAGTGGCTTATATTAAGCAGACATGGCAACAGCGGTGAACGTGCATGCAGATGGAAGGCAGCCAGGGGGCTACAGCATGTCACAGACAAGGTCTCTGGGTAGCCAGATCAAGCCTGCCAGATACAAGTGTTTGAATCAGAGCCATGGGGGACCCCAAGCTACATACGCTAACATGTGAATTACAGCTGTGTATACACCCCTGGACCCCAAAGGTATGCCATAATACCCACCACACACAGACTGGCATACATACGGGCAGGCGCGCACGCACGCACGCGCACACACACACGCACACGCACATCACACTCATGCACTCACGCGCACAAATGAGCTCACGTGCACACACACATTTGTATTACCAAAATTTACCGGTAGCCTACTTATTAGGATATTTTAACGTTGTAGATTTTTACCGTTAAGCCTAAATCCCGAAGATAGCAGATCACAAGATCACAACGTGCAGTTCTAACTTTTTGACATAATACTCTAACCCAGTGATACTCAACCTCAGGCCTGCGGGCCACATCAGGCCCGCGGGACCATTATGACTGGCCCACCAATGAAAATCTAAAAAAAAGAAGAAAAAAAAATCTGGAAAATGAAATAAAAATAAATAAATCTGAATGAAGTTATCTTTAATTACATTATTATAAGTAATACTATTAGAGTTGTACTATTACTCGAACGAAATGGAGATCGGAGATGCAATGCAAATGAAAGACATATACTGTGTATCCCTATTCCCTGACATAATTTTATAGCTAAACGGACAGAATTCTATTTTATTTGAATGATGAAACCCAGCTGCCATTAATAGTTGGAAATGGAAATGGAAATTGCGGAAATTGCGGAAATTGTAATTGCGGAAATGGTGGAAATGGAAATTGCGGAAATTGCGGAAATGCGGAAATGGAAATTGCGGAAATTGCGGAAATGGTAATTGCGGAAATTGCGGAAATGGAAATTGCGGAAATGGAAATTGCGGAAATTGTAATTGCGGAAATGGTGGAAATGGAAATTGCGGAAATGATGGAAATGGAAATTGCGGAAATTGCGGAAATGCGCAAATGGAAATTGCGGAAATTGCGGAAATGGTAATTGCGGAAATTGCGGAAATGGAAATTGAGGAAATTGCGGAAATGGAAATTGCGGAAATTGCGGAAATTGAAATTGCGGAAATGGTAATTGCGGAAATTGCGGAAATTGCTCTTCGCTCGTCGTAATTGCCATTTTTGTAATGTGGCCCACAGGTAAATCTATTTGAGTATCCCTGCTCTAACCCTAACACCAAGACTTGACCTCTGAATGTCTAATCATTATACTAACCCACACAACCTGATCTACACGTGAGCTTGTAGATGGCTATTTTAACTATTCAAAAATGTAAAAAAACAAATTAAAAAAAAGGCTAAGAAGTTTAGGCCCCAATCAAACAAACACGCACGCACACGCACGCGCACGCATGCATGCATGCACGCGCATGCAGGCACACACACGCATCATCAGATGAAATCACATCTCTTCATTAAAGAATGATGATTGTGAATGGACAGTAGGCATCTTTGTGAGCAGGTCTCTTCATGAGCCAATCCACACTGTCGAAATGACAGAAAAGAGAGACAGAGAGAGAGAGAGAGAGAATAAATGAAATGCCCAAATTGCTACTTCAATCTGGAAGAGCTCTGAAGTGCATGAATGTTTTCATCCCATTTTTTACCCAAAATAAAATGTGTATTTTTATTATGGCGTATAGTGTCAAAGGGGTTGCTAATGGCTTTTAGAATAAAAGACAACGTTTTGATTCAAGCCCAGCCAGGCGCCGGTGGCACACATAACCGTGGCCTTTTTTTCTCCTTTTTTTTATTTCTTTCTTTTTTTTTTTTACCAAACATTAATTTTGTCGCTGTCAGGTGTAAAGCTTGTATGTTCAAACAGGAAATGTTCAGGAAAAAAATGAAACGGTCCAATGTAGTTATTTTATAGTCAAAAGCTCATTGTTTCAATATTTATAAAACTCACAGACACACTTCAAACCCATTGGTCAGTGCAGGATATTAATACAAATGCAGAATAAATTCCTTACCAATAAATGTCTTCACCATTATGTTTGTAAATGTGTCTAGTAACACATCTCGCAAAGATTGACCTTCAGTTTCCACTTTCCCTAAGTAGAATGTGACCTCTGCTGAAAGCTAGGGTACCACTAACGACCTATATGCAGGCAAAATGTGTGACGGCTCAAACTAATCCATTGCAAGCATTTGTTTTGCACCAAAAACACTCCTCGGGCTAAAAACAGCCATAGACACTTTCCCAAATGTGATGACCTCATCACATTTTTGATGACGGCTATACTGTAGGTGGCACCCCAACTTTCAGCAGCTATCACAGATTGTCTGACCTATAGGGAAACAGAATTCAAATCTTTGTGGGATGCACGTTTACAAACACATTGCGGTGAAGATATTTATCGGTAAGGAATGTATTCCCGGATTGATGTACAAGCTTGCAGCCCATCACTTTGTGCTGCCCTGTGAGCTTGTACATCTGTTATTTTTGAACATTGTTGGAACATCTTGAAAGTGTAAGAAATATCGGTAGAATCGGCCTCAGGTCTGAATTAAACACTTTCACTTTCACTTAAAATCCGTTATCTGCTATTGTTGATACCATGTAATGGTGATGTAAAACAAACGGTGACAAAACAAACAATTTTTGTGTTAGGGACAAGATGACGTACATCTTCAATTTACGTCATGGCGTGAATTGGCGTTTTTGGCGTTTTTAAAACAAACATTGAACTAAAGACAAACATTAAACCTCCTTCATTGTCAATGGCGTTTCTAAAACAAACATTGAACTAAAGACAAGCATTAAACCTTTATATAGGAGGGGCTAGCGCCACCTAAAAAATAGCAAAAACATACAATTGTGAGCTTGTAGATATAGGCAATTTTTTTGCCTATCTACCTGCCTATTTATATTTTTAAATTGAAACGTGGAGGGGAGATACAAGGTTTCGGCCCCAACATGCGGCGATTCAAAAACCTTTGCGAGCGGAGTGCGTCCTCCCTCCTCCCCTATCAGTGGCTGAACCAGTCAAAGAGGACGACCCACTCTGTGTTAATGCTTTGTCTGCAGTTACAAGTGATCCCTGTGAACCAACCGAGTGGAGATGAGAGAGAGGAGGGGAGAAAAAAAAAAGAAAAGAGAAAACAGGACTCACTAGCTGATGTTCAGTCTTTTATTCAGCCTGGGCTGAATGGAGGCGTGCTGCGCGGCTAACTGTAGGTATAGGTATACCTGCCGTTTGAGATCATATTATGTTTAGTCTGTTTTTTAAAAGCGACAAAGAAAAGCTATGATGGCTAAAACTAAGACTAAATATATTGACAATATATGTCATCAAAGAAAAACTAGACACTAACATGTTAGGGAGGGACTGGAGAAGAGATCCAGTACTAATAGATTTGGTTGGGCTTGGGTGTTGTTCTCTGAAAATATAGACGATCTACAAGCTCACAATAATGCGTCGCAGCGTGACCGGTTGTGAGCATGTGGATCAGCCATTTTCAGCATGCAACCAAGTGTACAATCAGGCAACGTTGCCATCAAGGCCCGCCAAAATACATTTTTTTTCGAAAAGATCAACAGTCGATTTAGTCGACTAAAATCTACACACACACACACACACACACACACACACACACACACACACACACACACACACACACACACACACACACACACACAGTCACTCATGGCGGCGCTTGGCACAACTCAAACAATGCTGTGAAAATCAACACTGCTCCATATCAAGAGAGTCCAAATTAAGCTACGATTTACAACACATCAGTCCTCTCCAACCTTCTCTATGGAGCAGAAACATGGCCTCTCAACAAGACCCTGGCTGACAGAATCAACTAGAAATGCACTCTGTCGAGGTGGGTGCCAACTTGCGCCTTGCACACAAGTAGGCCATACATTGTGCACAAGCAGAGCGCGCAAGTACTTCTACTAACTAATGTCTATTGCAACAGCTGTTCTAAATCCTTTAGACCCGTTATTGACCGTATAATACCAACCTTGAAACGTACCTTCACCATCACCATCAACAGCCAATAAGGGACCACCATTCTTACCCCGACATACAAGCATTCGGAGATTGTAGAATAGTTTTCTGGCTACGCGAGACGTGATCAGTGACATAGGGAAGGTCTACTTTTTGGGCTGCAGAGTTCACCTTCCCTATATGCCACTGATCACATGAACTCCAGTTCTAAGCTAAACAGAAGGGTCAGACTTTTTATTTATTTCCACACAACAACTCTAATGTGGACTAGTTCAATGTTGAAAATATGTGGTATTCCCCTTTAAGACAGCACTATGTTTAATACACAAATCATATCGCATTAGTCAATAGTCAGCAGCAAGTGCTAACTGATTTAAAGGACAACTTCATATACTCATATGAGATCATGTGAAAATCTGAAATAAAACTTCAATGAGTTCAAAAGAAAAGAATACCGGATATGCATTTCCGGTGCCTCTGTCATTTCGACGCACATGTCGGCTGACAGCATATTGGTGACTAAAATTATGTTTATTTATGTGGAATGGTTAATGGGAAAGATTTCCCAGTGAAAGATTATATTGATGTTGTCGGGTAAAAACCTCTAATCTCCATTTTGTGTTTGTTTCGTAAATGAATGCCCTACTTCGTCACACAAAAGTATCAAAAATAGCACATCATGCAAGCTTGAGCTTATAGCTTGTAGGTCTGCTATTGAATTTGAATCCTGAAATCCTTAAAATCCACAAAGTAACTAACGTTTTCAAATAAATGTAGTGGAGTAAAAGTACAATATTTGGATCCAAGTAAGTACAAGTAAAAAATATTGGACATTGGAAATACTCCAGTAATATAAAATCTAAATTGTGCTTCAGTGTGAGTGGTTTTTACAGTGTGTTCATCACAGTGTGCTCATCACAGGATACAGTGTGAGTAATGACATTATTTCTGTCTCTGGAATAAACACTGTGATGACATTATGGGAACACTTCAAATATAGAACGCAACCTAACGGGATGTTTTTAATATTTCCATAAGCAAATGGATGAGGCCACGTTCCATCCGTGGTTCTGTGTTGACATTGTCAAACAAAAAGAAAAACACACGCACGCACGCACGCACGCACTGTCACGGTACGTGACATGTTATGGTTTATTGTGTACCTTTTATTTTGTAGTATTGTTTTGTGCCATCCTGTCTGCCCCTGTAGTTCAGTACCTGCCTTGTCTAACCTGTATTGTGATTAGTCTTTGTTTTCCACCTGTGTCCTCTTAGTCCCCCAGCCAATCCCTGTCTTGATTTTGAGTTTTGTTCACCTGTGTCTAGTTATCCCATGTCTATAAGTATGCCCTTGTGTTTTCAGTTCTTTGTTGGTTCGTAAATTGTTGTCAGTGTATTTCTAGCTCCTCGTGATTCCTTGTATTTTCCTAGTGTTATTTTCTGTACCTCTGGTTTTTGGATAATAAACCACCGTGCACTCGACCTGCCTTAAGTCTGCCTCATCCTCTGCCTTGTCCTGCGCTTGGGTCCTACACACCTCTGACTCTGATCGTGACACACACTTTATTTTTAAATTTTCTCACACCATCTATTTCTCTGTAATTACACTATACGTATGGGCAGTGCAGGGGAAAGTCATTTACTTAAGCATTGAACTTAAGTAGCCTTAAGATGGACCCCACCTGGAAAGAGGAAACAAGGGAAACCAAAAACAACCTGGCGGGGAACTGTGACCTCGGAACTGAAGATGGTAAATCTGACATGGGGCGACTCCGGTGAAGCACAACATGCTGCACAGCATAGGACCAGACGCAAGCAGATAGTCGCAGCCTTCTGTTCCACCAGGAACCAATAGGATTAAGTAAGTACTTAACCCATTTAGGCCTGACGTCGACAGGACCCCAAAAGTTATATGTAATCAGCTGCCGACCCCCATCTGAAAATATGTTGTTCCAGAAGCAAATATTTGAGTTAAAAACGTTAGCTCTGAAAGAATATATTTGCCACATTTTCACGATAGATATCACAAGTATACTAATGCAAGTGTACACACATGCTTGTGTGGCATGTGTGTGTGCGCGCGCACATGTGCACACAGCCACACACGCACACCTCTTGTTTCCATATAGCGTACAAGTCAGTGAGTAATGATGGTGTGTGACAGGGTTAATGTAAACCTTCTTCACTTCCCTCTCTCACACACACACACACACACACACACACACACACACACACACACACACACACACACATCCAGATTAGATGACGTTTCACAATGAGAGTCGGAGGGGGTTTCCTGATAGTGAAATGTTATTTACACTTATTTTCCAAACATCACATTTTATCTTCTGTTTTCTGAAGAGCTCTTGAACTCACACACACACACACACACACACACACACACACACACACACACACACACACACACCGATGAGAAATGATGTAGGCATGGCATGCACACACACATATGCGTGCACACATGCACGTGCACACTCATACCCCACCCGCCATTATGTTCATCAGTTTTGGAAGCTATGTACTCTCTTCTTATATATATATATATATATATATATATATCTTAATTTTTTTTATTATTATTTCCATTCATAATTTATTTAATTATTGACGCTTTGCCCGAAGACACAAAACAAACAACTAGTCCAACTAGTATAAGGTGTTTAATTTGCAAGAACCCCCATAACTTTAAGAGTGTACAAAATAACCAAATGGAAACATTTGGTTCAATTTGTACACTCTCAGAGTTACAGACCTGTTATGGTCCTACTAGGCCAACTATTTGTGTTTCTGGTAATATTATTGTCCACTCATTTTGAATGTCTGTGACAAAAATGTAATTTAGACAAAGACGGAGGGAGGCTATATGCCATTTGGTTCTCAAAGTGGGGTTCCGGGGTCCCCCATGCAGGGGTCCTTGAGGGGTTTCCAAATCATTTTAACCACTTTATTTATGTCGACCTGTGCCCGTCGGCCACCGACCTATACTTGGGAACGATGCAAGTCGAGAACCTAGTATGCAATACCCGTTGTCATCGCACAGTTCGCACCCATTTCTGTGTCTGTCTGTCTGTCTATGTCCCTTTTGTGCCCATACTGTATATGGAGATCTCTGTATCTGTCTGTCTGCAGCCTGTGTCTGAAGAGAGTAAACTGACTGTAAAAAGTGGACTGGTTAAGTAATCAAATGGCAGGTGTGCCATGGTTGCCATGGCAATCAATTGGCTGAGGCAGAGGCTGAGAGTTCTACAGGTGAGGTTAGGCGCACTGGCAGAGCCTTTTGTGGCGGTTCTGGACAACCGTGTATCTAACCGACTCAATGCCGGGCATTACACTCCCTGTGGTGGTTTGGCAGTTGGCACGCGTGTGTCAAATTTGACGTCGTGGGGCGAATGGTTCTCGAGTGCACCCGCTTCGAATGTTATCAGCCTATAAGCCAGAATATGTCTGTGATCAGAAGCTTGGAATAGAGCCAATATGTGATAATCAGACATACTGGGAAACGCGGAAGTGAAACTACTGTCACGTTAGGGAGCGCATGCTTTTTGTGACCGTGACTATGACCGTGACCATGACGGAAGGTGTGCTGTCAGAGCCGACTCTGCATCGTTTGAGCTGCGCACCGATAAGCACAGAATAGTAAATATTAGTCCCCCCTACTTTCCATGTCCCCGACATCTCTGCAGCCGCTTCAAGTGAACATAGCCAAGCCCCATCGCTGAAAACGTCAGTATGGCCAATATTGCCATATTGGCCATATTCCAACGTCTTGATAACGGTTGATAACGTGTATTTAATGCAGTGATAACATATGAATCTGTTGCTAGAGTACATGGATTACAGAAGTACGTATGTGCACACACACAGACGTAGTGCATTTATTGTAGGATGTTTAAATACCATATCAATGTTTGGACAAACGTTTGACAAATTTTCTTCTCTGAAGTATAAAATATAGGGCTTGAGTGGTTAATAATATGTTTCGTAATAATAATCTGAAAAGCATGTTGTAGCTAAAGCTGTCAGATAACTGTAAAGTAGTAAAACAAAATAATAATAATAATAATAATAATAATAATAATAATAATAATACAAAAATAAACCTGTGGAGTGGAGTAGATGTGCTAAAGTATAGATATTTTTTTATTATAATACACAGGTAAATGGTACTCAAGTAAGTATACTTGAATAAATGTAGCTCACTTTTATTCAACCAAAATGAGCTTGAAGATCGGCTATTTTTTTGTGGCTGAAGTATAAATTAAGGGTTGAGAGATTGATGTTTTGCAACAACACTCAAAGTAACGACTAACGAGTAACGAAAGCAGTCAAATAAATTGCAGTAAAGTGAAATTGCCTCAAAATGCATTTACCCCAAACTTAAGTAGACGCACTAAGTTACTCACCCGACCCCCTCTCTCCTGAAACCTCTCTCTCGACAAGCCCTTGTCTCCATTTGTTACGCGGCCTTGGCATCTTTATGCACAAGCCTTCCGAGGCCAAAGTGTCAAAAGTTTTTTGCTTGAAAAGTGACTTCCTCTTTGGGTTTGAAACCATCATTTATCTGGGTTCCTTTTAGAGGAGGAAATAAATAGAAGCCAAATGGACACTGTTTCACCCGCCTGCCCGGCTTTACTTGTTTGAGGGAAGCTTTAATTTATGACGGTTTCCATGGTGATTATCTTTGTTGGCGTGGGGGTGAAAGCCTTACCCCTGAAGCGCCCCCCCCACACACCTGACAGGGGTTCATTAATAACTGTACGCTGTGCTTGTTAAGGAAATGTATGTAACCTTGTACTGTAGGTCCAACACGGTTGCTTTTCAGAAAATGGAAGAAAGAAACCTGTGTTTCAATGGATTTAATGTAGTTCATAGGCACAAGCTCTTGTTAATACTTTTCCAATGCGAAGACACACTTTCACTTAAAAATGACGCGACACACTGCAAGCTTGTTGATCAGCTGTAGTGTGACTAAGTAGAGCATTAATTTAGTACAAACAAAAGTTGAAACATGGAGATACAAGGTTTTAATAATGCGTGTGTGTGTGTGTGTGTGTGTGTGTGTGTGTGTGTGTGTGTGTGTGTGTGTGTGTGCTCGCGCATGTCTAGGTCTTAACTGGCTAGTCTAAACAGACACATCTGTCACCGTGTCATTTTGCCACCTCTAAGTGATGGCTTCAAGTTTCCTAAGGCATGGGGGGCTTAGGACCTGCTGAGAAATGGCTTCTCTTTAGCTCTCTTTAGGGCGGGGGGGGGGGGGGGGGGGTATGACACGCTGAGTGATGGGGAGCCTGGTTAGTGTCAAAGGTATATAGCATTAGCCTGAGTGTGCTAGTCTTACAGTGGTTCTTAACCTGTGGGTCGGAACCCTGCACCAGGGAGTGGGTCCCCAGGTGACAAGTGACAATTTAAGGACTCTTTTTTTTTTAGACCTTTTTAATACCTCAAAATAAAAGAGAACAGAAAAAAGTTTTGTGTAATAATTGTGACAGGCCTATACATTTGTTGTGTTGTTGCATATATCAAATGCTATATTTGTTCTTACTTAAAGCAACCCGGTGACCACTTATAGCAAATTATAATGGCACTATTATGCATTGTAACTCAGATTGAGAACCCGGGCCTCCCACCAGCCAAGACCCAACCCGCAACAGCCCTGCCAATCGGGGCTCAGCCCTATTGGCACGTGCTGTGGCACGACATGTTGCGCATTATTGCAACTATAGAAAATAATTTAATATACACTATGATCCTTGACTGAAGTGAGCAGTTTAATTGTGAAGTTGTTTGTCATTATGAACTGCTTTATAAGGTGTTATGATTATTGTTATAAATCATGGAGTATGTAATGAGTTACAGTGTAATAAGAAGATTATAATGCATCATGGACATGGGATGAAGGTCACGGTCATTCAAATAAATCTGAATGAGCCTTCAAAGGGCACGTCAAAGTCACACTGACCACAACATAAACCTGTGGTTCTCATAGTGGGGTCTAGGGGTCCTTGACCCCACTATGGGTTCAAGGACCCCTAGACCAGGGGGGTCCCCAAGCAAAACTAGTTAATATAAATAAATAAAAAGTTAAATATATATTTTTAAAGAGGACATTTTTAACTCAAATATTTGCTTCTGGGGGTCCCTGGAACACCAGATGTTTCAGATTTTTCAATTTGGTGATCCTTGACATGAAAAAAGGTTTGTGAAATCACTTCACGTCAGTCAAGACAGCAGCATTTCAGGGGGTGGGTGGGTTTTGGGTGCCCCCCAAAGAATGTAAAAATAAAATAAAATAAAAAATAAAAATAAAAACAGCCTTGTTATGTCCACGTTAGACATTTGCGCTGACGGTTGTTGCTCTTGTGGCCGGAGGGGACGGGAGGGGGGCGGGCTGACGGGGACGCTCCCCACTCCAAGCTGAAATGTCATTCAGTCCATTTAGGGTCCCATGGGTGCTGCTAGATGGACGTGTCACCCACCCTGACCTCCCACTCCGCTATGCCCCCCGAGGCCTGACAGTACAGCTGCTGTTAGCTAGGACAACCAAGCAGAGGTGGGAAAAGTACTTTATTTGACTTACTGTATAAAGGAACACTTCACCCATTTTCAACCTTATCTTTCATATAATAGTCCCCAGTCATTTTGGAAACATCTCTTCCTACTTCCGGGTAGATGGAATGGCGGTAAGGTCGCCAACGTCATTTTCGCTATCATGCAATTCCAGATGGCAGATTCGTCGCATCATGGGAGCCAAACTACACCCGGAAGTTCGGTGGAATGTATTGGATGAGTGAGAGCCCAGTGACCAGCTCATGATCAAACTATTTCTCAATGACAGATAATAGCAGAAGACATACTGTATAACACATTATTGTCTGCTGTGTTGCTTTTTGATGTGTATAGGCTACACTGTGTAATTCTAGAGGTATCAACAGAGCAAAAATCACACCCGTGTGAAGTAGGTGGTGCAACTCCTTGTGGGGGTCCCCGGTTATTGGAACCAATAATATGACACAGGTCTTAATGGTTCATAAATAATGTTATTATGAGCTCGTCCAGCTTGCTCCATTCATTGCTTTGTATTCACGTAACTTCCGGTGCGAGATTTGGCTCCCATGAAAGTGTCATGGTGCAGCACAGTCACGTGACCATGACCTTTCCTTCTCTAAGCTTCCTTGCTTCCGGGCCACTTCCGACTTCCTTTACAGGTGTTACCGATTATACTAATTAAGGCTCTGTTCCATTGAGGTCAAAGAGACTCAGATTCAGGGTGCTGCTGGCTCACTGGATACACTCTGCTACAAAAATGGGTCTCAAGTGTCCTTGAGTGTGTTCCAAATGGCCCCGCACGGGTGTGTAACTCTGAGAGTGTACAAATGGAACCTTCAGTAATGGACCCGTAAAGGTCCATCTGGTTCCATCTGTACACTCTCAGAGTTACGGTGGTGGGGGGGGTCCTTGAAATTAAAAAGTTTGAGGATGAAACAGAGCCTTAATTAGTATCATCGGAAACACCTGTGAAGGAAGAAGATGCTAAGAAGTAGGGAGAGTTATTTCCAAAATGGCTGCTGTGTATAGAGAACTAATGCATTGCTCATATAAGATGGTACCATTTCCGTCTACTCACTCTGTCTCTGAGGAGGTCTGTGGACCATTCAGAAACGCGAGGAGGGGATCTTCCGCGGATTCCGTCGTTCTTCCAGGTTCTTGGAAACGCCCCCAGCCACTGTGTTTAGTTTTACTGAGGTTAAGTTTAGGGTTAGGGTTAGGTTAAGGTATAGTTTTACTGAGGTTAATGTTAGGGTTAGGTTTAGGCTGTCAATCACAGCGACTAGCCAGTCACAGCGCACCCTCTACGTCACCATTTACTCAACCCGCTGAAGGAACCATTTTTTACTAGTGATGCACCGATTTATCTGTCCACATATCGGTCGTATCGGCCGATATTTGCTGTTATCGGTCGATATCAGTATCAGCAAATAAAACTGACATTAAACGATTGGCAGTAGCCGATGTTTATCTCTTGGGTACCTCACAATAGGAGTATATAGTGCGTGTGTGTGTGCGTGCGTGCATACTAGAATAACAATGACAAACAGCCCAGAGTCAACACTGTTAGCATGATGACAATGCACCATGTTTATGTCGGCTTGTTTTGATCAGAAACACCAGCGGCCATGACAATGCGATACCAAACCACAGAGCAGAAGAAGTTGTAGTCTAAACAAACGGCCCGTCCACTTGCATTGGGCTCAATTTCCCAGAAGCCCGGGTTTCGTCATCATAACCTGACGGCCTCGTCACCAGGTCCCGGATAAATCCCTTGTAACCCTTGTATTCTCATTCTATAATACATATTTGTTCAATATGTGTGTTATCTGACTGAACTATTATTATTATTATTATTATTATTATTACCCTTATTATTATTATTTAGATTTATTTTAGGCTTTTCTGCCTTTATTGATAGATGAAGTGAAGACGGGAGAGAGGGAAAGAGGGAAAGAGGGAGAGACGAGGAGAGACATGCAGCAAAGGTCGTCATGAACAGGTCTCGAACACACAACCTACAGTATATGTGGCATGCGCCTGGACCACTAGCCCATCTGACTGAACTATTATTATAACTTATTCCTCTCTTTCCATGCACTATAGTTGAGGTACTACTTGTAGTATTTATATTTTCATGAAACTGCTCACTGTTCATCCATAGACTGTCAAGTATAATGTGTCTGTGAGCGCGTTATAGATATCCCGTAGTTTTTCGATTTAAAAACAAATTTAAAATTAAAAAAAATACAATGGAAGCTTGGATATGATGCTAATGTTTTAAAATGACATGTACACACCTATATAGTAGGCTACTGCAGGCTATTACAAAACCAACTATATATTTCAAGTACATCTCAGGATGAGCTCAGAATCATTCATGAATCATTGATGTCAAACACGGCAACTGTTATTTTTTACACGGCCAGAGGAAAACAACAACAGGCAGCAGTGAGTAATGTAATTATTCCGTCCCAGCATGCCGTGCAGATCAGATTAAGAGGCGGCTGGCTGGATAAAGTCATTGTCTGACACCATGACAGCAGCCTGGGTCTGGGTCTGGCTGTCACGTCACAACCTTTCCACTACTCACATATGTCACCTAAGTCAGTTTTTTTCAACCTTTTTCATATCAAGATCCATTATTCTTTTGGCATTCAAGCCACGGACCACCAAGAGATTTATAGCGCCTCTCAGACCCAGGACTTTGAATAGTTTGTTGTCGTTGGTTAAGATTTCGTCCACAATTTCATGCTGTATTAATGTGGTACCAGGCATAGGAGAGACAACGGGCAAACGTTGATCAAAATTACAATTCTTTATACATTCTCTACATGTATAGGCTTCTTGTAAATTAAGTATTGCAGATGTTTAGCAATAATTTAACTCTTGAGAGCATAAAACAAATGGAAAATGGTGAGGGTTATTTTACACTGAAGAGTTAAAGATCTATAAGGGGTCCATTTAGCTACCAACTCTCCATGGGCTGTATTTTGCGTGTCTTAAGTACCAGGTCTTATTCCCTAACTTGAGTAAACTAAAGACCTGGAGGCGTGATCAATGCCATTTGGCTATTCTGAGTGGCCAAAAACACACGCACAGGCGCACATGCGCCCAGCTAACATTTCCCCGCTAGCTACCGCCTCCCGCTGTCGCCTTCACAGCGTAGCACGCCCGGGCTGGCTTGGACTTCCCCCCGCTGTCCCCGCGACAAACGGTCACGCCTCTGTTAGATTTTCATTCCTCTGCGCAACAGTGTGCATTTACAGCCCTCGTGGCGCTGTCCTGAGGCTTGCCCCCCCCGCCCCTCTCTTCCTCTCTTCTCTCTTTCTTTTGCGCTCTCTCTCTCTCTCTCTCTCTCTCTCTCTCTCTCTCTCTCTCTCAGACGATGTATAAAATAAATCAATAATAATAATATTATATTTTGTAGGATTATTATGGTTTTTTTTTTTTTACTATTATTGAATATAAATAAGTGGATTCTTCTTCTACTTCTTCTTGCAGCTATATTTCGTTTTAATTTGTATTAATAGTAATAATTATGTACCTGCAGACTATAGTAATTGTAAGTTGTAACACTTTACTGTGGTCGTGCAGTAAATTCACCCGTGAAGCCCCCCCCTCTCTATGGTGAAGCCTGGGACCAAGGCTTCACCCGGCATGCATTGCAGTGTTGTTGTTTTTCTTGACTCGACGCTAAGGTGGAGGCAGAAGACGGTGCGACTGCCCAACAAATGCTTATATTAGTTATACACAGTTTTTCTCCGGAGAAATTCAGTTGAAAGGTCAGTGTATTTTTATATCTGATATATACTGTGTGTCGTGTAATTGCACGTGTTAGAATCGTTTCGTTTCCTAACGCTAGCAGAGGGAATAGATTACCGGTGTATCCGATCCGGTAGCTATAGCTAGCTAGCTAGCTGGTGGAGCCTGGGGAAACAAAGCAACCTCATCAGAAGTAAAATGGTTTAGTAGCGAACAATAATAATGTATCATGATGTTCTTTTCTAACGTCTTCTTATGTTGATAAAAGTCCACAATTATTCGAATTGGATAAGATTTGATACGTTGCTTGTGTATAGGCTACATAAACAGCATTTTTGCTGTAAATCACATTTTTTGTCATTCTTTGTTCCTGAACTTGCACCATGAAACGCATTTTCTAAAGTAAGTATAGGCCTACTGTGATGACTGTGGACTTAAATATCAATGCTAATTTGAATCTTTATTAAACTGCCCTGTCTCTGCTCTGTCTGAACAGTTATTTGGTGGGAACCACTGAATTAAGTAATTACTTTTTGAAACAACTGAACGTTTTTTACTGAAAACAAATTTCAATTTTGTATCTTTGTCTTTGTCTAAACTTCTCAGGACTGGAACCCTGCGTTCTCTACCACCCTGACCTGGTTTCTACTCCAGTTACATCATGGCAACAACAACAACAGCAGCTACATAACAAGGTTAAGCCATATATTTTGTGTAACGTCTGTATATATTGGCCTTTGGATCCTGCTGAAAATAGCCGATCTACAAGCTCTCTTGCCTCAAGTTTGAAATGTGTACCATTGTTAATTTGTTACCATCATGACATTTTAAATGACTGAGGTGTAGAAGGGAGATGAGCTTGATTGCATGGTGAAAATAGTCGATCTACAAGCTCCCGTGTTGTGAGCCCTATACAAATGCAATCCATATCAATTTTGTATTTGATTTTGTTCAAATTACAGATGAGGAGGTCACGTGGAGATGATGGTGATGGATAATAATAATGGTAAGAACATTTTCACATTTTGTCACATGTCACATTTTAGCACAGGAATAGAAATTAGAAAATGGCTGGGTTTTACCCACAGGGCAACTGTTAAGTCATGGATCACAAGCCAGAGAAATGATTAAGGTGAAAATAATTTATTTAATTAATTCTGTGATTTCAGACGAGCTTTCGCTGGAGGAAGACCTATCGACTTCAAATGCAACCTCTGCTCTACCACCAGTCGGGTTTCCCTGACCCTCTACTATATGCAACATCCAGACCTCAAGGAACGCACCCAGCTTTCCGTGCTCGGACATACAGACACGGGGACATACACACATTGCTACGCTCAGAAACTCCTGACTCCACTCAGAAGAGAATTGGTGTTTTAAAGACTTAAGCACTTAAACTTGAGAACTGATATGTCTTCTAAATCCTCACAGATTTTAGTTAAAACGTTTGCAGCAAAAGAATATATATTTACAGATTTGTGTCACATTTTCACGATGTTTCAAAATTTTCCAAATGGACTCTTGAATGTATGCTGCACTATTTCTTGCTCAAAAGGTGAATCTCGATTGTGTGTTCTGTTTATTGCTGTGTAACTGTTTTTGCAACATTACTGGGCCTACGCTACATAACTAACTCCACACAGAATAGACTTGGTGTTTTATAGAAATTAAACTTGAGAACTGATTCCACAAAATGTCTTCTAAATCCTTGCAGTTTTTAGTTAAAACGTTAACTGTGTTTGGGCCACATTTTCACGATTTTTCAAAAATAGCAAATCTACAAGCTCGTGAGCCAACAATGATGGTTAAAGTGTTTGAATGGTATGACTGTTTTCTTGTATTCTAAACTTGGTTGTTTACATATTTTTTCTATGTGCCTAAATTATTTCATTGTAACCTTTTTTTTCCTAATAAAGAAACAAAATTAAGTATACATTTGCTGCTTTATTATGTTTCTATAAATATGTGGGAGGGAGGTGAGCATGGGGGAGGAGGGGTGCGGGGTCGCAATATGGGAGGGGGGGGGGTGTCATAAGACAGCTCCACGCTGTCCTGCTGCTGCCTTCGGTAGCTGACGTTCGAGTCGCGGCAGAGAAGCGGGGCGCCGGCTACACGCGCGTCGGCGCGCACGGCACACGCTGATCAAGAACGACGCGGCCACATCGTGCGACGCGCCCGGCGGAGGACACGATCGGCGGCGCGCGGCGACCGCCTCCCGCAGGCGGCGCGCCATGACTTGCTAGCTGGGCGTATGCACACCTGGACCTGTAAATTAACAACACAAAAACTAAGGCACTGGTGTCGGACTTCTGGTTTACCGGAACGGGGTTCAACTCCCTGCAGTGCCCTGCTCAATGTGTTGTATTTACCGGAAAAATGTAGTGTTGCGGAGGATGAGAAACATTAGCAAATTACGGAGTGTTGCGGAGGATGAGAAACATTAGCAAATTGCGGAGTGTTGCGGAAAAATTGTTAAAAAAGTGTTAAAAAAAAAAAAAAATCGGTTATAGCCCATTGGTTTTTGATTTTTTTTGAAAAATTGCGGAAAAATTACCGAGGATTTGCGGAGTTTTGCGGAAAAATTGCGGAAAATTGCGGAAGAATTGGGGAAATTTTGGAAATTGGAAATTGCGGAAATTGCGGAAATTGGAAATTCCAGAAATTTCAGAAATTCCAAATTGCGGAAATTGCGGAAATTGGAAATTGCGGAAATTGGAAATTGCGGAAATTGGAAATTGCGGAAATTGCGGAAATTGCGGAAATTGGAAATTGCGGTAATTGAGACCATGTACCAATGAACCATGTAAATACAACAAATTGAGCAGGGCACTGCAGGGAGTTGCACCCCGTTCCGGTAAACCAGAAGTACGACACCAGTGCCTTAGTTTTTGTGTTGACATTTACAGGTCCTTTCGTTGAAAAAATGAAAAAAACGATGGGTTATAGCCCATGTTTTTTGAAATATTGAAAAAAAAAGTTATCCTCGTTTCTCATCATTTTGGACCATGGGCTATAGCCCATATCGTACGGCATACTATAGCACGCCGTTTTTCATCATTTTTGAGGATTTGAAAAAAATGAAAAAATGAAAAAAACGATGGGTTATAGCCCATGTTTTTAGAAATTTTGGAAAAAAAAAAGTTATCCTCGTTACTCATCATTTTGGACCATGGGCTATAGCCCATATCGTACGGCATACTATAGCACGCCGTTTTTCATCATTTTTGAGGATTTGAAAAAATGAAAAAAACGATGGGTTATAGCCCATGTTTTTTGAAATTTTGAAAAAAAAAGTTATCCTCGTTTCTCATCATTTATTATATAGGCTATCATTTCTTTCTGATCGACCAATATGTTGGGGACACATGCCTACATATTTTATCTGAGATTTGGGAACAATTTATTGATTCAGCATGAAGACTAAAGCCTTCTGAATAAATCTATACGCAAGTGTATGCCTCCGCAAATGTCTACGCCACCTAAAGAGGATTTGACGGAGTTTCCGACCAACCTATGTGAGCGTCAAGTTCACGGCCATTTCCTTGAATTCCAAATTAAAATGTGGGAAATCCACGTAAATTCCGCTAGCACGTCACGTCATGTTATCATCGTAAACGCCGTTGTGAATTTGGACCATGGTGTTGCAAAGCAAAAGAAAGCGCTGGTAGTGTACTATCCAAGCTTCTGCCTGGATATAGGGTTCGAAGCCCTACAGCGCTGTAACCTGCTAACCTTAGTCCTGTTGTATGTTCACATTAAATATGAAATTCACTATTTCACCAGTGTGAAGTCAACTTGGAGAAATGGAGAGCAAAGGGTTAAATCTGGACTGACAATCATTGCCACTGACACTCTGCTGATTGTCACTCACTCACTCCCCAATTGCCTCACTAATCAGCATCAGTGCATTCACTGCACCTGAGAGTAGGGCGTTGGCCAAACACAGGAAACACACAAACCTCCATGAGAAACAGCAGTGTGCATCCAAACAGGAGCAACACACACAAACAGCAGAGCAGAACGGTGCAGCCATATAAATGCTGGAGAGACAGCCGGTGAGAGAACTGTATATCTGTGACAGATCATGCCAGTTGCATGCCAGTTCATGGACACTTGTTATTGTTTGTTGTTTATGATGACTTGAGTTGAAGTTAAAGGAAACATGATGGCCAATTGGACATGAACAATGAACATGATCATTTGATTTAAAATACATTTGAATTGATTATTGATTGATAAAAACGTTTCAATGATGCTAATTAATTCAGTTTATTTAATTTACATTTCATGAGTTTATTATGTTTAAAAACTGTTTAGAAACGAATTGAGCAAAAAATGAATTGATTTAGAAATGAGTTGATTAAGAGACACTTAAGTAAAAATGATATTTAGGTGTTTAGAACATGTAAAGTATGTGTATTGATTGAATGTGCATTATACTTACATTAGTTCTTTTTTATTTTCCCTTTAAGGTTTTTCACCTTACCTGACTTACCCACATACTGACTTACACAATACCTGTACAACTGTACTCAACTACAAAGTAAAGAAGAGTAAAAAGAAGGAAACTGTGTGGTCATTGTATGAGTGAAACCCAGTAACAATCTCCATATGGTCTGTGCCATCCCTTTCAAGCAGGGAAACTGCAAAAAATACTAAATAGCTTGACAACCAGTGTTAAGATGCTGTGTTTAGATTACCCCACCTGAAACTAATCTATAATACGATATGGGCTATAGCCCATGGTCCAAAATGATGAGAAACGAGGCTAACTCTTTTTTTCAAAATTTCAAAAAACATGGGCTATAACCCATCGTTTTTTTATTTTTTCATTTTTTTCAAATCCTCAAAAATGATGAAAAGCGGCGTGCTATAGTATGCCGTACGATATGGGCTATAGCCCATGGTCCAAAATGATGAGAAACGAGGCTAACTTTTTTTTTCAAAATTTCAAAAAACATGGGCTATAACCCATCGTTTTTGTCATTTTGTCATTTTTTTCAAATCCTCAAAAATGATGAAAAACGGCGCGCTATAGTATGCCGTACGATATGGGCTATAGCCCATGGTCCAAAATGATAAGAAACGAGGCTAACTTTTTTTTTCAAAATTTCAAAAAACATGGGCTATAACCCATCGTTTTTGTCATTTCGTCATTTTTTTTAAAATCCTCAAAAATGATGAAAAACGGCGCGCTATAGTATGCCGTACGATATGGGCTATAGCCCATGGTCCAAAATGATGAGAAACGAGGCTAACTTCTTTTTTTGAAATTTCCAAAAACATGGGCTATAACCCATCGTTTTTGTCATTTCGTCATTTTTTTCAAATTCTCAAAAATGATGAAAAACGGCGCGCTATAGTATGCCGTACGATATGGGCTATAGCCCATGGTCCAAAATGATGAGAAACGAGGCTAACTTTTTTTTTCAAAATTTCAAAAAACATGGGCTATAACCCATCGTTTTTGTCATTTCGTCATTTTTTTCAAATCCTCAAAAATGATGAAAAACGGCGCGCTATAGTATGCCGTACGATATGGGCTATAGCCCATGGTCCAAAATGATGAGAAACGAGGCTAACTTTTTTTTTCAAAATTTCAAAAAACATGGGCTATAACCCATCGTTTTTGTCATTTCGTCATTTTTTTCAAATCCTCAAAAATGATGAAAAACGGCGCGCTATAGTATGCCGTACGATATGGGCTATAGCCCATGGTCCAAAATGATGAGAAACGAGGCTAACTTTTTTTTTCAAAATTTCAAAAAACATGGGCTATAACCCATCGTTTTTGTCATTTCGTCATTTTTTTCAAATCCTCAAAAATGATGAAAAACGGCGCGCTATAGTATGCCGTACGATATGGGCTATAGCCCATGGTCCAAAATGATGAGAAACGAGGCTAACTTTTTTTTTCAAAATTTCAAAAAACATGGGCTATAACCCATCGTTTTTGTCATTTCGTCATTTTTTTCAAATCCTCAAAAATGATGAAAAACGGCGCGCTATAGTATGCCGTACGATATGGGCTATAGCCCATGGTCCAAAATGATGAGAAACGAGGCTAACTTTTTTTTTCAAAATTTCAAAAAACATGGGCTATAACCCATCGTTTTTGTCATTTCGTCATTTTTTTCAAATCCTCAAAAATGATGAAACACGGCGCGCTATAGTATGCCGTACGATATGGGCTATAGCCCATGGTCCAAAATGATGAGAAACGATGCTAACTTTTTTTTTCAAAATTTCAAAAAACATGGGCTATAACCCATCGTTTTTGTCATTTCGTCATTTTTTTAAAATCCTCAAAAATTATGAAAAACGGCGCGCTATAGTATGCCGTACGATATGGGCTATATTATAGCCCATGGTCCAAAATGATGAGAAACGAGGCTAACTTTTTTTTTTGAAATTTCAAAAAACATGGGCTATAACCCATCGTTTTTGTCATTTTGTCATTTTTTTCAAATCCTCAAAAATGATGAAAAACGGCGCGCTATAGTATGCCGTACGATATGGGCTATAGCCCATGGTCCAAAATGATGAGAAACGAGGCTAACTTTTTTTTTCAAAATTTCAAAAAACATGGGCTATAACCCATCGTTTTTGTCATTTTGTCATTTTTTTTAAATCCTCAAAAATGATGAAAAACGGCGCGCTATAGTATGCCGTACGATATAGGCTATAGCCCATGGTCCAAAATGATGAGAAACGAGGCTAACTTTTTTTTTCAAAATTTCAAAAAACATGGGCTATAACCCATCGTTTTTGTCATTTCGTCATTTTTTTTAAATCCTCAAAAATGATGAAAAACGGCGCGCTATAGTATGCCGTACGATATGGGCTATAGCCCATGGTCCAAAATGATGAGAAACGAGGCTAACTTTTTTTTTCAAAATTTCAAAAAACATGGGCTATAACCCATCGTTTTTGTCATTTTGTCATTTTTTTCAAATCCTCAAAAATGATGAAACACGGCGCGCTATAGTATGCCGTACGATATGGGCTATAGCCCATGGTCCAAAATGATGAGAAACGAGGCTAACTTTTTTTTTCAAAATTTCAAAAAACATGGGCTATAACCCATCGTTTTTGTCATTTCGTCATTTTTTTTAAATCCTCAAAAATGATGAAAAACGGCGCGCTATAGTATGCCGTACGATATGGGCTATAGCCCATGGTCCAAAATGATGAGAAACGAGGCTAACTTTTTTTTTCAAAATTTCAAAAAACATGGGCTATAACCCATCGTTTTTGTCATTTCGTCATTTTTTTCAAATCCTCAAAAATGATGAAACACGGCGCGCTATAGTATGCCGTACGATATGGGCTATAGCCCATGGTCCAAAATGATGAGAAACGAGGCTAACTTTTTTTTTCAAAATTTCAAAAAACATGGGCTATAACCCATCGTTTTTGTCATTTCGTCATTTTTTTAAAATCCTCAAAAATGATGAAAAACGGCGCGCTATAGTATGCCGTACGATATGGGCTATAGCCCATGGTCCAAAATGATGAGAAACGAGGCTAACTTCTTTTTTTTTAATTTAAAAAAACATGGGCTATAACCCATCGTTTTTGTCATTTCGTCATTTTTTTCAAATCCTCAAAAATGATGAAAAACGGCGCGCTATAGTATGCCGTACGATATGGGCTATAGCCCATGGTCCAAAATGGTGAGAAACGAGGCTAACTTTTTTTTTCAAAATTTCAAAAAACATGGGCTATAACCCATCGTTTTTGTCATTTCGTCATTTTTTTCAAATCCTCAAAAATGATGAAAAACGGCGCGCTATAGTATGCCGTACGATATGGGCTATAGCCCATGGTCCAAAATGATGAGAAACGAGGCTAACTTTTTTTTTCAAAATTTCAAAAAACATGGGCTATAACCCATCGTTTTTGTCATTTCGTCATTTTTTTGAAATCCTCAAAAATGATGAAAAACGGCGCGCTATAGTATACCGTACGATATGGGCTATAGCCCATGGTCCAAAATGATGAGAAACGAGGCTAACTTTTTTTTTCAAAATTTCAAAAAACATGGGCTATAACCCATCGTTTTTGTCATTTCGTAATTTTTTTCAAATCCTCAAAAATGATGAAACACGGCGCGCTATAGTATGCCGTACGATATGGGCTATAGCCCATGGTCCAAAATGATGAGAAACGAGGCTAACTTTTTTTTTCAAAATTTCAAAAAACATGGGCTATAACCCATCGTTTTTGTCATTTCGTCATTTTTTTAAAATCCTCAAAAATGATGAAAAACGGCGCGCTATAGTATGCCGTACGATATGGGCTATAGCCCATGGTCCAAAATGATGAGAAACGAGGCTAACTTCTTTTTTTTTAATTTAAAAAAACATGGGCTATAACCCATCGTTTTTGTCATTTCGTCATTTTTTTCAAATCCTCAAAAATGATGAAAAACGGCGCGCTATAGTATGCCGTACGATATGGGCTATAGCCCATGGTCCAAAATGGTGAGAAACGAGGCTAACTTTTTTTTTCAAAATTTCAAAAAACATGGGCTATAACCCATCGTTTTTGTCATTTCGTCATTTTTTTCAAATCCTCAAAAATGATGAAAAACGGCGCGCTATAGTATGCCGTACGATATGGGCTATAGCCCATGGTCCAAAATGATGAGAAACGAGGCTAACTTTTTTTTTCAAAATTTCAAAAAACATGGGCTATAACCCATCGTTTTTGTCATTTCGTCATTTTTTTGAAATCCTCAAAAATGATGAAAAACGGCGCGCTATAGTATGCCGTACGATATGGGCTATAGCCCATGGTCCAAAATGATGAGAAACGAGGCTAACTTTTTTTTTCAAAATTTCAAAAAACATGGGCTATAACCCATCGTTTTTGTCATTTCGTAATTTTTTTCAAATCCTCAAAAATGATGAAACACGGCGCGCTATAGTATGCCGTACGATATGGGCTATAGCCCATGGTCCAAAATGATGAGAAACGAGGCTAACTTTTTTTTTCAAAATTTCAAAAAACATGGGCTATAACCCATCGTTTTTGTCATTTCGTCATTTTTTTAAAATCCTCAAAAATGATGAAAAACGGCGCGCTATAGTATGCCGTACGATATGGGCTATAGCCCATGGTCCAAAATGATGAGAAACGAGGCTAACTTCTTTTTTTGAAATTTCAAAAAACGTGGGCTATAACCCATCGTTTTTGTCATTTCGTCATTTTTTTCAAATCCTCAAAAATGATGAAAAACGGCGCGCTATAGTATGCCGTACGATATGGGCTATAGCCCATGGTCCAAAATGATGAGAAACGAGGCTAACTTTTTTTTTCAACATTTCAAAAAACATGGGCTATAACCCATCGTTTTTGTCATTTCGTCATTTTTTTAAAATCCTCAAAAATGATGAAAAACGGCGCGCTATAGTATGCCGTACGATATGGGCTATATTATAGCCCATGGTCCAAAATGATGAGAAACGAGGCTAACTTTTTTTTTTGAAATTTCAAAAAACATGGGCTATAACCCATCGTTTTTGTCATTTTGTCATTTTTTTCAAATCCTCAAAAATGATGAAAAACGGCGCGCTATAGTATGCCGTACGATATGGGCTATAGCCCATGGTCCAAAGTGATGAGAAACGAGGCTAACTTTTTTTTTTGAAATTTCAAAAAACATGGGCTATAACCCATCGTTTTTGTCATTTTGTCATTTTTTTCAAATCCTCAAAAATGATGAAACACGGCGCGCTATAGTATGCCGTACGATATGGGCTATAGCCCATGGTCCAAAATGATGAGAAACGAGGCTAACTTTTTTTTTCAAAATTTCAAAAAACATGGGCTATAACCCATCGTTTTTGTCATTTCGTCATTTTTTTTAAATCCTCAAAAATGATGAAAAACGGCGCGCTATAGTATGCCGTACGATATGGGCTATAGCCCATGGTCCAAAATGATGAGAAACGAGGCTAACTTTTTTTTTCAAAATTTCAAAAAACATGGGCTATAACCCATCGTTTTTGTCATTTCGTCATTTTTTTCAAATCCTCAAAAATGATGAAACACGGCGCGCTATAGTATGCCGTACGATATGGGCTATAGCCCATGGTCCAAAATGATGAGAAACGAGGCTAACTTTTTTTTTCAAAATTTCAAAAAACATGGGCTATAACCCATCGTTTTTGTCATTTCGTCATTTTTTTAAAATCCTCAAAAATGATGAAAAACGGCGCGCTATAGTATGCCGTACGATATGGGCTATAGCCCATGGTCCAAAATGATGAGAAACGAGGCTAACTTCTTTTTTTTTAATTTCAAAAAACATGGGCTATAACCCATCGTTTTTGTCATTTCGTCATTTTTTTCAAATCCTCAAAAATGATGAAAAACGGCGCGCTATAGTATGCCGTACGATATGGGCTATAGCCCATGGTCCAAAATGGTGAGAAACGAGGCTAACTTTTTTTTTCAAAATTTCAAAAAACATGGGCTATAACCCATCGTTTTTGTCATTTCGTCATTTTTTTCAAATCCTCAAAAATGATGAAAAACGGCGCGCTATAGTATGCCGTACGATATGGGCTATAGCCCATGGTCCAAAATGATGAGAAACGAGGCTAACTTTTTTTTTCAAAATTTCAAAAAACATGGGCTATAACCCATCGTTTTTGTCATTTCGTAATTTTTTTGAAATCCTCAAAAATGATGAAAAACGGCGCGCTATAGTATGCCGTACGATATGGGCTATAGCCCATGGTCCAAAATGATGAGAAACGAGGCTAACTTTTTTTTTCAAAATTTCAAAAAACATGGGCTATAACCCATCGTTTTTGTCATTTCGTAATTTTTTTCAAATCCTCAAAAATGATGAAACACGGCGCGCTATAGTATGCCGTACGATATGGGCTATAGCCCATGGTCCAAAATGATGAGAAACGAGGCTAACTTTTTTTTTCAAAATTTCAAAAAACATGGGCTATAACCCATCGTTTTTGTCATTTTGTCATTTTTTTAAAATCCTCAAAAATGATGAAAAACGGCGCGCTATAGTATGCCGTACGATATAGGCTATAGCCCATGGTCCAAAATGATGAGAAACGAGGCTAACTTTTTTTTTCAAAATTTCAAAAAACATGGGCTATAACCCATCGTTTTTGTCATTTCGTCATTTTTTTTAAATCCTCAAAAATGATGAAAAACGGCGCGCTATAGTATGCCGTACGATATGGGCTATAGCCCATGGTCCAAAATGATGAGAAACGAGGCTAACTTTTTTTTTCAAAATTTCAAAAAACATGGGCTATAACCCATCGTTTTTGTCATTTTGTCATTTTTTTCAAATCCTCAAAAATGATGAAACACGGCGCGCTATAGTATGCCGTACGATATGGGCTATAGCCCATGGTCCAAAATGATGAGAAACGAGGCTAACTTTTTTTTTCAAAATTTCAAAAAACATGGGCTATAACCCATCGTTTTTGTCATTTCGTCATTTTTTTCAAATCCTCAAAAATGATGAAAAACGGCGCGCTATAGTATGCCGTACGATATGGGCTATAGCCCATGGTCCAAAATGGTGAGAAACGAGGCTAACTTTTTTTTTCAAAATTTCAAAAAACATGGGCTATAACCCATCGTTTTTGTCATTTCGTCATTTTTTTCAAATCCTCAAAAATGATGAAAAACGGCGCGCTATAGTATGCCGTACGATATGGGCTATAGCCCATGGTCCAAAATGATGAGAAACGAGGCTAACTTTTTTTTTCAAAATTTCAAAAAACATGGGCTATAACCCATCGTTTTTGTCATTTCGTAATTTTTTTGAAATCCTCAAAAATGATGAAAAACGGCGCGCTATAGTATGCCGTACGATATGGGCTATAGCCCATGGTCCAAAATGATGAGAAACGAGGCTAACTTTTTTTTTCAAAATTTCAAAAAACATGGGCTATAACCCATCGTTTTTGTCATTTCGTAATTTTTTTCAAATCCTCAAAAATGATGAAACACGGCGCGCTATAGTATGCCGTACGATATGGGCTATAGCCCATGGTCCAAAATGATGAGAAACGAGGCTAACTTTTTTTTTCAAAATTTCAAAAAACATGGGCTATAACCCATCGTTTTTGTCATTTTGTCATTTTTTTAAAATCCTCAAAAATGATGAAAAACGGCGCGCTATAGTATGCCGTACGATATAGGCTATAGCCCATGGTCCAAAATGATGAGAAACGAGGCTAACTTTTTTTTTCAAAATTTCAAAAAACATGGGCTATAACCCATCGTTTTTGTCATTTCGTCATTTTTTTTAAATCCTCAAAAATGATGAAAAACGGCGCGCTATAGTATGCCGTACGATATGGGCTATAGCCCATGGTCCAAAATGATGAGAAACGAGGCTAACTTTTTTTTTCAAAATTTCAAAAAACATGGGCTATAACCCATCGTTTTTGTCATTTTGTCATTTTTTTCAAATCCTCAAAAATGATGAAACACGGCGCGCTATAGTATGCCGTACGATATGGGCTATAGCCCATGGTCCAAAATGATGAGAAACGAGGCTAACTTTTTTTTTCAAAATTTCAAAAAACATGGGCTATAACCCATCGTTTTTGTCATTTCGTCATTTTTTTTAAATCCTCAAAAATGATGAAAAACGGCGCGCTATAGTATGCCGTACGATATGGGCTATAGCCCATGGTCCAAAATGATGAGAAACGAGGCTAACTTTTTTTTTCAAAATTTCAAAAAACATGGGCTATAACCCATCGTTTTTGTCATTTCGTCATTTTTTTCAAATCCTCAAAAATGATGAAACACGGCGCGCTATAGTATGCCGTACGATATGGGCTATAGCCCATGGTCCAAAATGATGAGAAACGAGGCTAACTTTTTTTTTCAAAATTTCAAAAAACATGGGCTATAACCCATCGTTTTTGTCATTTCGTCATTTTTTTCAAATCCTCAAAAATGATGAAAAACGGCGCGCTATAGTATGCCGTACGATATGGGCTATAGCCCATGGTCCAAAATGATGAGAAACGAGGCTAACTTTTTTTTTCAAAATTTCAAAAAACATGGGCTATAACCCATCGTTTTTGTCATTTCGTCATTTTTTTGAAATCCTCAAAAATGATGAAAAACGGCGCGCTATAGTATGCCGTACGATATGGGCTATAGCCCATGGTCCAAAATGATGAGAAACGAGGCTAACTTTTTTTTTCAAAATTTCAAAAAACATGGGCTATAACCCATCGTTTTTGTCATTTCGTAATTTTTTTCAAATCCTCAAAAATGATGAAACACGGCGCGCTATAGTATGCCGTACGATATGGGCTATAGCCCATGGTCCAAAATGATGAGAAACGAGGCTAACTTTTTTTTTCAAAATTTCAAAAAACATGGGCTATAACCCATCGTTTTTGTCATTTCGTCATTTTTTTCAAATCCTCAAAAATTATGAAAAACGGCGCGCTATAGTATGCCGTACGATATGGGCTATAGCCCATGGTCCAAAATGATGAGAAACGAGGCTAACTTTTTTTTTCAAAATTTCAAAAAACATGGGCTATAACCCATCGTTTTTGTCATTTCGTCATTTTTTTTAAATCCTCAAAAATGATGAAAAACGGCGCGCTATAGTATGCCGTACGATATGGGCTATAGCCCATGGTCCAAAATGATGAGAAACGAGGCTAACTTTTTTTTTCAAAATTTCAAAAAACATGGGCTATAACCCATCGTTTTTGTCATTTCGTCATTTTTTTCAAATCCTCAAAAATGATGAAAAACGGCGCGCTATAGTATGCCGTACGATATGGGCTATAGCCCATGGTCCAAAATGATGAGAAACGAGGCTAACTTTTTTTTTCAAAATTTCAAAAAACATGGGCTATAACCCATCGTTTTTGTCATTTCGTCATTTTTTTCAAATCCTCAAAAATGATGAAACACGGCGCGCTATAGTATGCCGTACGATATGGGCTATAGCCCATGGTCCAAAATGATGAGAAACGAGGCTAACTTTTTTTTTCAAAATTTCAAAAAACATGGGCTATAACCCATCGTTTTTGTCATTTCGTCATTTTTTAAAAATCCTCAAAAATGATGAAAAACGGCGCGCTATAGTATGCCGTACGATATGGGCTATAGCCCATGGTCCAAAATGATGAGAAACGAGGCTAACTTCTTTTTTTTTAATTTAAAAAAACATGGGCTATAACCCATCGTTTTTGTCATTTCGTCATTTTTTTCAAATCCTCAAAAATGATGAAAAACGGCGCGCTATAGTATGCCGTACGATATGGGCTATAGCCCATGGTCCAAAATGGTGAGAAACGAGGCTAACTTTTTTTTTCAAAATTTCAAAAAACATGGGCTATAACCCATCGTTTTTGTCATTTCGTCATTTTTTTCAAATCCTCAAAAATGATGAAAAACGGCGCGCTATAGTATGCCGTACGATATGGGCTATAGCCCATGGTCCAAAATGATGAGAAACGAGGCTAACTTTTTTTTTCAAAATTTCAAAAAACATGGGCTATAACCCATCGTTTTTGTCATTTCGTCATTTTTTTGAAATCCTCAAAAATGATGAAAAACGGCGCGCTATAGTATGCCGTACGATATGGGCTATAGCCCATGGTCCAAAATGATGAGAAACGAGGCTAACTTTTTTTTTCAAAATTTCAAAAAACATGGGCTATAACCCATCGTTTTTGTCATTTCGTAATTTTTTTCAAATCCTCAAAAATGATGAAACACGGCGCGCTATAGTATGCCGTACGATATGGGCTATAGCCCATGGTCCAAAATGATGAGAAACGAGGCTAACTTTTTTTTTTCAAAATTTCAAAAAACATGGGCTATAACCCATCGTTTTTGTCATTTCGTCATTTTTTTCAAATCCTCAAAAATTATGAAAAACGGCGCGCTATAGTATGCCGTACGATATGGGCTATAGCCCATGGTCCAAAATGATGAGAAACGAGGCTAACTTCTTTTTTTGAAATTTCAAAAAACGTGGGCTATAACCCATCGTTTTTGTCATTTCGTCATTTTTTTCAAATCCTCAAAAATGATGAAAAACGGCGCGCTATAGTATGCCGTACGATATGGGCTATAGCCCATGGTCCAAAATGATGAGAAACGAGGCTAACTTTTTTTTTCAACATTTCAAAAAACATGGGCTATAACCCATCGTTTTTGTCATTTCGTCATTTTTTTAAAATCCTCAAAAATGATGAAAAACGGCGCGCTATAGTATGCCGTACGATATGGGCTATATTATAGCCCATGGTCCAAAATGATGAGAAACGAGGCTAACTTTTTTTTTTGAAATTTCAAAAAACATGGGCTATAACCCATCGTTTTTGTCATTTTGTCATTTTTTTCAAATCCTCAAAAATGATGAAAAACGGCGCGCTATAGTATGCCGTACGATATGGGCTATAGCCCATGGTCCAAAATGATGAGAAACGAGGCTAACTTTTTTTTTCAAAATTTCAAAAAACATGGGCTATAACCCATCGTTTTTGTCATTTCGTCATTTTTTTCAAATCCTCAAAAATGATGAAAAACGGCGCGCTATAGTATGCCGTACGATATGGGCTATAGCCCATGGTCCAAAATGATGAGAAACGAGGCTAACTTTTTTTTTCAAAATTTCAAAAAACATGGGCTATAACCCATCGTTTTTGTCATTTCGTCATTTTTTTGAAATCCTCAAAAATGATGAAAAACGGCGCGCTATAGTATGCCGTACGATATGGGCTATAGCCCATGGTCCAAAATGATGAGAAACGAGGCTAACTTTTTTTTTCAAAATTTCAAAAAACATGGGCTATAACCCATCGTTTTTGTCATTTCGTAATTTTTTTCAAATCCTCAAAAATGATGAAACACGGCGCGCTATAGTATGCCGTACGATATGGGCTATAGCCCATGGTCCAAAGTGATGAGAAACGAGGCTAACTTTTTTTTTCAAAATTTCAAAAAACATGGGCTATAACCCATCGTTTTTGTCATTTCGTCATTTTTTTCAAATCCTCAAAAATGATGAAAAACGGCGCGCTATAGTATGCCGTACGATATGGGCTATAGCCCATGGTCCAAAATGATGAGAAACGAGGCTAACTTTTTTTTTCAAAATTTCAAAAAACATGGGCTATAACCCATCGTTTTTGTCATTTCGTCATTTTTTTGAAATCCTCAAAAATGATGAAAAACGGCGCGCTATAGTATGCCGTACGATATGGGCTATAGCCCATGGTCCAAAATGATGAGAAACGAGGCTAACTTTTTTTTTCAAAATTTCAAAAAACGTGGGCTATAACCCATCGTTTTTGTCATTTCGTCATTTTTTTCAAATCCTCAAAAATGATGAAAAACGGCGCGCTATAGTATGCCGTACGATATGGGCTATAGCCCATGGTCCAAAATGATGAGAAACGAGGCTAACTTTTTTTTTCAACATTTCAAAAAACATGGGCTATAACCCATCGTTTTTGTCATTTCGTCATTTTTTTAAAATCCTCAAAAATGATGAAAAACGGCGCGCTATAGTATGCCGTACGATATGGGCTATATTATAGCCCATGGTCCAAAATGATGAGAAACGAGGCTAACTTTTTTTTTTGAAATTTCAAAAAACATGGGCTATAACCCATCGTTTTTGTCATTTTGTAATTTTTTTCAAATCCTCAAAAATGATGAAAAACGGCGCGCTATAGTATGCCGTACGATATGGGCTATAGCCCATGGTCCAAAGTGATGAGAAACGAGGCTAACTTTTTTTTTCAAAATTTCAAAAAACATGGGCTATAACCCATCGTTTTTGTCATTTCGTCATTTTTTTAAAATCCTCAAAAATGATGAAAAACGGCGCGCTATAGTATGCCGTACGATATAGGCTATAGCCCATGGTCCAAAATGATGAGAAACGAGGCTAACTTTTTTTTTCAAAATTTCAAAAAACATGGGCTATAACCCATCGTTTTTGTCATTTCGTCATTTTTTTTAAATCCTCAAAAATGATGAAAAACGGCGCGCTATAGTATGCCGTACGATATGGGCTATAGCCCATGGTCCAAAATGATGAGAAACGAGGCTAATTTTTTTTTTCAAAATTTCAAAAAACATGGGCTATAACCCATCGTTTTTGTCATTTTGTCATTTTTTTCAAATCCTCAAAAATGATGAAACACGGCGCGCTATAGTATGCCGTACGATATGGGCTATAGCCCATGGTCCAAAATGATGAGAAACGAGGCTAACTTTTTTTTTCAAAATTTCAAAAAACATGGGCTATAACCCATAGTTTTTGTCATTTCGTCATTTTTTTCAAATCCTCAAAAATGATGAAACACGGCGCGCTATAGTATGCCGTACGATATGGGCTATAGCCCATGGTCCAAAATGATGAGAAACGAGGCTAACTTTTTTTTTCAAAATTTCAAAAAACATGGGCTATAACCCATCGTTTTTGTCATTTCGTCATTTTTTAAAAATCCTCAAAAATGATGAAAAACGGCGCGCTATAGTATGCCGTACGATATGGGCTATAGCCCATGGTCCAAAATGATGAGAAACGAGGCTAACTTCTTTTTTTTTAATTTCAAAAAACATGGGCTATAACCCATCGTTTTTGTCATTTCGTCATTTTTTTCAAATCCTCAAAAATGATGAAAAACGGCGCGCTATAGTATGCCGTACGATATGGGCTATAGCCCATGGTCCAAAATGGTGAGAAACGAGGCTAACTTTTTTTTTCAAAATTTAAAAAAACATGGGCTATAACCCATCGTTTTTGTCATTTCGTCATTTTTTTCAAATCCTCAAAAATGATGAAAAACGGCGCGCTATAGTATGCCGTACGATATGGGCTATAGCCCATGGTCCAAAATGATGAGAAACGAGGCTAACTTTTTTTTTCAAAATTTCAAAAAACATGGGCTATAACCCATCGTTTTTGTCATTTCGTCATTTTTTAAAAATCCTCAAAAATGATGAAAAACGGCGCGCTATAGTATGCCGTACGATATGGGCTATAGCCCATGGTCCAAAATGATGAGAAACGAGGCTAACTTCTTTTTTTTTAATTTCAAAAAACATGGGCTATAACCCATCGTTTTTGTCATTTCGTCATTTTTTTCAAATCCTCAAAAATGATGAAAAACGGCGCGCTATAGTATGCCGTACGATATGGGCTATAGCCCATGGTCCAAAATGGTGAGAAACGAGGCTAACTTTTTTTTTCAAAATTTAAAAAAACATGGGCTATAACCCATCGTTTTTGTCATTTCGTCATTTTTTTCAAATCCTCAAAAATGATGAAAAACGGCGCGCTATAGTATGCCGTACGATATGGGCTATAGCCCATGGTCCAAAATGATGAGAAACGAGGCTAACTTTTTTTTTCAAAATTTCAAAAAACATGGGCTATAACCCATCGTTTTTGTCATTTCGTCATTTTTTTGAAATCCTCAAAAATGATGAAAAACGGCGCGCTATAGTATGCCGTACGATATGGGCTATAGCCCATGGTCCAAAATGATGAGAAACGAGGCTAACTTTTTTTTTCAAAATTTCAAAAAACATGGGCTATAACCCATCGTTTTTGTCATTTCGTAATTTTTTTCAAATCCTCAAAAATGATGAAACACGGCGCGCTATAGTATGCCGTACGATATGGGCTATAGCCCATGGTCCAAAATGATGAGAAACGAGGCTAACTTTTTTTTTCAAAATTTCAAAAAACATGGGCTATAACCCATCGTTTTTGTCATTTCGTCATTTTTTTAAAATCCTCAAAAATGATGAAAAACGGCGCGCTATAGTATGCCGTACGATATGGGCTATAGCCCATGGTCCAAAATGATGAGAAACGAGGCTAACTTCTTTTTTTGAAATTTCAAAAAACATGGGCTATAACCCATCGTTTTTGTCATTTCGTCATTTTTTTCAAATCCTCAAAAATGATGAAAAACGGCGCGCTATAGTATGCCGTACGATATGGGCTATAGCCCATGGTCCAAAATGATGAGAAACGAGGCTAACTTTTTTTTTCAACATTTCAAAAAACATGGGCTATAACCCATCGTTTTTGTCATTTCGTCATTTTTTTTAAATCCTCAAAAATGATGAAAAACGGCGCGCTATAGTATGCCGTACGATATGGGCTATAGCCCATGGTCCAAAATGATGAGAAACGAGGCTAACTTTTTTTTTCAAAATTTCAAAAAACATGGGCTATAACCCATCGTTTTTGTCATTTCGTCATTTTTTTAAAATCCTCAAAAATGATGAAAAACGGCGCGCTATAGTATGCCGTACGATATGGGCTATAGCCCATGGTCCAAAATGATGAGAAACGAGGCTAACTTTTTTTTTCAAAATTTCAAAAAACATGGGCTATAACCCATCGTTTTTGTCATTTCGTCATTTTTTTCAAATCCTCAAAAATTATGAAAAACGGCGCGCTATAGTATGCCGTACGATATGGGCTATAGCCCATGGTCCAAAATGATGAGAAACGAGGCTAACTTTTTTTTTCAAAATTTCAAAAAACATGGGCTATAACCCATCGTTTTTGTCATTTCGTCATTTTTTTAAAATCCTCAAAAATGATGAAAAACGGCGCGCTATAGTATGCCGTACGATATGGGCTATAGCCCATGGTCCAAAATGATGAGAAACGAGGCTAACTTTTTTTTTCAAAATTTCAAAAAACATGGGCTATAACCCATCGTTTTTGTCATTTCGTCATTTTTTTTAAATCCTCAAAAATGATGAAAAACGGCGCGCTATAGTATGCCGTACGATATGGGCTATAGCCCATGGTCCAAAATGGTGAGAAACGAGGCTAACTTTTTTTTTCAAAATTTCAAAAAACATGGGCTATAACCCATCGTTTTTGTCATTTCGTCATTTTTTTCAAATCCTCAAAAATGATGAAAAACGGCGCGCTATAGTATGCCGTACGATATGGGCTATAGCCCATGGTCCAAAATGATGAGAAACGAGGCTAACTTTTTTTTTCAAAATTTCAAAAAACATGGGCTATAACCCATCGTTTTTGTCATTTCGTCATTTTTTTGAAATCCTCAAAAATGATGAAAAACGGCGCGCTATAGTATGCCGTACGATATGGGCTATAGCCCATGGTCCAAAATGATGAGAAACGAGGCTAACTTTATTTTTCAAAATTTCAAAAAACATGGGCTATAACCCATCGTTTTTGTCATTTCGTAATTTTTTTCAAATCCTCAAAAATGATGAAACACGGCGCGCTATAGTATGCCGTACGATATGGGCTATAGCCCATGGTCCAAAATGATGAGAAACGAGGCTAACTTTTTTTTTCAAAATTTCAAAAAACATGGGCTATAACCCATCGTTTTTGTCATTTCGTCATTTTTTTAAAATCCTCAAAAATGATGAAAAACGGCGCGCTATAGTATGCCGTACGATATGGGCTATAGCCCATGGTCCAAAATGATGAGAAACGAGGCTAACTTCTTTTTTTGAAATTTCAAAAAACATGGGCTATAACCCATCGTTTTTGTCATTTCGTCATTTTTTTCAAATCCTCAAAAATGATGAAAAACGGCGCGCTATAGTATGCCGTACGATATGGGCTATAGCCCATGGTCCAAAATGATGAGAAACGAGGCTAACTTTTTTTTTCAACATTTCAAAAAACATGGGCTATAACCCATCGTTTTTGTCATTTCGTCATTTTTTTTAAATCCTCAAAAATGATGAAAAACGGCGCGCTATAGTATGCCGTACGATATGGGCTATAGCCCATGGTCCAAAATGATGAGAAACGAGGCTAACTTTTTTTTTCAAAATTTCAAAAAACATGGGCTATAACCCATCGTTTTTGTCATTTCGTCATTTTTTTAAAATCCTCAAAAATGATGAAAAACGGCGCGCTATAGTATGCCGTACGATATGGGCTATAGCCCATGGTCCAAAATGATGAGAAACGAGGCTAACTTTTTTTTTCAAAATTTCAAAAAACATGGGCTATAACCCATCGTTTTTGTCATTTCGTCATTTTTTTCAAATCCTCAAAAATTATGAAAAACGGCGCGCTATAGTATGCCGTACGATATGGGCTATAGCCCATGGTCCAAAATGATGAGAAACGAGGCTAACTTTTTTTTTCAAAATTTCAAAAAACATGGGCTATAACCCATCGTTTTTGTCATTTCGTCATTTTTTTCAAATCCTCAAAAATGATGAAACACGGCGCGCTATAGTATGCCGTACGATATGGGCTATAGCCCATGGTCCAAAATGATGAGAAACGAGGCTAACTTTTTTTTTCAAAATTTCAAAAAACATGGGCTATAACCCATCGTTTTTGTCATTTCGTCATTTTTTTAAAATCCTCAAAAATGATGAAAAACGGCGCGCTATAGTATGCCGTACGATATGGGCTATAGCCCATGGTCCAAAATGATGAGAAACGAGGCTAACTATTCTTTTCTAAATTTCAAAAAACATGGGCTATAACCCATCGTTTTTGTCATTTCGTCATTTTTTTTAAATCCTCAAAAATGATGAAAAACGGCGCGCTATAGTATGCCGTACGATATGGGCTATAGCCCATGGTCCAAAATGATGAGAAACGAGGCTAACTTTTTTTTTTTTAATTTAAAAAAACATGGGCTATAACCCATTGTTTTTTTATTTTTTCATTTTTTTCAAATCCTCAAAAATGATGAAACACGGCGCGCTATAGTATGCCGTACGATATGGGCTATAGCCCATGGTCCAAAATGATGAGAAACGAGGCTAACTTTTTTTTTTCAAAATTTCAAAAAACATGGGCTATAACCCATCGTTTTTGTCATTTCGTCATTTTTTTCAAATCCTCAAAAATGATGAAAAACGGCGCGCTATAGTATGCCGTACGATATGGGCTATAGCCCATGGCCCATGGTCCAAAATGATGAGAAACGAGGCTAACTATTTTTTTCTAAATTTCAAAAAACATGGGCTATAACCCATAGTTTTTGTCATTTCGTCATTTTTTTAAAATCCTCAAAAATGATGAAAAACGGCGCGCTATAGTATGCCGTACGATATGGGCTATAGCCCATGGTCCAAAATGATGAGAAACGAGGCTAACTTTTTTTTTTGAAATTTCAAAAAACATGGGCTATAACCCATCGTTTTTGTCATTTTGTCATTTTTTTCAAATCCTCAAAAATGATGAAAAACGGCGCGCTATAGTATGCCGTACGATATGGGCTATAGCCCATGGTCCAAAATGATGAGAAACGAGGCTAACTATTTTTTTCTAAATTTCAAAAAACATGGGCTATAACCCATCGTTTTTGTCATTTCGTCATTTTTTTTAAATCCTCAAAAATGATGAAAAACGGCGCGCTATAGTATGCCGTACGATATGGGCTATAGCCCATGGTCCAAAATGATGAGAAACGAGGCTAACTTTTTTTTTCAAAATTTCAAAAAACATGGGCTATAACCCATCGTTTTTTTATTTTTTCATTTTTTTCAAATCCTCAAAAATGATGAAACACGGCGCGCTATAGTATGCCGTACGATATGGGCTATAGCCCATGGTCCAAAATGATGAGAAACGAGGCTAACTTTTTTTTTCAAAATTTCAAAAAACATGGGCTATAACCCATCGTTTTTGTCATTTCGTCATTTTTTTCAAATCCTCAAAAATGATGAAAAACGGCGCGCTATAGTATGCCGTACGATATGGGCTATAGCCCATGGTCCAAAATGATGAGAAACGAGGCTAACTTTTTTTTTCAAAATTTCAAAAAACATGGGCTATAACCCATCGTTTTTTTATTTTTTCATTTTTTTCAAATCCTCAAAAATGATGAAACACGGCGCGCTATAGTATGCCGTACGATATGGGCTATAGCCCATGGTCCAAAATGATGAGAAACGAGGCTAACTTTTTTTTCCAAAATTTCAAAAAACATGGGATATAACCCATCGTTTTTGTCATTTCGTCATTTTTTTCAAATCCTCAAAAATGATGAAAAACGGCGCGCTATAGTATGCCGTACGATATGGGCTATAGCCCATGGTCCAAAATGATGAGAAACGAGGCTAACTATTTTTTTCTAAATTTCAAAAAACATGGGCTATAACCCATCGTTTTTGTCATTTCGTCATTTTTTTAAAATCCTCAAAAATGATGAAAAACGGCGCGCTATAGTATGCCGTACGATATGGGCTATAGCCCATGGTCCAAAATGATGAGAAACGAGGCTAACTTTTTTTTTCAAAATTTCAAAAAACATGGGCTATAACCCATCGTTTTTGTCATTTCGTCATTTTTTTTAAATCCTCAAAAATGATGAAAAACGGCGCGCTATAGTATGCCGTACGATATGGGCTATAGCCCATGGTCCAAAATGATGAGAAACGAGGCTAACTTTTTTTTTCAAAATTTCAAAAAACATGGGCTATAACCCATCGTTTTTTTTTTTTTTTCATTTTTTTCAAATCCTCAAAAATGATGAAACACGGCGCGCTATAGTATGCCGTACGATATGGGCTATAGCCCATGGTCCAAAATGATGAGAAACGAGGCTAACTTTTTTTTTCAAAATTTCAAAAAACATGGGCTATAACCCATCGTTTTTGTCATTTCGTAATTTTTTTCAAATCCTCAAAAATGATGAAAAACGGCGCGCTATAGTATGCCGTACGATATGGGCTATAGCCCATGGTCCAAAATGATGAGAAACGAGGCTAACTTTTTTTTTCAAAATTTCAAAAAACATGGGCTATAACCCATCGTTTTTTTATTTTTTCATTTTTTCAAATCCTCAAAAATGATGAAACACGGCTCGCTATAGTATGCCGTACGATATGGGCTATAGCCCATGGTCCAAAATGATGAGAAACGAGGCTAACTTTTTTTTCCGAAATTTCAAAAAACATGGGCTATAACCCATCGTTTTTGTCATTTCGTCATTTTTTTCAAATCCTCAAAAATGATGAAAAACGGCGCGCTATAGTATGCCGTACGATATAGGCTATAGCCCATGGTCCAAAATGATGAGAAACGAGGCTAACTTTTTTTTTCTAAATTTCAAAAAACATGGGCTATAACCCATCGTTTTTGTCATTTCGTCATTTTTTTTAAATCCTCAAAAATGATGAAAAACGGCGCGCTATAGTATGCCGTACGATATGGGCTATAGCCCATGGTCCAAAATGATGAGAAACGAGGCTAACTCTTTTTTTTCAAGATTTCAAAAAACATGGACTATAACCCATCGTTTTTGTCATTTTGTCATTTTTTTCAAATCCTCAAAAATGATGAAACACGGCGCGCTATAGTATGCCGTACGATATGGGCTATAGCCCATGGTCCAAAATGATGAGAAACGAGGCTAACTTTTTTTTTCAAAATTTCAAAAAACATGGGCTATAACCCATCGTTTTTGTCATTTCGTCATTTTTTTTAAATCCTCAAAAATGTTGAAAAACGGCGCTCTATAGTATGCCGTACGATATGGGCTATAGCCCATGGTCCAAAATGATGAGAAACGAGGCTAACTTCTTTTTTTGAAATTTCAAAAAACATGGGCTATAACCCATCGTTTTTTTATTTTTTCATTTTTTTCAAATCCTCAAAAATGATGAAACACGGCGCGCTATAGTATGCCGTACGATATGGGCTATAGCCCATGGTCCAAAATGATGAGAAACGAGGCTAACTTTTTTTTTCAAAATTTCAAAAAACATGGGATATAACCCATCGTTTTTGTCATTTCGTCATTTTTTTCAAATCCTCAAAAATGATGAAAAACGGCGCGCTATAGTATGCCGTACGATATGGGCTATAGCCCATGGTCCAAAATGATGAGAAACGAGGCTAACTATTTTTTTCTAAATTTCAAAAAACATGGGCTATAACCCATCGTTTTTGTCATTTCGTCATTTTTTTAAAATCCTCAAAAATGATGAAAAACGGCGCGCTATAGTATGCCGTACGATATGGGCTATAGCCCATGGTCCAAAATGATGAGAAACGAGGCTAACTTTTTTTTTCAAAATTTCAAAAAACATGGGCTATAACCCATCGTTTTTGTCATTTCGTCATTTTTTTTAAATCCTCAAAAATGATGAAAAACGGCGCGCTATAGTATGCCGTACGATATGGGCTATAGCCCATGGTCCAAAATGATGAGAAACGAGGCTAACTTTTTTTTTCAAAATTTCAAAAAACATGGGCTATAACCCATCGTTTTTTTTTTTTTTCATTTTTTTCAAATCCTCAAAAATGATGAAACACGGCGCGCTATAGTATGCCGTACGATATGGGCTATAGCCCATGGTCCAAAATGATGAGAAACGAGGCTAACTTTTTTTTTCAAAATTTCAAAAAACATGGGCTATAACCCATCGTTTTTGTCATTTCGTAATTTTTTTCAAATCCTCAAAAATGATGAAAAACGGCGCGCTATAGTATGCCGTACGATATGGGCTATAGCCCATGGTCCAAAATGATGAGAAACGAGGCTAACTTTTTTTTTCAAAATTTCAAAAAACATGGGCTATAACCCATCGTTTTTTTATTTTTTCATTTTTTTCAAATCCTCAAAAATGATGAAACACGGCTCGCTATAGTATGCCGTACGATATAGGCTATAGCCCATGGTCCAAAATGATGAGAAACGAGGCTAACTTTTTTTTTCTAAATTTCAAAAAACATGGGCTATAACCCATCGTTTTTGTCATTTCGTCATTTTTTTTAAATCCTCAAAAATGATGAAAAACGGCGCGCTATAGTATGCCGTACGATATGGGCTATAGCCCATGGTCCAAAATGATGAGAAACGAGGCTAACTCTTTTTTTTCAAAATTTCAAAAAACATGGGCTATAACCCATCGTTTTTGTCATTTTGTCATTTTTTTCAAATCCTCAAAAATGATGAAACACGGCGCGCTATAGTATGCCGTACGATATGGGCTATAGCCCATGGTCCAAAATGATGAGAAACGAGGCTAACTTTTTTTTTCAAAATTTCAAAAAACATGGGCTATAACCCATCGTTTTTGTCATTTCGTCATTTTTTTTAAATCCTCAAAAATGTTGAAAAACGGCGCGCTATAGTATGCCGTACGATATGGGCTATAGCCCATGGTCCAAAATGATGAGAAACGAGGCTAACTTTTTTTTTCAAAATTTCAAAAAACATGGGCTATAACCCATCGTTTTTGTCATTTCGTCATTTTTTTCAAATCCTCAAAAATGATGAAAAACGGCGCGCTATAGTATGCCGTACGATATGGGCTATAGCCCATGGTCCAAAATGATGAGAAACGAGGCTAACTTCTTTTTTTGAAATTTCAAAAAACATGGGCTATAACCCATCGTTTTTGTCATTTCGTCATTTTTTTCAAATCCTCAAAAATGATGAAAAACGGCGCGCTATAGTATGCCGTACGATATGGGCTATAGCCCATGGTCCAAAATGATGAGAAACGAGGCTAACTTTTTTTTTCAACATTTCAAAAAACATGGGCTATAACCCATCGTTTTTGTCATTTCGTCATTTTTTTAAAATCCTCAAAAATGATGAAAAACGGCGCGCTATAGTATGCCGTACGATATGGGCTATATTATAGCCCATGGTCCAAAATGATGAGAAACGAGGCTAACTTTTTTTTTTGAAATTTCAAAAAACATGGGCTATAACCCATCGTTTTTGTCATTTTGTCATTTTTTTCAAATCCTCAAAAATGATGAAAAACGGCGCGCTATAGTATGCCGTACGATATGGGCTATAGCCCATGGTCCAAAGTGATGAGAAACGAGGCTAACTTTTTTTTTCAAAATTTCAAAAAACATGGGCTATAACCCATCGTTTTTGTCATTTCGTCATTTTTTTAAAATCCTCAAAAATGATGAAAAACGGCGCGCTATAGTATGCCGTACGATATAGGCTATAGCCCATGGTCCAAAATGATGAGAAACGAGGCTAACTTTCTTTTTCAAAATTTCAAAAAACATGGGCTATAACCCATCGTTTTTGTCATTTCGTCATTTTTTTTAAATCCTCAAAAATGATGAAAAACGGCGCGCTATAGTATGCCGTACGATATGGGCTATAGCCCATGGTCCAAAATGATGAGAAACGAGGCTAATTTTTTTTTTCAAAATTTCAAAAAACATGGGCTATAACCCATCGTTTTTGTCATTTTGTCATTTTTTTCAAATCCTCAAAAATGATGAAACACGGCGCGCTATAGTATGCCGTACGATATGGGCTATAGCCCATGGTCCAAAATGATGAGAAACGAGGCTAACTTTTTTTTTCAAAATTTCAAAAAACATGGGCTATAACCCATCGTTTTTGTCATTTCGTCATTTTTTTTAAATCCTCAAAAATGATGAAAAACGGCGCGCTATAGTATGCCGTACGATATGGGCTATAGCCCATGGTCCAAAATGATGAGAAACGAGGCTAACTTTTTTTTTCAAAATTTCAAAAAACATGGGCTATAACCCATCGTTTTTGTCATTTCGTCATTTTTTTCAAATCCTCAAAAATGATGAAACACGGCGCGCTATAGTATGCCGTACGATATGGGCTATAGCCCATGGTCCAAAATGATGAGAAACGAGGCTAACTTTTTTTTTCAAAATTTCAAAAAACATGGGCTATAACCCATCGTTTTTGTCATTTCGTCATTTTTTAAAAATCCTCAAAAATGATGAAAAACGGCGCGCTATAGTATGCCGTACGATATGGGCTATAGCCCATGGTCCAAAATGATGAGAAACGAGGCTAACTTCTTTTTTTTTAATTTAAAAAAACATGGGCTATAACCCATCGTTTTTGTCATTTCGTCATTTTTTTCAAATCCTCAAAAATGATGAAAAACGGCGCGCTATAGTATGCCGTACGATATGGGCTATAGCCCATGGTCCAAAATGGTGAGAAACGAGGCTAACTTTTTTTTTCAAAATTTCAAAAAACATGGGCTATAACCCATCGTTTTTGTCATTTCGTCATTTTTTTCAAATCCTCAAAAATGATGAAAAACGGCGCGCTATAGTATGCCGTACGATATGGGCTATAGCCCATGGTCCAAAATGATGAGAAACGAGGCTAACTTTTTTTTTCAAAATTTCAAAAAACATGGGCTATAACCCATCGTTTTTGTCATTTCGTCATTTTTTTGAAATCCTCAAAAATGATGAAAAACGGCGCGCTATAGTATGCCGTACGATATGGGCTATAGCCCATGGTCCAAAATGATGAGAAACGAGGCTAACTTTTTTTTTCAAAATTTCAAAAAACATGGGCTATAACCCATCGTTTTTGTCATTTCGTAATTTTTTTCAAATCCTCAAAAATGATGAAACACGGCGCGCTATAGTATGCCGTACGATATGGGCTATAGCCCATGGTCCAAAATGATGAGAAACGAGGCTAACTTTTTTTTTCAAAATTTCAAAAAACATGGGCTATAACCCATCGTTTTTGTCATTTCGTCATTTTTTTAAAATCCTCAAAAATGATGAAAAACGGCGCGCTATAGTATGCCGTACGATATGGGCTATAGCCCATGGTCCAAAATGATGAGAAACGAGGCTAACTTCTTTTTTTGAAATTTCAAAAAACATGGGCTATAACCCATCGTTTTTGTCATTTCGTCATTTTTTTCAAATCCTCAAAAATGATGAAAAACGGCGCGCTATAGTATGCCGTACGATATGGGCTATAGCCCATGGTCCAAAATGATGAGAAACGAGGCTAACTTTTTTTTTCAACATTTCAAAAAACATGGGCTATAACCCATCGTTTTTGTCATTTCGTCATTTTTTTTAAATCCTCAAAAATGATGAAAAACGGCGCGCTATAGTATGCCGTACGATATGGGCTATAGCCCATGGTCCAAAATGATGAGAAACGAGGCTAACTTTTTTTTTCAAAATTTCAAAAAACATGGGCTATAACCCATCGTTTTTGTCATTTCGTCATTTTTTTAAAATCCTCAAAAATGATGAAAAACGGCGCGCTATAGTATGCCGTACGATATGGGCTATAGCCCATGGTCCAAAATGATGAGAAACGAGGCTAACTTTTTTTTTCAAAATTTCAAAAAACATGGGCTATAACCCATCGTTTTTGTCATTTCGTCATTTTTTTCAAATCCTCAAAAATTATGAAAAACGGCGCGCTATAGTATGCCGTACGATATGGGCTATAGCCCATGGTCCAAAATGATGAGAAACGAGGCTAACTTTTTTTTTCAAAATTTCAAAAAACATGGGCTATAACCCATCGTTTTTGTCATTTCGTCATTTTTTTCAAATCCTCAAAAATGATGAAACACGGCGCGCTATAGTATGCCGTACGATATGGGCTATAGCCCATGGTCCAAAATGATGAGAAACGAGGCTAACTTTTTTTTTCAAAATTTCAAAAAACATGGGCTATAACCCATCGTTTTTGTCATTTCGTCATTTTTTTCAAATCCTCAAAAATGATGAAACACGGCGCGCTATAGTATGCCGTACGATATGGGCTATAGCCCATGGTCCAAAATGATGAGAAACGAGGCTAACTTTTTTTTTCAAAATTTCAAAAAACATGGGCTATAACCCATCGTTTTTGTCATTTCGTCATTTTTTTAAAATCCTCAAAAATGATGAAAAACGGCGCGCTATAGTATGCCGTACGATATGGGCTATAGCCCATGGTCCAAAATGATGAGAAACGAGGCTAACTTTTTTTTTCAACATTTCAAAAAACATGGGCTATAACCCATCGTTTTTGTCATTTCGTCATTTTTTTTAAATCCTCAAAAATGATGAAAAACGGCGCGCTATAGTATGCCGTACGATATGGGCTATAGCCCATGGTCCAAAATGATGAGAAACGAGGCTAACTTTTTTTTTCAAAATTTCAAAAAACATGGGCTATAACCCATCGTTTTTGTCATTTCGTCATTTTTTTAAAATCCTCAAAAATGATGAAAAACGGCGCGCTATAGTATGCCGTACGATATGGGCTATAGCCCATGGTCCAAAATGATGAGAAACGAGGCTAACTTTTTTTTTCAAAATTTCAAAAAACATGGGCTATAACCCATCGTTTTTGTCATTTCGTCATTTTTTTCAAATCCTCAAAAATTATGAAAAACGGCGCGCTATAGTATGCCGTACGATATGGGCTATAGCCCATGGTCCAAAATGATGAGAAACGAGGCTAACTTTTTTTTTCAAAATTTCAAAAAACATGGGCTATAACCCATCGTTTTTGTCATTTCGTCATTTTTTTCAAATCCTCAAAAATGATGAAACACGGCGCGCTATAGTATGCCGTACGATATGGGCTATAGCCCATGGTCCAAAATGATGAGAAACGAGGCTAACTTTTTTTTTCAAAATTTCAAAAAACATGGGCTATAACCCATCGTTTTTGTCATTTCGTCATTTTTTTCAAATCCTCAAAAATGATGAAACACGGCGCGCTATAGTATGCCGTACGATATGGGCTATAGCCCATGGTCCAAAATGATGAGAAACGAGGCTAACTTTTTTTTTCAAAATTTCAAAAAACATGGGCTATAACCCATCGTTTTTGTCATTTCGTCATTTTTTTAAAATCCTCAAAAATGATGAAAAACGGCGCGCTATAGTATGCCGTACGATATGGGCTATAGCCCATGGTCCAAAATGATGAGAAACGAGGCTAACTTCTTTTTTTGAAATTTCAAAAAACATGGGCTATAACCCATCGTTTTTGTCATTTCGTCATTTTTTTCAAATCCTCAAAAATGATGAAAAACGGCGCGCTATAGTATGCCGTACGATATGGGCTATAGCCCATGGTCCAAAATGATGAGAAACGAGGCTAACTTTTTTTTTCAACATTTCAAAAAACATGGGCTATAACCCATCGTTTTTGTCATTTCGTCATTTTTTTTAAATCCTCAAAAATGATGAAAAACGGCGCGCTATAGTATGCCGTACGATATGGGCTATAGCCCATGGTCCAAAATGATGAGAAACGAGGCTAACTTTTTTTTTCAAAATTTCAAAAAACATGGGCTATAACCCATCGTTTTTGTCATTTCGTCATTTTTTTAAAATCCTCAAAAATGATGAAAAACGGCGCGCTATAGTATGCCGTACGATATGGGCTATAGCCCATGGTCCAAAATGATGAGAAACGAGGCTAACTTTTTTTTTCAAAATTTCAAAAAACATGGGCTATAACCCATCGTTTTTGTCATTTCGTCATTTTTTTCAAATCCTCAAAAATTATGAAAAACGGCGCGCTATAGTATGCCGTACGATATGGGCTATAGCCCATGGTCCAAAATGATGAGAAACGAGGCTAACTTTTTTTTTCAAAATTTCAAAAAACATGGGCTATAACCCATCGTTTTTGTCATTTCGTCATTTTTTTCAAATCCTCAAAAATGATGAAACACGGCGCGCTATAGTATGCCGTACGATATGGGCTATAGCCCATGGTCCAAAATGATGAGAAACGAGGCTAACTTTTTTTTTCAAAATTTCAAAAAACATGGGCTATAACCCATCGTTTTTGTCATTTCGTCATTTTTTTAAAATCCTCAAAAATGATGAAAAACGGCGCGCTATAGTATGCCGTACGATATGGGCTATAGCCCATGGTCCAAAATGATGAGAAACGAGGCTAACTATTCTTTTCTAAATTTCAAAAAACATGGGCTATAACCCATCGTTTTTGTCATTTCGTCATTTTTTTTAAATCCTCAAAAATGATGAAAAACGGCGCGCTATAGTATGCCGTACGATATGGGCTATAGCCCATGGTCCAAAATGATGAGAAACGAGGCTAACTTTTTTTTTTTTAATTTAAAAAAACATGGGCTATAACCCATTGTTTTTTTATTTTTTCATTTTTTTCAAATCCTCAAAAATGATGAAACACGGCGCGCTATAGTATGCCGTACGATATGGGCTATAGCCCATGGTCCAAAATGATGAGAAACGAGGCTAACTTTTTTTTTTCAAAATTTCAAAAAACATGGGCTATAACCCATCGTTTTTGTCATTTCGTCATTTTTTTCAAATCCTCAAAAATGATGAAAAACGGCGCGCTATAGTATGCCGTACGATATGGGCTATAGCCCATGGCCCATGGTCCAAAATGATGAGAAACGAGGCTAACTATTTTTTTCTAAATTTCAAAAAACATGGGCTATAACCCATCGTTTTTGTCATTTCGTCATTTTTTTAAAATCCTCAAAAATGATGAAAAACGGCGCGCTATAGTATGCCGTACGATATGGGCTATAGCCCATGGTCCAAAATGATGAGAAACGAGGCTAACTTTTTTTTTTGAAATTTCAAAAAACATGGGCTATAACCCATCGTTTTTGTCATTTTGTCATTTTTTTCAAATCCTCAAAAATGATGAAAAACGGCGCGCTATAGTATGCCGTACGATATGGGCTATAGCCCATGGTCCAAAATGATGAGAAACGAGGCTAACTATTTTTTTCTAAATTTCAAAAAACATGGGCTATAACCCATCGTTTTTGTCATTTCGTCATTTTTTTAAAATCCTCAAAAATGATGAAAAACGGCGCGCTATAGTATGCCGTACGATATAGGCTATAGCCCATGGTCCAAAATGATGAGAAACGAGGCTAACTTTTTTTTTCTAAATTTCAAAAAACATGGGCTATAACCCATCGTTTTTGTCATTTCGTCATTTTTTTTAAATCCTCAAAAATGATGAAAAACGGCGCGCTATAGTATGCCGTACGATATGGGCTATAGCCCATGGTCCAAAATGATGAGAAACGAGGCTAACTTTTTTTTTCAAAATTTCAAAAAACATGGGCTATAACCCATCGTTTTTTTATTTTTTCATTTTTTTCAAATCCTCAAAAATGATGAAACACGGCGCGCTATAGTATGCCGTACGATATGGGCTATAGCCCATGGTCCAAAATGATGAGAAACGAGGCTAACTTTTTTTTTCAAAATTTCAAAAAACATGGGCTATAACCCATCGTTTTTGTCATTTCGTCATTTTTTTCAAATCCTCAAAAATGATGAAAAACGGCGCGCTATAGTATGCCGTACGATATGGGCTATAGCCCATGGTCCAAAATGATGAGAAACGAGGCTAACTTTTTTTTTCAAAATTTCAAAAAACATGGGCTATAACCCATCGTTTTTTTATTTTTTCATTTTTTTCAAATCCTCAAAAATGATGAAACACGGCGCGCTATAGTATGCCGTACGATATGGGCTATAGCCCATGGTCCAAAATGATGAGAAACGAGGCTAACTTTTTTTTTCAAAATTTCAAAAAACATGGGATATAACCCATCGTTTTTGTCATTTCGTCATTTTTTTCAAATCCTCAAAAATGATGAAAAACGGCGCGCTATAGTATGCCGTACGATATGGGCTATAGCCCATGGTCCAAAATGATGAGAAACGAGGCTAACTATTTTTTTCTAAATTTCAAAAAACATGGGCTATAACCCATCGTTTTTGTCATTTCGTCATTTTTTTAAAATCCTCAAAAATGATGAAAAACGGCGCGCTATAGTATGCCGTACGATATGGGCTATAGCCCATGGTCCAAAATGATGAGAAACGAGGCTAACTTTTTTTTTCAAAATTTCAAAAAACATGGGCTATAACCCATCGTTTTTGTCATTTCGTCATTTTTTTTAAATCCTCAAAAATGATGAAAAACGGCGCGCTATAGTATGCCGTACGATATGGGCTATAGCCCATGGTCCAAAATGATGAGAAACGAGGCTAACTTTTTTTTTCAAAATTTCAAAAAACATGGGCTATAACCCATCGTTTTTTTTTTTTTTCATTTTTTTCAAATCCTCAAAAATGATGAAACACGGCGCGCTATAGTATGCCGTACGATATGGGCTATAGCCCATGGTCCAAAATGATGAGAAACGAGGCTAACTTTTTTTTTCAAAATTTCAAAAAACATGGGCTATAACCCATCGTTTTTGTCATTTCGTAATTTTTTTCAAATCCTCAAAAATGATGAAAAACGGCGCGCTATAGTATGCCGTACGATATGGGCTATAGCCCATGGTCCAAAATGATGAGAAACGAGGCTAACTTTTTTTTTCAAAATTTCAAAAAACATGGGCTATAACCCATCGTTTTTTTATTTTTTCATTTTTTTCAAATCCTCAAATATGATGAAACACGGCTCGCTATAGTATGCCGTACGATATGGGCTATAGCCCATGGTCCAAAATGATGAGAAACGAGGCTAACTTTTTTTTTCGAAATTTCAAAAAACATGGGCTATAACCCATCGTTTTTGTCATTTCGTCATTTTTTTCAAATCCTCAAAAATGATGAAAAACGGCGCGCTATAGTATGCCGTACGATATAGGCTATAGCCCATGGTTCAAAATGATGAGAAACGAGGCTAACTTTTTTTTTCTAAATTTCAAAAAACATGGGCTATAACCCATCGTTTTTGTCATTTCGTCATTTTTTTTAAATCCTCAAAAATGATGAAAAACGGCGCGCTATAGTATGCCGTACGATATGGGCTATAGCCCATGGTCCAAAATGATGAGAAACGAGGCTAACTCTTTTTTTTCAAAATTTCAAAAAACATGGGCTATAACCCATCGTTTTTGTCATTTTGTCATTTTTTTCAAATCCTCAAAAATGATGAAACACGGCGCGCTATAGTATGCCGTACGATATGGGCTATAGCCCATGGTCCAAAATGATGAGAAACGAGGCTAACTTTTTTTTTCAAAATTTCAAAAAACATGGGCTATAACCCATCGTTTTTGTCATTTCGTCATTTTTTTTAAATCCTCAAAAATGTTGAAAAACGGCGCGCTATAGTATGCCGTACGATATGGGCTATAGCCCATGGTCCAAAATGATGAGAAACGAGGCTAACTTTTTTTTTCAAAATTTCAAAAAACATGGGCTATAACCCATCGTTTTTGTCATTTCGTCATTTTTTTCAAATCCTCAAAAATGATGAAAAACGGCGCGCTATAGTATGCCGTACGATATGGGCTATAGCCCATGGTCCAAAATGATGAGAAACGAGGCTAACTTCTTTTTTTGAAATTTCAAAAAACATGGGCTATAACCCATCGTTTTTTTATTTTTTCATTTTTTTCAAATCCTCAAAAATGATGAAACACGGCGCGCTATAGTATGCCGTACGATATGGGCTATAGCCCATGGTCCAAAATGATGAGAAACGAGGCTAACTTTTTTTTTCAAAATTTCAAAAAACATGGGATATAACCCATCGTTTTTGTCATTTCGTCATTTTTTTCAAATCCTCAAAAATGATGAAAAACGGCGCGCTATAGTATGCCGTACGATATGGGCTATAGCCCATGGTCCAAAATGATGAGAAACGAGGCTAACTATATTTTTCTAAATTTCAAAAAACATGGGCTATAACCCATCGTTTTTGTCATTTCGTCATTTTTTTAAAATCCTCAAAAATGATGAAAAACGGCGCGCTATAGTATGCCGTACGATATGGGCTATAGCCCATGGTCCAAAATGATGAGAAACGAGGCTAACTTTTTTTTTCAAAATTTCAAAAAACATGGGCTATAACCCATCCTTTTTGTTTTTTTTTCATTTTTTTCAAATCCTCAAAAATGATGAAACACGGCGCGCTATAGTATGCCGTACGATATGGGCTATAGCCCATGGTCCAAAATGATGAGAAACGAGGCTAACTTTTTTTTTCAAAATTTCAAAAAACATGGGCTATAACCCATCGTTTTTGTCATTTCGTAATTTTTTTCAAATCCTCAAAAATGATGAAAAACGGCGCGCTATAGTATGCCGTACGATATGGGCTATAGCCCATGGTCCAAAATGATGAGAAACGAGGCTAACTTTTTTTTTCAAAATTTCAAAAAACATGGGCTATAACCCATCGTTTTTTTATTTTTTCATTTTTTTCAAATCCTCAAAAATGATGAAACACGGCTCGCTATAGTATGCCGTACGATATGGGCTATAGCCCATGGTCCAAAATGATGAGAAACGAGGCTAACTTTTTTTTTCGAAATTTCAAAAAACATGGGCTATAACCCATCGTTTTTGTCATTTCGTCATTTTTTTCAAATCCTCAAAAATGATGAAAAACGGCGCGCTATAGTATGCCGTACGATATAGGCTATAGCCCATGGTCCAAAATGATGAGAAACGAGGCTAACTTTTTTTTTCTAAATTTCAAAAAACATGGGCTATAACCCATCGTTTTTGTCATTTCGTCATTTTTTTTAAATCCTCAAAAATGATGAAAAACGGCGCGCTATAGTATGCCGTACGATATGGGCTATAGCCCATGGTCCAAAATGATGAGAAACGAGGCTAACTCTTTTTTTTCAAAATTTCAAAAAACATGGGCTATAACCCATCGTTTTTGTCATTTTGTCATTTTTTTCAAATCCTCAAAAATGATGAAACACGGCGCGCTATAGTATGCCGTACGATATGGGCTATAGCCCATGGTCCAAAATGATGAGAAACGAGGCTAACTTTTTTTTTCAAAATTTCAAAAAACATGGGCTATAACCCATCGTTTTTGTCATTTCGTCATTTTTTTTAAATCCTCAAAAATGTTGAAAAACGGCGCGCTATAGTATGCCGTACGATATGGGCTATAGCCCATGGTCCAAAATGATGAGAAACGAGGCTAACTTTTTTTTTCAAAATTTCAAAAAACATGGGCTATAACCCATCGTTTTTGTCATTTCGTCATTTTTTTCAAATCCTCAAAAATGATGAAAAACGGCGCGCTATAGTATGCCGTACGATATGGGCTATAGCCCATGGTCCAAAATGATGAGAAACGAGGCTAACTTCTTTTTTTGAAATTTCAAAAAACATGGGCTATAACCCATCGTTTTTGTCATTTCGTCATTTTTTTCAAATCCTCAAAAATGATGAAAAACGGCGCGCTATAGTATGCCGTACGATATGGGCTATAGCCCATGGTCCAAAATGATGAGAAACGAGGCTAACTTTTTTTTTCAACATTTCAAAAAACATGGGCTATAACCCATCGTTTTTGTCATTTCGTCATTTTTTTTTAATCCTCAAAAATGATGAAAAACGGCGCGCTATAGTATGCCGTACGATATGGGCTATAGCCCATGGTCCAAAATGATGAGAAACGAGGCTAACTTTTTTTTTCAAAATTTCAAAAAACATGGGCTATAACCCATCGTTTTTGTCATTTCGTCATTTTTTTTAAATCCTCAAAAATGATGAAAAACGGCGCGCTATAGTATGCCGTACGATATGGGCTATAGCCCATGGTCCAAAATGATGAGAAACGAGGCTAACTTTTTTTTTTTTAATTTAAAAAAACATGGGCTATAACCCATCGTTTTTTTATTTTTTCATTTTTTTCAAATCCTCAAAAATGATGAAACACGGCGTGCTATAGTATGCCGTACGATATGGGCTATAGCCCATGGTCCAAAATGATGAGAAACGAGGCTAACTTTTTTTTTCAAAATTTCAAAAAACATGGGCTATAACCCATCGTTTTTGTCATTTTGTCATTTTTTTCAAATCCTCAAAAATGATGAAAAACGGCGCGCTATAGTATGCCGTACGATATGGGCTATAGCCCATGGTCCAAAATGATGAGAAACGAGGCTAACTTTTTTTTTCAAAATTTCAAAAAACATGGGCTATAACCCATCGTTTTTGTCATTTCGTCATTTTTTTCAAATCCTCAAAAATGATGAAAAACGGCGCGCTATAGTATGCCGTACGATATGGGCTATAGCCCATGGTCCAAAATGATGAGAAACGAGGCTAACAATTATTTTCTAAATTTCAAAAAACATGGGCTATAACCCATCGTTTTTGTCATTTCGTCATTTTTTTCAAATCCTCAAAAATGATGAATAACGGCGCGCTATAGTATGCCGTACGATATGGGCTATAGCCCATGGTCTAAAATGATGAGAAACGAGGCTAACTTTTTTTTTGAAATTTCAAAAAACATGGGCTATAACCCATCGTTTTTGTCATTTCGTCATTTTTTTCAAATCCTCAAAAATGATGAAAAACGGCGCGCTATAGTATGCCGTACGATATGGGCTATAGCCCATGGTCCAAAATGATGAGAAACGAGGCTAACTTTTTTTTTCAACATTTCAAAAAACATGGGCTATAACCCATCGTTTTTGTCATTTCGTCATTTTTTTCAAATCCTCAAAAATGATGAAAAACGGCGCGCTATAGTATGCCGTACGATATGGGCTATAGCCCATGGTCCAAAATGATGAGAAACGAGGCTAACTTTTTTTTTCAAAATTTCAAAAAACATGGGCTATAACCCATCGTTTTTGTCATTTCGGCATTTTTTTAAAATCCTCAAAAATGATGAAAAACGGCGCGCTATAGTATGCCGTACGATATGGGCTATAGCCCATGGTCCAAAATGATGAGAAACGAGGCTAACTATTTTTTTCTAAATTTCAAAAAACATGGGCTATAACCCATCGTTTTTGTCATTTCGTCATTTTTTTTAAATCCTCAAAAATGATGAAAAACGGCGCGCTATAGTATGCCGTACGATATGGGCTATAGCCCATGGTCCAAAATGATGAGAAACGAGGCTAACTTTTTTTTTTTTAATTTAAAAAAACATGGGCTATAACCCATCGTTTTTTTATTTTTTCATTTTTTTCAAATCCTCAAAAATGATGAAACACGGCGTGCTATAGTATGCCGTACGATATGGGCTATAGCCCATGGTCCAAAATGATGAGAAACGAGGCTAACTTTTTTTTTCAAATTTTCAAAAAACATGGGCTATAACCCATCGTTTTTGTCATTTCGTCATTTTTTTAAAATCCTCAAAAATGATGAAAAACGGCGCGCTATAGTATGCCGTACGATATGGGCTATAGCCCATGGTCCAAAATGATGAGAAACGAGGCTAACTACTTTTTTTCTAAATTTCAAAAAACATGGGCTATAACCCATCGTTTTTGTCATTTCGTCATTTTTTTTAAATCCTCAAAAATGATGAAAAACGGCGCGCTATAGTATGCCGTACGATATGGGCTATAGCCCATGGTCCAAAATGATGAGAAACGAGGCTAACTTTTTTTTTTTTAATTTCAAAAAACATGGGCTATAACCCATCGTTTTTGTCATTTCGTCATTTTTTTCAAATCCTCAAAAATGATGAAAAACGGCGCGCTATAGTATGCCGTACGATATGGGCTATAGCCCATGGTCCAAAATGATGAGAAACGAGGCTAACTATATTTTTCTAAATTTCAAAAAACATGGGCTATAACCCATCGTTTTTGTCATTTCGTCATTTTTTTAAAATCCTCAAAAATGATGAAAAACGGCGCGCTATAGTATGCCGTACGATATGGGCTATAGCCCATGGTCCAAAATGATGAGAAACGAGGCTAACTTTTTTTTTCAAAATTTCAAAAAACATGGGCTATAACCCATCCTTTTTGTTTTTTTTTCATTTTTTTCAAATCCTCAAAAATGATGAAACACGGCGCGCTATAGTATGCCGTACGATATGGGCTATAGCCCATGGTCCAAAATGATGAGAAACGAGGCTAACTTTTTTTTTCAAAATTTCAAAAAACATGGGCTATAACCCATCGTTTTTGTCATTTCGTAATTTTTTTCAAATCCTCAAAAATGATGAAAAACGGCGCGCTATAGTATGCCGTACGATATGGGCTATAGCCCATGGTCCAAAATGATGAGAAACGAGGCTAACTTTTTTTTTCAAAATTTCAAAAAACATGGGCTATAACCCATCGTTTTTTTATTTTTTCATTTTTTTCAAATCCTCAAAAATGATGAAACACGGCTCGCTATAGTATGCCGTACGATATGGGCTATAGCCCATGGTCCAAAATGATGAGAAACGAGGCTAACTTTTTTTTTCGAAATTTCAAAAAACATGGGCTATAACCCATCGTTTTTGTCATTTCGTCATTTTTTTCAAATCCTCAAAAATGATGAAAAACGGCGCGCTATAGTATGCCGTACGATATAGGCTATAGCCCATGGTCCAAAATGATGAGAAACGAGGCTAACTTTTTTTTTCTAAATTTCAAAAAACATGGGCTATAACCCATCGTTTTTGTCATTTCGTCATTTTTTTTAAATCCTCAAAAATGATGAAAAACGGCGCGCTATAGTATGCCGTACGATATGGGCTATAGCCCATGGTCCAAAATGATGAGAAACGAGGCTAACTCTTTTTTTTCAAAATTTCAAAAAACATGGGCTATAACCCATCGTTTTTGTCATTTTGTCATTTTTTTCAAATCCTCAAAAATGATGAAACACGGCGCGCTATAGTATGCCGTACGATATGGGCTATAGCCCATGGTCCAAAATGATGAGAAACGAGGCTAACTTTTTTTTTCAAAATTTCAAAAAACATGGGCTATAACCCATCGTTTTTGTCATTTCGTCATTTTTTTTAAATCCTCAAAAATGTTGAAAAACGGCGCGCTATAGTATGCCGTACGATATGGGCTATAGCCCATGGTCCAAAATGATGAGAAACGAGGCTAACTTTTTTTTTCAAAATTTCAAAAAACATGGGCTATAACCCATCGTTTTTGTCATTTCGTCATTTTTTTCAAATCCTCAAAAATGATGAAAAACGGCGCGCTATAGTATGCCGTACGATATGGGCTATAGCCCATGGTCCAAAATGATGAGAAACGAGGCTAACTTCTTTTTTTGAAATTTCAAAAAACATGGGCTATAACCCATCGTTTTTGTCATTTCGTCATTTTTTTCAAATCCTCAAAAATGATGAAAAACGGCGCGCTATAGTATGCCGTACGATATGGGCTATAGCCCATGGTCCAAAATGATGAGAAACGAGGCTAACTTTTTTTTTCAACATTTCAAAAAACATGGGCTATAACCCATCGTTTTTGTCATTTCGTCATTTTTTTTTAATCCTCAAAAATGATGAAAAACGGCGCGCTATAGTATGCCGTACGATATGGGCTATAGCCCATGGTCCAAAATGATGAGAAACGAGGCTAACTTTTTTTTTCAAAATTTCAAAAAACATGGGCTATAACCCATCGTTTTTGTCATTTCGTCATTTTTTTTAAATCCTCAAAAATGATGAAAAACGGCGCGCTATAGTATGCCGTACGATATGGGCTATAGCCCATGGTCCAAAATGATGAGAAACGAGGCTAACTTTTTTTTTTTTAATTTAAAAAAACATGGGCTATAACCCATCGTTTTTTTATTTTTTCATTTTTTTCAAATCCTCAAAAATGATGAAACACGGCGTGCTATAGTATGCCGTACGATATGGGCTATAGCCCATGGTCCAAAATGATGAGAAACGAGGCTAACTTTTTTTTTCAAAATTTCAAAAAACATGGGCTATAACCCATCGTTTTTGTCATTTTGTCATTTTTTTCAAATCCTCAAAAATGATGAAAAACGGCGCGCTATAGTATGCCGTACGATATGGGCTATAGCCCATGGTCCAAAATGATGAGAAACGAGGCTAACTTTTTTTTTCAAAATTTCAAAAAACATGGGCTATAACCCATCGTTTTTGTCATTTCGTCATTTTTTTCAAATCCTCAAAAATGATGAAAAACGGCGCGCTATAGTATGCCGTACGATATGGGCTATAGCCCATGGTCCAAAATGATGAGAAACGAGGCTAACAATTATTTTCTAAATTTCAAAAAACATGGGCTATAACCCATCGTTTTTGTCATTTCGTCATTTTTTTCAAATCCTCAAAAATGATGAATAACGGCGCGCTATAGTATGCCGTACGATATGGGCTATAGCCCATGGTCTAAAATGATGAGAAACGAGGCTAACTTTTTTTTTTGAAATTTCAAAAAACATGGGCTATAACCCATCGTTTTTGTCATTTCGTCATTTTTTTCAAATCCTCAAAAATGATGAAAAACGGCGCGCTATAGTATGCCGTACGATATGGGCTATAGCCCATGGTCCAAAATGATGAGAAACGAGGCTAACTTTTTTTTTCAACATTTCAAAAAACATGGGCTATAACCCATCGTTTTTGTCATTTCGTCATTTTTTTCAAATCCTCAAAAATGATGAAAAACGGCGCGCTATAGTATGCCGTACGATATGGGCTATAGCCCATGGTCCAAAATGATGAGAAACGAGGCTAACTTTTTTTTTCAAAATTTCAAAAAACATGGGCTATAACCCATCGTTTTTGTCATTTCGGCATTTTTTTAAAATCCTCAAAAATGATGAAAAACGGCGCGCTATAGTATGCCGTACGATATGGGCTATAGCCCATGGTCCAAAATGATGAGAAACGAGGCTAACTATTTTTTTCTAAATTTCAAAAAACATGGGCTATAACCCATCGTTTTTGTCATTTCGTCATTTTTTTTAAATCCTCAAAAATGATGAAAAACGGCGCGCTATAGTATGCCGTACGATATGGGCTATAGCCCATGGTCCAAAATGATGAGAAACGAGGCTAACTTTTTTTTTTTTAATTTAAAAAAACATGGGCTATAACCCATCGTTTTTTTATTTTTTCATTTTTTTCAAATCCTCAAAAATGATGAAACACGGCGTGCTATAGTATGCCGTACGATATGGGCTATAGCCCATGGTCCAAAATGATGAGAAACGAGGCTAACTTTTTTTTTCAAATTTTCAAAAAACATGGGCTATAACCCATCGTTTTTGTCATTTCGTCATTTTTTTAAAATCCTCAAAAATGATGAAAAACGGCGCGCTATAGTATGCCGTACGATATGGGCTATAGCCCATGGTCCAAAATGATGAGAAACGAGGCTAACTACTTTTTTTCTAAATTTCAAAAAACATGGGCTATAACCCATCGTTTTTGTCATTTCGTCATTTTTTTTAAATCCTCAAAAATGATGAAAAACGGCGCGCTATAGTATGCCGTACGATATGGGCTATAGCCCATGGTCCAAAATGATGAGAAACGAGGCTAACTTTTTTTTTTTTAATTTCAAAAAACATGGGCTATAACCCATCGTTTTTGTCATTTCGTCATTTTTTTCAAATCCTCAAAAATGATGAAAAACAGCGCGCTATTGTATGCCGTACGATATGGGCTATAGCCCATGGTCCAAAATGATGAGAAACGAGGCTAACTTTCTTTTTCAAAATTTCAAAAAACATGGGCTATAACCCATCGTTTTTGTCATTTCGTCATTTTTTTTAAATCCTCAAAAATGATGAAAAACGGCGCGCTATAGTATGCCGTACGATATGGGCTATAGCCCATGGTCCAAAATGATGAGAAACAAGGCTAACTTTTTTTTTCAAAATTTCAAAAAACATGGGCTTATAACCCATCGTTTTTGTCATTTCGTCATTTTATTCAAATCCTCAAAAATGATGAAACACGGCGCGCTATAGTATGCCGTACGATATGGGCTATAGCCCATGGTCCAAAATGATGAGAAACGAGGCTAACTATTTTTTTCTAAATTTCAAAAAACATGGGCTATAACCCATCGTTTTTGTCATTTCGTCATTTTTTTTAAATCCTCAAAAATGATGAAAAACGGCGCGCTATAGTATGCCGTACGATATGGGCTATAGCCCATGGTCCAAAATGATGAGAAACGAGGCTAACTTTTTTTTTTTTAATTTAAAAAAACATGGGCTATAACCCATCGTTTTTTTATTTTTTCATTTTTTTCAAATCCTCAAAAATGATGAAACACGGCGTGCTATAGTATGCCGTACGATATGGGCTATAGCCCATGGTCCAAAATGATGAGAAACGAGGCTAACTTTTTTTTTCAAATTTTCAAAAAACATGGGCTATAACCCATCGTTTTTGTCATTTCGTCATTTTTTTAAAATCCTCAAAAATGATGAAAAACGGCGCGCTATAGTATGCCGTACGATATGGGCTATAGCCCATGGTCCAAAATGATGAGAAACGAGGCTAACTACTTTTTTTCTAAATTTCAAAAAACATGGGCTATAACCCATCGTTTTTGTCATTTCGTCATTTTTTTTAAATCCTCAAAAATGATGAAAAACGGCGCGCTATAGTATGCCGTACGATATGGGCTATAGCCCATGGTCCAAAATGATGAGAAACGAGGCTAACTTTTTTTTTTTTAATTTCAAAAAACATGGGCTATAACCCATCGTTTTTGTCATTTCGTCATTTTTTTCAAATCCTCAAAAATGATGAAAAACAGCGCGCTATTGTATGCCGTACGATATGGGCTATAGCCCATGGTCCAAAATGATGAGAAACGAGGCTAACTTTCTTTTTCAAAATTTCAAAAAACATGGGCTATAACCCATCGTTTTTGTCATTTCGTCATTTTTTTTAAATCCTCAAAAATGATGAAAAACGGCGCGCTATAGTATGCCGTACGATATGGGCTATAGCCCATGGTCCAAAATGATGAGAAACAAGGCTAACTTTTTTTTTCAAAATTTCAAAAAACATGGGCTTATAACCCATCGTTTTTGTCATTTCGTCATTTTATTCAAATCCTCAAAAATGATGAAACACGGCGCGCTATAGTATGCCGTACGATATGGGCTATAGCCCATGGTCCAAAATGATGAGAAACGAGGCTAACTTTTTTTTTCAAAATTTCAAAAAACATGGGCTATAACCCATCGTTTTTGTCATTTCGTCATTTTTTTCAAATCCTCAAAAATGATGAAAAACGGCGCGCTATAGTATGCCGTACGATATGGGCTATAGCCCATGGTCCAAAATGATGAGAAACGAGGCTAACTTTTTTTTTCCAAAATTTCAAAAAACATGGGCTATAACCCATCGTTTTTGTCATTTCGTCATTTTTTTCAAATCCTCAAAAATGATGAAAAACGGCGCGCTATAGTATGCCGTACGATATGGGCTATAGCCCATGGTCCAAAATGATGAGAAACGAGGCTAACTTTTTTTTTCAAAATTTCAAAAAACATGGGCTATAACCCATCGTTTTTGTCATTTCGTCATTTTTTTTAAATCCTCAAAAATGATGAAAAACGGCGCGCTATAGTATGCCGTACGATATGGGCTATAGCCCATGGTCCAAAATGATGAGAAACGAGGCTAACTTTTTTTTCCAAAATTTCAAAAAACATGGGCTATAACCCATCGTTTTTGTCATTTCGTCATTTTTTTCAAATCCTCAAAAATGATGAAAAACGGCGCGCTATAGTATGCCGTACGATATGGGCTATAGCCCATGGTCCAAAATGATGAGAAACGAGGCTAACTTTTTTTTTCAAAATTTCAAAAAACATGGGCTATAACCCATCGTTTTTTTATTTTTTCATTTTTTTCAAATCCTCAAAAATGATGAAACACGGCGCGCTATAGTATGCCGTACGATATGGGCTATAGCCCATGGTCCAAAATGATGAGAAACGAGGCTAACTTTTTTTTTCAAAATTTCAAAAAACATGGGATATAACCCATCGTTTTTGTCATTTCGTCATTTTTTTCAAATCCTCAAAAATGATGAAAAACGGCGCGCTATAGTATGCCGTACGATATGGGCTATAGCCCATGGTCCAAAATGATGAGAAACGAGGCTAACTATTTTTTTCTAAATTTCAAAAAACATGGGCTATAACCCATCGTTTTTGTCATTTCGTCATTTTTTTAAAATCCTCAAAAATGATGAAAAACGGCGCGCTATAGTATGCCGTACGATATGGGCTATAGCCCATGGTCCAAAATGATGAGAAACGAGGCTAACTTTTTTTTTCAAAATTTCAAAAAACATGGGCTATAACCCATCGTTTTTGTCATTTCGTCATTTTTTTTAAATCCTCAAAAATGATGAAAAACGGCGCGCTATAGTATGCCGTACGATATGGGCTATAGCCCATGGTCCAAAATGATGAGAAACGAGGCTAACTTTTTTTTTCAAAATTTCAAAAAACATGGGCTATAACCCATCGTTTTTTTTTTTTTTCATTTTTTTCAAATCCTCAAAAATGATGAAACACGGCGCGCTATAGTATGCCGTACGATATGGGCTATAGCCCATGGTCCAAAATGATGAGAAACGAGGCTAACTTTTTTTTTCAAAATTTCAAAAAACATGGGCTATAACCCATCGTTTTTGTCATTTCGTAATTTTTTTCAAATCCTCAAAAATGATGAAAAACGGCGCGCTATAGTATGCCGTACGATATGGGCTATAGCCCATGGTCCAAAATGATGAGAAACGAGGCTAACTTTTTTTTTCAAAATTTCAAAAAACATGGGCTATAACCCATCGTTTTTTTATTTTTTCATTTTTTTCAAATCCTCAAAAATGATGAAACACGGCTCGCTATAGTATGCCGTACGATATGGGCTATAGCCCATGGTCCAAAATGATGAGAAACGAGGCTAACTTTTTTTTTCGAAATTTCAAAAAACATGGGCTATAACCCATCGTTTTTGTCATTTCGTCATTTTTTTCAAATCCTCAAAAATGATGAAAAACGGCGCGCTATAGTATGCCGTACGATATAGGCTATAGCCCATGGTCCAAAAAGATGAGAAACGAGGCTAACTTTTTTTTTCTAAATTTCAAAAAACATGGGCTATAACCCATCGTTTTTGTCATTTCGTCATTTTTTTTAAATCCTCAAAAATGATGAAAAACGGCGCGCTATAGTATGCCGTACGATATGGGCTATAGCCCATGGTCCAAAATGATGAGAAACGAGGCTAACTCTTTTTTTTCAAAATTTCAAAAAACATGGGCTATAACCCATCGTTTTTGTCATTTTGTCATTTTTTTCAAATCCTCAAAAATGATGAAACACGGCGCGCTATAGTATGCCGTACGATATGGGCTATAGCCCATGGTCCAAAATGATGAGAAACGAGGCTAACTTTTTTTTTCAAAATTTCAAAAAACATGGGCTATAACCCATCGTTTTTGTCATTTCGTCATTTTTTTTAAATCCTCAAAAATGTTGAAAAACGGCGCGCTATAGTATGCCGTACGATATGGGCTATAGCCCATGGTCCAAAATGATGAGAAACGAGGCTAACTTTTTTTTTCAAAATTTCAAAAAACATGGGCTATAACCCATCGTTTTTGTCATTTCGTCATTTTTTTCAAATCCTCAAAAATGATGAAAAACGGCGCGCTATAGTATGCCGTACGATATGGGCTATAGCCCATGGTCCAAAATGATGAGAAACGAGGCTAACTTCTTTTTTTGAAATTTCAAAAAACATGGGCTATAACCCATCGTTTTTTTATTTTTTCATTTTTTTCAAATCCTCAAAAATGATGAAACACGGCGCGCTATAGTATGCCGTACGATATGGGCTATAGCCCATGGTCCAAAATGATGAGAAACGAGGCTAACTTTTTTTTTCAAAATTTCAAAAAACATGGGATATAACCCATCGTTTTTGTCATTTCGTCATTTTTTTCAAATCCTCAAAAATGATGAAAAACGGCGCGCTATAGTATGCCGTACGATATGGGCTATAGCCCATGGTCCAAAATGATGAGAAACGAGGCTAACTATTTTTTTCTAAATTTCAAAAAACATGGGCTATAACCCATCGTTTTTGTCATTTCGTCATTTTTTTAAAATCCTCAAAAATGATGAAAAACGGCGCGCTATAGTATGCCGTACGATATGGGCTATAGCCCATGGTCCAAAATGATGAGAAACGAGGCTAACTTTTTTTTTCAAAATTTCAAAAAACATGGGCTATAACCCATCGTTTTTGTCATTTCGTCATTTTTTTTAAATCCTCAAAAATGATGAAAAACGGCGCGCTATAGTATGCCGTACGATATGGGCTATAGCCCATGGTCCAAAATGATGAGAAACGAGGCTAACTTTTTTTTTCAAAATTTCAAAAAACATGGGCTATAACCCATCGTTTTTTTTTTTTTTCATTTTTTTCAAATCCTCAAAAATGATGAAACACGGCGCGCTATAGTATGCCGTACGATATGGGCTATAGCCCATGGTCCAAAATGATGAGAAACGAGGCTAACTTTTTTTTTCAAAATTTCAAAAAACATGGGCTATAACCCATCGTTTTTGTCATTTCGTAATTTTTTTCAAATCCTCAAAAATGATGAAAAACGGCGCGCTATAGTATGCCGTACGATATGGGCTATAGCCCATGGTCCAAAATGATGAGAAACGAGGCTAACTTTTTTTTTCAAAATTTCAAAAAACATGGGCTATAACCCATCGTTTTTTTATTTTTTCATTTTTTTCAAATCCTCAAAAATGATGAAACACGGCTCGCTATAGTATGCCGTACGATATGGGCTATAGCCCATGGTCCAAAATGATGAGAAACGAGGCTAACTTTTTTTTCCGAAATTTCAAAAAACATGGGCTATAACCCATCGTTTTTGTCATTTCGTCATTTTTTTCAAATCCTCAAAAATGATGAAAAACGGCGCGCTATAGTATGCCGTACGATATAGGCTATAGCCCATGGTCCAAAATGATGAGAAACGAGGCTAACTTTTTTTTTCTAAATTTCAAAAAACATGGGCTATAACCCATCGTTTTTGTCATTTCGTCATTTTTTTTAAATCCTCAAAAATGATGAAAAACGGCGCGCTATAGTATGCCGTACGATATGGGCTATAGCCCATGGTCCAAAATGATGAGAAACGAGGCTAACTCTTTTTTTTCAAAATTTCAAAAAACATGGGCTATAACCCATCGTTTTTGTCATTTTGTCATTTTTTTCAAATCCTCAAAAATGATGAAACACGGCGCGCTATAGTATGCCGTACGATATAGGCTATAGCCCATGGTCCAAAAAGATGAGAAACGAGGCTAACTTTTTTTTTCTAAATTTCAAAAAACATGGGCTATAACCCATCGTTTTTGTCATTTCGTCATTTTTTTTAAATCCTCAAAAATGATGAAAAACGGCGCGCTATAGTATGCCGTACGATATGGGCTATAGCCCATGGTCCAAAATGATGAGAAACGAGGCTAACTCTTTTTTTTCAAAATTTCAAAAAACATGGGCTATAACCCATCGTTTTTGTCATTTCGTCATTTTTTTCAAATCCTCAAAAATGATGAAAAACGGCGCGCTATAGTATGCCGTACGATATGGGCTATAGCCCATGGTCCAAAATGATGAGAAACGAGGCTAACTTTTTTTTTCAAAATTTCAAAAAACATGGGCTATAACCCATCGTTTTTGTCATTTCGTCATTTTTTTTAAATCCTCAAAAATGTTGAAAAACGGCGCGCTATAGTATGCCGTACGATATGGGCTATAGCCCATGGTCCAAAATGATGAGAAACGAGGCTAACTTTTTTTTTCAAAATTTCAAAAAACATGGGCTATAACCCATCGTTTTTGTCATTTCGTCATTTTTTTCAAATCCTCAAAAATGATGAAAAACGGCGCGCTATAGTATGCCGTACGATATGGGCTATAGCCCATGGTCCAAAATGATGAGAAACGAGGCTAACTTCTTTTTTTGAAATTTCAAAAAACATGGGCTATAACCCATCGTTTTTTTATTTTTTCATTTTTTTCAAATCCTCAAAAATGATGAAACACGGCGCGCTATAGTATGCCGTACGATATGGGCTATAGCCCATGGTCCAAAATGATGAGAAACGAGGCTAACTTTTTTTTTCAAAATTTCAAAAAACATGGGATATAACCCATCGTTTTTGTCATTTCGTCATTTTTTTCAAATCCTCAAAAATGATGAAAAACGGCGCGCTATAGTATGCCGTACGATATGGGCTATAGCCCATGGTCCAAAATGATGAGAAACGAGGCTAACTATTTTTTTCTAAATTTCAAAAAACATGGGCTATAACCCATCGTTTTTGTCATTTCGTCATTTTTTTAAAATCCTCAAAAATGATGAAAAACGGCGCGCTATAGTATGCCGTACGATATGGGCTATAGCCCATGGTCCAAAATGATGAGAAACGAGGCTAACTTTTTTTTTCAAAATTTCAAAAAACATGGGCTATAACCCATCGTTTTTGTCATTTCGTCATTTTTTTTAAATCCTCAAAAATGATGAAAAACGGCGCGCTATAGTATGCCGTACGATATGGGCTATAGCCCATGGTCCAAAATGATGAGAAACGAGGCTAACTTTTTTTTTCAAAATTTCAAAAAACATGGGCTATAACCCATCGTTTTTTTTTTTTTTCATTTTTTTCAAATCCTCAAAAATGATGAAACACGGCGCGCTATAGTATGCCGTACGATATGGGCTATAGCCCATGGTCCAAAATGATGAGAAACGAGGCTAACTTTTTTTTTCAAAATTTCAAAAAACATGGGCTATAACCCATCGTTTTTGTCATTTCGTAATTTTTTTCAAATCCTCAAAAATGATGAAAAACGGCGCGCTATAGTATGCCGTACGATATGGGCTATAGCCCATGGTCCAAAATGATGAGAAACGAGGCTAACTTTTTTTTTCAAAATTTCAAAAAACATGGGCTATAACCCATCGTTTTTTTATTTTTTCATTTTTTTCAAATCCTCAAAAATGATGAAACACGGCTCGCTATAGTATGCCGTACGATATGGGCTATAGCCCATGGTCCAAAATGATGAGAAACGAGGCTAACTTTTTTTTTCGAAATTTCAAAAAACATGGGCTATAACCCATCGTTTTTGTCATTTCGTCATTTTTTTCAAATCCTCAAAAATGATGAAAAACGGCGCGCTATAGTATGCCGTACGATATAGGCTATAGCCCATGGTCCAAAATGATGAGAAACGAGGCTAACTTTTTTTTTCTAAATTTCAAAAAACATGGGCTATAACCCATCGTTTTTGTCATTTCGTCATTTTTTTTAAATCCTCAAAAATGATGAAAAACGGCGCGCTATAGTATGCCGTACGATATGGGCTATAGCCCATGGTCCAAAATGATGAGAAACGAGGCTAACTCTTTTTTTTCAAAATTTCAAAAAACATGGGCTATAACCCATCGTTTTTGTCATTTTGTCATTTTTTTCAAATCCTCAAAAATGATGAAACACGGCGCGCTATAGTATGCCGTACGATATGGGCTATAGCCCATGGTCCAAAATGATGAGAAACGAGGCTAACTTTTTTTTTCAAAATTTCAAAAAACATGGGCTATAACCCATCGTTTTTGTCATTTCGTCATTTTTTTTAAATCCTCAAAAATGTTGAAAAACGGCGCGCTATAGTATGCCGTACGATATGGGCTATAGCCCATGGTCCAAAATGATGAGAAACGAGGCTAACTTTTTTTTTCAAAATTTCAAAAAACATGGGCTATAACCCATCGTTTTTGTCATTTCGTCATTTTTTTCAAATCCTCAAAAATGATGAAAAACGGCGCGCTATAGTATGCCGTACGATATGGGCTATAGCCCATGGTCCAAAATGATGAGAAACGAGGCTAACTTCTTTTTTTGAAATTTCAAAAAACATGGGCTATAACCCATCGTTTTTGTCATTTCGTCATTTTTTTCAAATCCTCAAAAATGATGAAAAACGGCGCGCTATAGTATGCCGTACGATATGGGCTATAGCCCATGGTCCAAAATGATGAGAAACGAGGCTAACTTTTTTTTTCAACATTTCAAAAAACATGGGCTATAACCCATCGTTTTTGTCATTTCGTCATTTTTTTTAAATCCTCAAAAATGATGAAAAACGGCGCGCTATAGTATGCCGTACGATATGGGCTATAGCCCATGGTCCAAAATGATGAGAAACGAGGCTAACTCTTTTTTTTCAAAATTTCAAAAAACATGGGCTATAACCCATCGTTTTTGTCATTTTGTCATTTTTTTCAAATCCTCAAAAATGATGAAACACGGCGCGCTATAGTATGCCGTACGATATGGGCTATAGCCCATGGTCCAAAATGATGAGAAACGAGGCTAACTTTTTTTTTCAAAATTTCAAAAAACATGGGCTATAACCCATCGTTTTTGTCATTTCGTCATTTTTTTTAAATCCTCAAAAATGTTGAAAAACGGCGCGCTATAGTATGCCGTACGATATGGGCTATAGCCCATGGTCCAAAATGATGAGAAACGAGGCTAACTTTTTTTTTCAAAATTTCAAAAAACATGGGCTATAACCCATCGTTTTTGTCATTTCGTCATTTTTTTCAAATCCTCAAAAATGATGAAAAACGGCGCGCTATAGTATGCCGTACGATATGGGCTATAGCCCATGGTCCAAAATGATGAGAAACGAGGCTAACTTCTTTTTTTGAAATTTCAAAAAACATGGGCTATAACCCATCGTTTTTGTCATTTCGTCATTTTTTTCAAATCCTCAAAAATGATGAAAAACGGCGCGCTATAGTATGCCGTACGATATGGGCTATAGCCCATGGTCCAAAATGATGAGAAACGAGGCTAACTTTTTTTTTCAACATTTCAAAAAACATGGGCTATAACCCATCGTTTTTGTCATTTCGTCATTTTTTTTTAATCCTCAAAAATGATGAAAAACGGCGCGCTATAGTATGCCGTACGATATGGGCTATAGCCCATGGTCCAAAATGATGAGAAACGAGGCTAACTTTTTTTTTCAAAATTTCAAAAAACATGGGCTATAACCCATCGTTTTTGTCATTTCGTCATTTTTTTTAAATCCTCAAAAATGATGAAAAACGGCGCGCTATAGTATGCCGTACGATATGGGCTATAGCCCATGGTCCAAAATGATGAGAAACGAGGCTAACTTTTTTTTTTTTAATTTAAAAAAACATGGGCTATAACCCATCGTTTTTTTATTTTTTCATTTTTTTCAAATCCTCAAAAATGATGAAACACGGCGTGCTATAGTATGCCGTACGATATGGGCTATAGCCCATGGTCCAAAATGATGAGAAACGAGGCTAACTTTTTTTTTCAAAATTTCAAAAAACATGGGCTATAACCCATCGTTTTTGTCATTTTGTCATTTTTTTCAAATCCTCAAAAATGATGAAAAACGGCGCGCTATAGTATGCCGTACGATATGGGCTATAGCCCATGGTCCAAAATGATGAGAAACGAGGCTAACTTTTTTTTTCAAAATTTCAAAAAACATGGGCTATAACCCATCGTTTTTGTCATTTCGTCATTTTTTTCAAATCCTCAAAAATGATGAAAAACGGCGCGCTATAGTATGCCGTACGATATGGGCTATAGCCCATGGTCCAAAATGATGAGAAACGAGGCTAACAATTTTTTTCTAAATTTCAAAAAACATGGGCTATAACCCATCGTTTTTGTCATTTCGTCATTTTTTTCAAATCCTCAAAAATGATGAATAACGGCGCGCTATAGTATGCCGTACGATATGGGCTATAGCCCATGGTCTAAAATGATGAGAAACGAGGCTAACTTTTTTTTTTGAAATTTCAAAAAACATGGGCTATAACCCATCGTTTTTGTCATTTCGTCATTTTTTTCAAATCCTCAAAAATGATGAAAAACGGCGCGCTATAGTATGCCGTACGATATGGGCTATAGCCCATGGTCCAAAATGATGAGAAACGAGGCTAACTTTTTTTTTCAACATTTCAAAAAACATGGGCTATAACCCATCGTTTTTGTCATTTCGTCATTTTTTTTTAATCCTCAAAAATGATGAAAAACGGCGCGCTATAGTATGCCGTACGATATGGGCTATAGCCCATGGTCCAAAATGATGAGAAACGAGGCTAACTTTTTTTTTCAAAATTTCAAAAAACATGGGCTATAACCCATCGTTTTTGTCATTTCGTCATTTTTTTTAAATCCTCAAAAATGATGAAAAACGGCGCGCTATAGTATGCCGTACGATATGGGCTATAGCCCATGGTCCAAAATGATGAGAAACGAGGCTAACTTTTTTTTTTTTAATTTAAAAAAACATGGGCTATAACCCATCGTTTTTTTATTTTTTCATTTTTTTCAAATCCTCAAAAATGATGAAACACGGCGTGCTATAGTATGCCGTACGATATGGGCTATAGCCCATGGTCCAAAATGATGAGAAACGAGGCTAACTTTTTTTTTCAAAATTTCAAAAAACATGGGCTATAACCCATCGTTTTTGTCATTTCGTCATTTTTTTTAAATCCTCAAAAATGTTGAAAAACGGCGCGCTATAGTATGCCGTACGATATGGGCTATAGCCCATGGTCCAAAATGATGAGAAACGAGGCTAACTTTTTTTTTCAAAATTTCAAAAAACATGGGCTATAACCCATCGTTTTTGTCATTTCGTCATTTTTTTCAAATCCTCAAAAATGATGAAAAACGGCGCGCTATAGTATGCCGTACGATATGGGCTATAGCCCATGGTCCAAAATGATGAGAAACGAGGCTAACTTCTTTTTTTGAAATTTCAAAAAACATGGGCTATAACCCATCGTTTTTGTCATTTCGTCATTTTTTTTTAATCCTCAAAAATGATGAAAAACGGCGCGCTATAGTATGCCGTACGATATGGGCTATAGCCCATGGTCCAAAATGATGAGAAACGAGGCTAACTTTTTTTTTCAAAATTTCAAAAAACATGGGCTATAACCCATCGTTTTTGTCATTTCGTCATTTTTTTTAAATCCTCAAAAATGATGAAAAACGGCGCGCTATAGTATGCCGTACGATATGGGCTATAGCCCATGGTCCAAAATGATGAGAAACGAGGCTAACTTTTTTTTTTTTAATTTAAAAAAACATGGGCTATAATCCATCGTTTTTTTATTTTTTCATTTTTTTCAAATCCTCAAAAATGATGAAACACGGCGTGCTATAGTATGCCGTACGATATGGGCTATAGCCCATGGTCCAAAATGATGAGAAACGAGGCTAACTTTTTTTTTCAAAATTTCAAAAAACATGGGCTATAACCCATCGTTTTTGTCATTTTGTCATTTTTTTCAAATCCTCAAAAATGATGAAAAACGGCGCGCTATAGTATGCCGTACGATATGGGCTATAGCCCATGGTCCAAAATGATGAGAAACGAGGCTAACTTTTTTTTTCAAAATTTCAAAAAACATGGGCTATAACCCATCGTTTTTGTCATTTCGTCATTTTTTTCAAATCCTCAAAAATGATGAAAAACGGCGCGCTATAGTATGCCGTACGATATGGGCTATAGCCCATGGTCCAAAATGATGAGAAACGAGGCTAACAATTTTTTTCTAAATTTCAAAAAACATGGGCTATAACCCATCGTTTTTGTCATTTCGTCATTTTTTTCAAATCCTCAAAAATGATGAATAACGGCGCGCTATAGTATGCCGTACGATATGGGCTATAGCCCATGGTCTAAAATGATGAGAAACGAGGCTAACTTTTTTTTTTGAAATTTCAAAAAACATGGGCTATAACCCATCGTTTTTGTCATTTCGTCATTTTTTTCAAATCCTCAAAAATGATGAAAAACGGCGCGCTATAGTATGCCGTACGATATGGGCTATAGCCCATGGTCCAAAATGATGAGAAACGAGGCTAACTTTTTTTTTCAACATTTCAAAAAACATGGGCTATAACCCATCGTTTTTGTCATTTCGTCATTTTTTTTTAATCCTCAAAAATGATGAAAAACGGCGCGCTATAGTATGCCGTACGATATGGGCTATAGCCCATGGTCCAAAATGATGAGAAACGAGGCTAACTTTTTTTTTCAAAATTTCAAAAAACATGGGCTATAACCCATCGTTTTTGTCATTTCGTCATTTTTTTAAAATCCTCAAAAATGATGAAAAACGGCGCGCTATAGTATGCCGTACGATATGGGCTATAGCCCATGGTCCAAAATGATGAGAAACGAGGCTAACTTTTTTTTTCAAAATTTCAAAAAACATGGGCTATAACCCATCGTTTTTTTATTTTTTCATTTTTTTCAAATCCTCAAAAATGATGAAACACGGCTCGCTATAGTATGCCGTACGATATGGGCTATAGCCCATGGTCCAAAATGATGAGAAACGAGGCTAACTTTTTTTTTCGAAATTTCAAAAAACATGGGCTATAACCCATCGTTTTTGTCATTTCGTCATTTTTTTCAAATCCTCAAAAATGATGAAAAACGGCGCGCTATAGTATGCCGTACGATATAGGCTATAGCCCATGGTCCAAAATGATGAGAAACGAGGCTAACTTTTTTTTTCTAAATTTCAAAAAACATGGGCTATAACCCATCGTTTTTGTCATTTCGTCATTTTTTTTAAATCCTCAAAAATGATGAAAAACGGCGCGCTATAGTATGCCGTACGATATGGGCTATAGCCCATGGTCCAAAATGATGAGAAACGAGGCTAACTCTTTTTTTTCAAAATTTCAAAAAACATGGGCTATAACCCATCGTTTTTGTCATTTTGTCATTTTTTTCAAATCCTCAAAAATGATGAAACACGGCGCGCTATAGTATGCCGTATGATATGGGCTATAGCCCATGGTCCAAAATGATGAGAAACGAGGCTAACTTTTTTTTTCAAAATTTCAAAAAACATGGGCTATAACCCATCGTTTTTGTCATTTCGTCATTTTTTTTAAATCCTCAAAAATGTTGAAAAACGGCGCGCTATAGTATGCCGTACGATATGGGCTATAGCCCATGGTCCAAAATGATGAGAAACGAGGCTAACTTTTTTTTTCAAAATTTCAAAAAACATGGGCTATAACCCATCGTTTTTGTCATTTCGTCATTTTTTTAAAATCCTCAAAAATGATGAAAAACGGCGCGCTATAGTATGCCGTACGATATGGGCTATAGCCCATGGTCCAAAATGATGAGAAACGAGGCTAACTTCTTTTTTTGAAATTTCAAAAAACATGGGCTATAACCCATCGTTTTTGTCATTTCGTCATTTTTTTCAAATCCTCAAAAATGATGAAAAACGGCGCGCTATAGTATGCCGTACGATATGGGCTATAGCCCATGGTCCAAAATGATGAGAAACGAGGCTAACTTTTTTTTTCAACATTTCAAAAAACATGGGCTATAACCCATCGTTTTTGTCATTTCGTCATTTTTTTTTAATCCTCAAAAATGATGAAAAACGGCGCGCTATAGTATGCCGTACGATATGGGCTATAGCCCATGGTCCAAAATGATGAGAAACGAGGCTAACTTTTTTTTTCAAAATTTCAAAAAACATGGGCTATAACCCATCGTTTTTGTCATTTCGTCATTTTTTTTAAATCCTCAAAAATGATGAAAAACGGCGCGCTATAGTATGCCGTACGATATGGGCTATAGCCCATGGTCCAAAATGATGAGAAACGAGGCTAACTTTTTTTTTTTTAATTTAAAAAAACATGGGCTATAACCCATCGTTTTTTTATTTTTTCATTTTTTTCAAATCCTCAAAAATGATGAAACACGGCGTGCTATAGTATGCCGTACGATATGGGCTATAGCCCATGGTCCAAAATGATGAGAAACGAGGCTAACTTTTTTTTTCAAAATTTCAAAAAACATGGGCTATAACCCATCGTTTTTGTCATTTCGTCATTTTTTTCAAATCCTCAAAAATGATGAAAAACGGCGCGCTATAGTATGCCGTACGATATGGGCTATAGCCCATGGTCCAAAATGATGAGAAACGAGGCTAACAATTTTTTTCTAAATTTCAAAAAACATGGGCTATAACCCATCGTTTTTGTCATTTCGTCATTTTTTTCAAATCCTCAAAAATGATGAATAACGGCGCGCTATAGTATGCCGTACGATATGGGCTATAGCCCATGGTCTAAAATGATGAGAAACGAGGCTAACTTTTTTTTTTGAAATTTCAAAAAACATGGGCTATAACCCATCGTTTTTGTCATTTCGTCATTTTTTTCAAATCCTCAAAAATGATGAAAAACGGCGCGCTATAGTATGCCGTACGATATGGGCTATAGCCCATGGTCCAAAATGATGAGAAACGAGGCTAACTTTTTTTTTCAACATTTCAAAAAACATGGGCTATAACCCATCGTTTTTGTCATTTCGTCATTTTTTTTTAATCCTCAAAAATGATGAAAAACGGCGCGCTATAGTATGCCGTACGATATGGGCTATAGCCCATGGTCCAAAATGATGAGAAACGAGGCTAACTTTTTTTTTCAAAATTTCAAAAAACATGGGCTATAACCCATCGTTTTTGTCATTTCGTCATTTTTTTAAAATCCTCAAAAATGATGAAAAACGGCGCGCTATAGTATGCCGTACGATATGGGCTATAGCCCATGGTCCAAAATGATGAGAAACGAGGCTAACTTTTTTTTTCAAAATTTCAAAAAACATGGGCTATAACCCATCGTTTTTGTCATTTCGTCATTTTTTTCAAATCCTCAAAAATGATGAAAAACGGCGCGCTATAGTATGCCGTACGATATGGGCTATAGCCCATGGTCCAAAATGATGAGAAACGAGGCTAACTTTTTTTTTCAAAATTTCAAAAAACATGGGCTATAACCCATCGTTTTTGTCATTTCGGCATTTTTTTAAAATCCTCAAAAATGATGAAAAACGGCGCGCTATAGTATGCCGTACGATATGGGCTATAGCCCATGGTCCAAAATGATGAGAAACGAGGCTAACTATTTTTTTCTAAATTTCAAAAAACATGGGCTATAACCCATCGTTTTTGTCATTTCGTCATTTTTTTGAAATCCTCAAAAATGATGAAAAACGGCGCGCTATAGTATGCCGTACGATATGGGCTATAGCCCATGGTCCAAAATGATGAGAAACGAGGCTAACTTTTTTTTTTTTAATTTAAAAAAACATGGGCTATAACCCATCGTTTTTTTATTTTTTCATTTTTTTCAAATCCTCAAAAATGATGAAACACGGCGTGCTATAGTATGCCGTACAATATGGGCTATAGCCCATGGTCCAAAATGATGAGAAACGAGGCTAACTTTTTTTTTCAAATTTTCAAAAAACATGGGCTATAACCCATCGTTTTTGTCATTTCGTCATTTTTTTAAAATCCTCAAAAATGATGAAAAACGGCGCGCTATAGTATGCCGTACGATATGGGCTATAGCCCATGGTCCAAAATGATGAGAAACGAGGCTAACTACTTTTTTTCTAAATTTCAAAAAACATGGGCTATAACCCATCGTTTTTGTCATTTCGTCATTTTTTTTAAATCCTCAAAAATGATGAAAAACGGCGCGCTATAGTATGCCGTACGATATGGGCTATAGCCCATGGTCCAAAATGATGAGAAACGAGGCTAACTTTTTTTTTTTTAATTTCAAAAAACATGGGCTATAACCCATCGTTTTTGTCATTTCGTCATTTTTTTCAAATCCTCAAAAATGATGAAAAACAGCGCGCTATTGTATGCCGTACGATATGGGCTATAGCCCATGGTCCAAAATGATGAGAAACGAGGCTAACTTTCTTTTTCAAAATTTCAAAAAACATGGGCTATAACCCATCGTTTTTGTCATTTCGTCATTTTTTTTAAATCCTCAAAAATGATGAAAAACGGCGCGCTATAGTATGCCGTACGATATGGGCTATAGCCCATGGTCCAAAATGATGAGAAACGAGGCTAACTTTTTTTTTCAAAATTTCAAAAAACATGGGCTATAACCCATCGTTTTTGTCATTTCGTCATTTTTTTCAAATCCTCAAAAATGATGAAAAACGGCGCGCTATAGTATGCCGTACGATATGGGCTATAGCCCATGGTCCAAAATGATGAGAAACGAGGCTAACTTCTTTTTTTGAAATTTCAAAAAACATGGGCTATAACCCATCGTTTTTGTCATTTCGTCATTTTTTTCAAATCCTCAAAAATGATGAAAAACGGCGCGCTATAGTATGCCGTACGATATGGGCTATAGCCCATGGTCCAAAATGATGAGAAACGAGGCTAACTTTTTTTTTCAACATTTCAAAAAACATGGGCTATAACCCATCGTTTTTGTCATTTCGTCATTTTTTTTAAATCCTCAAAAATGATGAAAAACGGCGCGCTATAGTATGCCGTACGATATGGGCTATAGCCCATGGTCCAAAATGATGAGAAACGAGGCTAACTCTTTTTTTTCAAAATTTCAAAAAACATGGGCTATAACCCATCGTTTTTGTCATTTTGTCATTTTTTTCAAATCCTCAAAAATGATGAAACACGGCGCGCTATAGTATGCCGTACGATATGGGCTATAGCCCATGGTCCAAAATGATGAGAAACGAGGCTAACTTTTTTTTTCAAAATTTCAAAAAACATGGGCTATAACCCATCGTTTTTGTCATTTCGTCATTTTTTTTAAATCCTCAAAAATGTTGAAAAACGGCGCGCTATAGTATGCCGTACGATATGGGCTATAGCCCATGGTCCAAAATGATGAGAAACGAGGCTAACTTTTTTTTTCAAAATTTCAAAAAACATGGGCTATAACCCATCGTTTTTGTCATTTCGTCATTTTTTTCAAATCCTCAAAAATGATGAAAAACGGCGCGCTATAGTATGCCGTACGATATGGGCTATAGCCCATGGTCCAAAATGATGAGAAACGAGGCTAACTTCTTTTTTTGAAATTTCAAAAAACATGGGCTATAACCCATCGTTTTTGTCATTTCGTCATTTTTTTCAAATCCTCAAAAATGATGAAAAACGGCGCGCTATAGTATGCCGTACGATATGGGCTATAGCCCATGGTCCAAAATGATGAGAAACGAGGCTAACTTTTTTTTTCAACATTTCAAAAAACATGGGCTATAACCCATCGTTTTTGTCATTTCGTCATTTTTTTTTAATCCTCAAAAATGATGAAAAACGGCGCGCTATAGTATGCCGTACGATATGGGCTATAGCCCATGGTCCAAAATGATGAGAAACGAGGCTAACTTTTTTTTTCAAAATTTCAAAAAACATGGGCTATAACCCATCGTTTTTGTCATTTCGTCATTTTTTTTAAATCCTCAAAAATGATGAAAAACGGCGCGCTATAGTATGCCGTACGATATGGGCTATAGCCCATGGTCCAAAATGATGAGAAACGAGGCTAACTTTTTTTTTTTTAATTTAAAAAAACATGGGCTATAACCCATCGTTTTTTTATTTTTTCATTTTTTTCAAATCCTCAAAAATGATGAAACACGGCGTGCTATAGTATGCCGTACGATATGGGCTATAGCCCATGGTCCAAAATGATGAGAAACGAGGCTAACTTTTTTTTTCAAAATTTCAAAAAACATGGGCTATAACCCATCGTTTTTGTCATTTTGTCATTTTTTTCAAATCCTCAAAAATGATGAAAAACGGCGCGCTATAGTATGCCGTACGATATGGGCTATAGCCCATGGTCCAAAATGATGAGAAACGAGGCTAACTTTTTTTTTCAAAATTTCAAAAAACATGGGCTATAACCCATCGTTTTTGTCATTTCGTCATTTTTTTCAAATCCTCAAAAATGATGAAAAACGGCGCGCTATAGTATGCCGTACGATATGGGCTATAGCCCATGGTCCAAAATGATGAGAAACGAGGCTAACAATTTTTTTCTAAATTTCAAAAAACATGGGCTATAACCCATCGTTTTTGTCATTTCGTCATTTTTTTCAAATCCTCAAAAATGATGAATAACGGCGCGCTATAGTATGCCGTACGATATGGGCTATAGCCCATGGTCTAAAATGATGAGAAACGAGGCTAACTTTTTTTTTTGAAATTTCAAAAAACATGGGCTATAACCCATCGTTTTTGTCATTTCGTCATTTTTTTCAAATCCTCAAAAATGATGAAAAACGGCGCGCTATAGTATGCCGTACGATATGGGCTATAGCCCATGGTCCAAAATGATGAGAAACGAGGCTAACTTTTTTTTTCAACATTTCAAAAAACATGGGCTATAACCCATCGTTTTTGTCATTTCGTCATTTTTTTTTAATCCTCAAAAATGATGAAAAACGGCGCGCTATAGTATGCCGTACGATATGGGCTATAGCCCATGGTCCAAAATGATGAGAAACGAGGCTAACTTTTTTTTTCAAAATTTCAAAAAACATGGGCTATAACCCATCGTTTTTGTCATTTCGTCATTTTTTTTAAATCCTCAAAAATGATGAAAAACGGCGCGCTATAGTATGCCGTACGATATGGGCTATAGCCCATGGTCCAAAATGATGAGAAACGAGGCTAACTTTTTTTTTTTTAATTTAAAAAAACATGGGCTATAACCCATCGTTTTTTTATTTTTTCATTTTTTTCAAATCCTCAAAAATGATGAAACACGGCGTGCTATAGTATGCCGTACGATATGGGCTATAGCCCATGGTCCAAAATGATGAGAAACGAGGCTAACTTTTTTTTTCAAAATTTCAAAAAACATGGGCTATAACCCATCGTTTTTGTCATTTCGTCATTTTTTTTAAATCCTCAAAAATGTTGAAAAACGGCGCGCTATAGTATGCCGTACGATATGGGCTATAGCCCATGGTCCAAAATGATGAGAAACGAGGCTAACTTTTTTTTTCAAAATTTCAAAAAACATGGGCTATAACCCATCGTTTTTGTCATTTCGTCATTTTTTTCAAATCCTCAAAAATGATGAAAAACGGCGCGCTATAGTATGCCGTACGATATGGGCTATAGCCCATGGTCCAAAATGATGAGAAACGAGGCTAACTTCTTTTTTTGAAATTTCAAAAAACATGGGCTATAACCCATCGTTTTTGTCATTTCGTCATTTTTTTTTAATCCTCAAAAATGATGAAAAACGGCGCGCTATAGTATGCCGTACGATATGGGCTATAGCCCATGGTCCAAAATGATGAGAAACGAGGCTAACTTTTTTTTTCAAAATTTCAAAAAACATGGGCTATAACCCATCGTTTTTGTCATTTCGTCATTTTTTTAAAATCCTCAAAAATGATGAAAAACGGCGCGCTATAGTATGCCGTACGATATGGGCTATAGCCCATGGTCCAAAATGATGAGAAACGAGGCTAACTTTTTTTTTTTTAATTTAAAAAAACATGGGCTATAATCCATCGTTTTTTTATTTTTTCATTTTTTTCAAATCCTCAAAAATGATGAAACACGGCGTGCTATAGTATGCCGTACGATATGGGCTATAGCCCATGGTCCAAAATGATGAGAAACGAGGCTAACTTTTTTTTTCAAAATTTCAAAAAACATGGGCTATAACCCATCGTTTTTGTCATTTTGTCATTTTTTTCAAATCCTCAAAAATGATGAAAAACGGCGCGCTATAGTATGCCGTACGATATGGGCTATAGCCCATGGTCCAAAATGATGAGAAACGAGGCTAACTTTTTTTTTCAAAATTTCAAAAAACATGGGCTATAACCCATCGTTTTTGTCATTTCGTCATTTTTTTCAAATCCTCAAAAATGATGAAAAACGGCGCGCTATAGTATGCCGTACGATATGGGCTATAGCCCATGGTCCAAAATGATGAGAAACGAGGCTAACAATTTTTTTCTAAATTTCAAAAAACATGGGCTATAACCCATCGTTTTTGTCATTTCGTCATTTTTTTCAAATCCTCAAAAATGATGAATAACGGCGCGCTATAGTATGCCGTACGATATGGGCTATAGCCCATGGTCTAAAATGATGAGAAACGAGGCTAACTTTTTTTTTTGAAATTTCAAAAAACATGGGCTATAACCCATCGTTTTTGTCATTTCGTCATTTTTTTCAAATCCTCAAAAATGATGAAAAACGGCGCGCTATAGTATGCCGTACGATATGGGCTATAGCCCATGGTCCAAAATGATGAGAAACGAGGCTAACTTTTTTTTTCAACATTTCAAAAAACATGGGCTATAACCCATCGTTTTTGTCATTTCGTCATTTTTTTTTAATCCTCAAAAATGATGAAAAACGGCGCGCTATAGTATGCCGTACGATATGGGCTATAGCCCATGGTCCAAAATGATGAGAAACGAGGCTAACTTTTTTTTTCAAAATTTCAAAAAACATGGGCTATAACCCATCGTTTTTGTCATTTCGTCATTTTTTTAAAATCCTCAAAAATGATGAAAAACGGCGCGCTATAGTATGCCGTACGATATGGGCTATAGCCCATGGTCCAAAATGATGAGAAACGAGGCTAACTTTTTTTTTCAAAATTTCAAAAAACATGGGCTATAACCCATCGTTTTTTTATTTTTTCATTTTTTTCAAATCCTCAAAAATGATGAAACACGGCTCGCTATAGTATGCCGTACGATATGGGCTATAGCCCATGGTCCAAAATGATGAGAAACGAGGCTAACTTTTTTTTTCGAAATTTCAAAAAACATGGGCTATAACCCATCGTTTTTGTCATTTCGTCATTTTTTTCAAATCCTCAAAAATGATGAAAAACGGCGCGCTATAGTATGCCGTACGATATAGGCTATAGCCCATGGTCCAAAATGATGAGAAACGAGGCTAACTTTTTTTTTCTAAATTTCAAAAAACATGGGCTATAACCCATCGTTTTTGTCATTTCGTCATTTTTTTTAAATCCTCAAAAATGATGAAAAACGGCGCGCTATAGTATGCCGTACGATATGGGCTATAGCCCATGGTCCAAAATGATGAGAAACGAGGCTAACTCTTTTTTTTCAAAATTTCAAAAAACATGGGCTATAACCCATCGTTTTTGTCATTTTGTCATTTTTTTCAAATCCTCAAAAATGATGAAACACGGCGCGCTATAGTATGCCGTATGATATGGGCTATAGCCCATGGTCCAAAATGATGAGAAACGAGGCTAACTTTTTTTTTCAAAATTTCAAAAAACATGGGCTATAACCCATCGTTTTTGTCATTTCGTCATTTTTTTTAAATCCTCAAAAATGTTGAAAAACGGCGCGCTATAGTATGCCGTACGATATGGGCTATAGCCCATGGTCCAAAATGATGAGAAACGAGGCTAACTTTTTTTTTCAAAATTTCAAAAAACATGGGCTATAACCCATCGTTTTTGTCATTTCGTCATTTTTTTCAAATCCTCAAAAATGATGAAAAACGGCGCGCTATAGTATGCCGTACGATATGGGCTATAGCCCATGGTCCAAAATGATGAGAAACGAGGCTAACTTCTTTTTTTGAAATTTCAAAAAACATGGGCTATAACCCATCGTTTTTGTCATTTCGTCATTTTTTTCAAATCCTCAAAAATGATGAAAAACGGCGCGCTATAGTATGCCGTACGATATGGGCTATAGCCCATGGTCCAAAATGATGAGAAACGAGGCTAACTTTTTTTTTCAACATTTCAAAAAACATGGGCTATAACCCATCGTTTTTGTCATTTCGTCATTTTTTTTTAATCCTCAAAAATGATGAAAAACGGCGCGCTATAGTATGCCGTACGATATGGGCTATAGCCCATGGTCCAAAATGATGAGAAACGAGGCTAACTTTTTTTTTCAAAATTTCAAAAAACATGGGCTATAACCCATCGTTTTTGTCATTTCGTCATTTTTTTTAAATCCTCAAAAATGATGAAAAACGGCGCGCTATAGTATGCCGTACGATATGGGCTATAGCCCATGGTCCAAAATGATGAGAAACGAGGCTAACTTTTTTTTTTTTAATTTAAAAAAACATGGGCTATAACCCATCGTTTTTTTATTTTTTCATTTTTTTCAAATCCTCAAAAATGATGAAACACGGCGTGCTATAGTATGCCGTACGATATGGGCTATAGCCCATGGTCCAAAATGATGAGAAACGAGGCTAACTTTTTTTTTCAAAATTTCAAAAAACATGGGCTATAACCCATCGTTTTTGTCATTTTGTCATTTTTTTCAAATCCTCAAAAATGATGAAAAACGGCGCGCTATAGTATGCCGTACGATATGGGCTATAGCCCATGGTCCAAAATGATGAGAAACGAGGCTAACTTTTTTTTTCAAAATTTCAAAAAACATGGGCTATAACCCATCGTTTTTGTCATTTCGTCATTTTTTTCAAATCCTCAAAAATGATGAAAAACGGCGCGCTATAGTATGCCGTACGATATGGGCTATAGCCCATGGTCCAAAATGATGAGAAACGAGGCTAACAATTTTTTTCTAAATTTCAAAAAACATGGGCTATAACCCATCGTTTTTGTCATTTCGTCATTTTTTTCAAATCCTCAAAAATGATGAATAACGGCGCGCTATAGTATGCCGTACGATATGGGCTATAGCCCATGGTCTAAAATGATGAGAAACGAGGCTAACTTTTTTTTTTGAAATTTCAAAAAACATGGGCTATAACCCATCGTTTTTGTCATTTCGTCATTTTTTTCAAATCCTCAAAAATGATGAAAAACGGCGCGCTATAGTATGCCGTACGATATGGGCTATAGCCCATGGTCCAAAATGATGAGAAACGAGGCTAACTTTTTTTTTCAACATTTCAAAAAACATGGGCTATAACCCATCGTTTTTGTCATTTCGTCATTTTTTTTTAATCCTCAAAAATGATGAAAAACGGCGCGCTATAGTATGCCGTACGATATGGGCTATAGCCCATGGTCCAAAATGATGAGAAACGAGGCTAACTTTTTTTTTCAAAATTTCAAAAAACATCGTTTTTATAACCCATCGTTTTTGTCATTTCGTCATTTTTTTAAAATCCTCAAAAATGATGAAAAACGGCGCGCTATAGTATGCCGTACGATATGGGCTATAGCCCATGGTCCAAAATGATGAGAAACGAGGCTAACTTTTTTTTTCAAAATTTCAAAAAACATGGGCTATAACCCATCGTTTTTGTCATTTCGTCATTTTTTTCAAATCCTCAAAAATGATGAAAAACGGCGCGCTATAGTATGCCGTACGATATGGGCTATAGCCCATGGTCCAAAATGATGAGAAACGAGGCTAACTTTTTTTTTCAAAATTTCAAAAAACATGGGCTATAACCCATCGTTTTTGTCATTTCGGCATTTTTTTAAAATCCTCAAAAATGATGAAAAACGGCGCGCTATAGTATGCCGTACGATATGGGCTATAGCCCATGGTCCAAAATGATGAGAAACGAGGCTAACTATTTTTTTCTAAATTTCAAAAAACATGGGCTATAACCCATCGTTTTTGTCATTTCGTCATTTTTTTTAAATCCTCAAAAATGATGAAAAACGGCGCGCTATAGTATGCCGTACGATATGGGCTATAGCCCATGGTCCAAAATGATGAGAAACGAGGCTAACTTTTTTTTTTTTTAATTTAAAAAAACATGGGCTATAACCCATCGTTTTTGTCATTTCGTCATTTTTTTAAAATCCTCAAAAATGATGAAAAACGGCGCGCTATAGTATGCCGTACGATATGGGCTATAGCCCATGGTCCAAAATGATGAGAAACGAGGCTAACTACTTTTTTTCTAAATTTCAAAAAACATGGGCTATAACCCATCGTTTTTGTCATTTCGTCATTTTTTTTAAATCCTCAAAAATGATGAAAAACGGCGCGCTATAGTATGCCGTACGATATGGGCTATAGCCCATGGTCCAAAATGATGAGAAACGAGGCTAACTTTTTTTTTTTTAATTTCAAAAAACATGGGCTATAACCCATCGTTTTTGTCATTTCGTCATTTTTTTCAAATCCTCAAAAATGATGAAAAACAGCGCGCTATTGTATGCCGTACGATATGGGCTATAGCCCATGGTCCAAAATGATGAGAAACGAGGCTAACTTTCTTTTTCAAAATTTCAAAAAACATGGGCTATAACCCATCGTTTTTGTCATTTCGTCATTTTTTTTAAATCCTCAAAAATGATGAAAAACGGCGCGCTATAGTATGCCGTACGATATGGGCTATAGCCCATGGTCCAAAATGATGAGAAACGAGGCTAACTTTTTTTTTCAAAATTTCAAAAAACATGGGCTATAACCCATCGTTTTTGTCATTTCGTCATTTTATTCAAATCCTCAAAAATGATGAAACACGGCGCGCTATAGTATGCCGTACGATATGGGCTATAGCCCATGGTCCAAAATGATGAGAAACGAGGCTAACTTTTTTTTTCAAAATTTCAAAAAACATGGGCTATAACCCATCGTTTTTGTCATTTCGTCATTTTTTTCAAATCCTCAAAAATGATGAAAAACGGCGCGCTATAGTATGCCGTACGATATGGGCTATAGCCCATGGTCCAAAATGATGAGAAACGAGGCTAACTTTTTTTTTCCAAAATTTCAAAAAACATGGGCTATAACCCATCGTTTTTGTCATTTCGTCATTTTTTTCAAATCCTCAAAAATGATGAAAAACGGCGCGCTATAGTATGCCGTACGATATGGGCTATAGCCCATGGTCCAAAATGATGAGAAACGAGGCTAACTTTTTTTTTCAAAATTTCAAAAAACATGGGCTATAACCCATCGTTTTTGTCATTTCGTCATTTTTTTTAAATCCTCAAAAATGATGAAAAACGGCGCGCTATAGTATGCCGTACGATATGGGCTATAGCCCATGGTCCAAAATGATGAGAAACGAGGCTAACTTTTTTTTCCAAAATTTCAAAAAACATGGGCTATAACCCATCGTTTTTGTCATTTCGTCATTTTTTTCAAATCCTCAAAAATGATGAAAAACGGCGCGCTATAGTATGCCGTACGATATGGGCTATAGCCCATGGTCCAAAATGATGAGAAACGAGGCTAACTTTTTTTTTGGAAATTTCAAAAAACATGGGCTATAACCCATCGTTTTTGTCATTTTGTCATTTTTTTCAAATCCTCAAAAATGATGAAAAACGGCGCGCTATAGTATGCCGTACGATATGGGCTATAGCCCATGGTCCAAAATGATGAGAAACGAGGCTAACTTTTTTTTTCAAAATTTCAAAAAACATGGGCTATAACCCATCGTTTTTGTCATTTCGTCATTTTTTTTAAATCCTCAAAAATGATGAAAAACGGCGCGCTATAGTATGCCGTACGATATAGGCTATAGCCCATGGTCCAAAATGATGAGAAACGAGGCTAACTTTTTTTTTCAAAATTTCAAAAAACATGGGCTATAACCCATCGTTTTTGTCATTTCGTCATTTTTTTCAAATCCTCAAAAATGATGAAACACGGCGCGCTATAGTATGCCGTACGATATGGGCTATAGCCCATGGTCCAAAATGATGAGAAACGAGGCTAACTTTTTTTTTCAAAATTTCAAAAAACATGGGCTATAACCCAACGTTTTTGTCATTTCGTCATTTTATTCAAATCCTCAAAAATGATGAAACACGGCGCGCTATAGTATGCCGTACGATATGGGCTATAGCCCATGGTCCAAAATGATGAGAAACGAGGCTAACTTTTTTTTTCAAAATTTCAAAAAACATGGGCTATAACCCATCGTTTTTGTCATTTCGTCATTTTTTTCAAATCCTCAAAAATGATGCAAAACGGCGCGCTATAGTATGCCGTACGATATGGGCTATAGCCCATGGTCCAAAATGATGAGAAACGAGGCTAACTTTTTTTTTCCAAAATTTCAAAAAACATGGGCTATAACCCATCGTTTTTGTCATTTCGTCATTTTTTTCAAATCCTCAAAAATGATGAAAAACGGCGCGCTATAGTATGCCGTACGATATGGGCTATAGCCCATGGTCCAAAATGATGAGAAACGAGGCTAACTTTTTTTTTCAAAATTTCAAAAAACATGGGCTATAACCCATCGTTTTTGTCATTTCGTCATTTTTTTTAAATCCTCAAAAATGATGAAAAACGGCGCGCTATAGTATGCCGTACGATATGGGCTATAGCCCATGGTCCAAAATGATGAGAAACGAGGCTAACTTTTTTTTTCAAAATTTCAAAAAACATGGGCTATAACCCATCGTTTTTGTCATTTCGTCATTTTTTTCAAATCCTCAAAAATGATGAAAAACGGCGCGCTATAGTATGCCGTACGATATGGGCTATAGCCCATGGTCCAAAATGATGAGAAACGAGGCTAACTTTTTTTTTTGAAATTTCAAAAAACATGGGCTATAACCCATCGTTTTTGTCATTTTGTCATTTTTTTCAAATCCTCAAAAATGATGAAAAACGGCGCGCTATAGTATGCCGTACGATATGGGCTATAGCCCATGGTCCAAAATGATGAGAAACGAGGCTAACTTTTTTTTTCAAAATTTCAAAAAACATGGGCTATAACCCATCGTTTTTGTCATTTCGTCATTTTTTTAAAATCCTCAAAAATGATGAAAAACGGCGCGCTATAGTATGCCGTACGATATAGGCTATAGCCCATGGTCCAAAATGATGAGAAACGAGGCTAACTTTTTTTTTCAAAATTTCAAAAAACATGGGCTATAACCCATCGTTTTTGTCATTTCGTCATTTTTTTCAAATCCTCAAAAATGATGAAACACGGCGCGCTATAGTATGCCGTACGATATGGGCCATAGCCCATGGTCCAAACTGATGAGGAACGAGGCTAACTTTTTTTTTCAAATTTTCAAAAAACATGGGCTATAACCCATCGTTTTTGTCATTTCGTCATTTTTTTCAAATCCTCAAAAATGATGAAACACGGCGCGCTATAGTATGCCGTACGATATGGGCTATAGCCTATGGTCCAAAATGATGAGAAACGAGGCTAACTTTTTTTTTCAAATTTTCAAAAAACATGGGCTATAACCCATCGTTTTTGTCATTTCGTCATTTTGTTAAAATCCTCAAAAATGATGAAAAACGGCGCGCTATAGTATGCCGTACGATATGGGCTATAGCCCATGGTCCAAAATGATGAGAAACGAGGCTAACTACTTTTTTTCTAAATTTCAAAAAACATGGGCTATAACCCATCGTTTTTGTCATTTCGTCATTTTTTAAAAATCCTCAAAAATGATGAAAAATGCGCGCTATAGTATGCCGTACGATATGGGCTATAGCCCATGGTCCAAAATGATGAGAAACGAGGCTAACTTTTTTTTTTTTAATTTAAAAAAACATGGGCTATAACCCATCGTTTTTGTCATTTCGTCATTTTTTTCAAATCCTCAAAAATGATGAAAAACGGCGCGCTATAGTATGCCGTACGATATGGGCTATAGCCCATGGTCCAAAATGATGAGAAACGAGGCTAACTTTTTTTTTCAAAATTTCAAAAAACATGGGCTATAACCCATCGTTTTTGTCATTTCGTCATTTTTTTTAAATCCTCAAAAATGATGAAAAACGGCACGCTATGGTATGCCGTACGATATGGGCTATAGCCCATGGTCCAAAATGATGAGAAACGAGGCTAACTTTTTTTTTCAAATTTTCAAAAAACATGGGCTATAACCCATCGTTTTTGTCATTTCGTCATTTTTTTCAAATCCTCAAAAATGATGAAACACGGCGCGCTATAGTATGCCGTACGATATGGGCCATAGCCCATGGTCCAAACTGATGAGGAACGAGGCTAACTTTTTTTTTCAAATTTTCAAAAAACATGGGCTATAACCCATCGTTTTTGTCATTTCGTCATTTTTTTCAAATCCTCAAAAATGATGAAACACGGCGCGCTATAGTATGCCGTACGATATGGGCTATAGCCTATGGTCCAAAATGATGAGAAACGAGGCTAACTTTTTTTTTCAAAATTTCAAAAAACATGGGCAATAACCCATCGTTTTTGTCATTTCGTCATTTTGTTAAAATCCTCAAAAATGATGAAAAACGGCGCGCTATAGTATGCCGTACGATATGGGCTATAGCCCATGGTCCAAAATGATGAGAAACGAGGCTAACTACTTTTTTTCTAAATTTCAAAAAACATGGGCTATAACCCATCGTTTTTGTCATTTCGTCATTTTTTTAAAATCCTCAAAAATGATGAAAAATGCGCGCTATAGTATGCCGTACGATATGGGCTATAGCCCATGGTCCAAAATGATGAGAAACGAGGCTAACTTTTTTTTTTTTATTTAAAAAAACATGGGCTATAACCCATCGTTTTTGTCATTTCGTCATTTTTTTCAAATCCTCAAAAATGATGAAAAACGGCGCGCTATAGTATGCCGTACGATATGGGCTATAGCCCATGGTCCAAAATGATGAGAAACGAGGCTAACTTTTTTTTTCAAAATTTCAAAAAACATGGGCTATAACCCATCGTTTTTGTCATTTCGTCATTTTTTTTAAATCCTCAAAAATGATGAAAAACGGCACGCTATGGTATGCCGTACGATATGGGCTATAGCCCATGGTCCAAAATGATGAGAAACGAGGCTAACTTTTTTTTTCAAATTTTCAAAAAACATGGGCTATAACCCATCGTTTTTGTCATTTCGTCATTTTGTTAAAATCCTCAAAAATGATGAAAAACGGCGCGCTATAGTATGCCGTACGATATGGGCTATAGCCCATGGTCCAAAATGATGAGAAACGAGGCTAACTACTTTTTTTCTAAATTTCAAAAAACATGGGCCATAACCCATCGTTTTTGTCATTTCGTCATTTTTTTAAATCCTCAAAAATGATGAAAAACGGCGCGCTATAGTATGCCGTACGATATGGGCTATAGCCCATGGTCCAAAATGATGAGAAACGAGGCTAACTTTTTTTTTCAAAATTTCAAAAAACATGGGCTATAACCCATCGTTTTTGTCATTTCGTCATTTTTTTCAAATCCTCAAAAATGATGAAAAACGGCGCGCTATAGTATGCCGTACGATATGGGCTATAGCCCATGGTCCAAAATGATGAGAAACGAGGCTAACTTTTTTTTTTGAAATTTCAAAAAACATGGGCTATAACCCATCGTTTTTGTCATTTTGTCATTTTTTTCAAATCCTCAAAAATGATGAAAAACGGCGCGCTATAGTATGCCGTACGATATGGGCTATAGCCCATGGTCCAAAATGATGAGAAACGAGGCTAACTTTTTTTTTCAAAATTTCAAAAAACATGGGCTATAACCCATCGTTTTTGTCATTTCGTCATTTTTTTAAAATCCTCAAAAATGATGAAAAACGGCGCGCTATAGTATGCCGTACGATATAGGCTATAGCCCATGGTCCAAAATGATGAGAAACGAGGCTAACTTTTTTTTTCAAAATTTCAAAAAACATGGGCTATAACCCATCGTTTTTGTCATTTCGTCATTTTTTTAAAATCCTCAAAAATGATGAAAAACGGCGCGCTATAGTATGCCGTACGATATGGGCTATAGCCCATGGTCCAAAATGATGAGAAACGAGGCTAACTTTTTTTTTCAAAATTTCAAAAAACATGGGCTATAACCCATCGTTTTTGTCATTTCGTCATTTTTTTCAAATCCTCAAAAATGATGAAAAACGGCGCGCTATAGTATGCCGTACGATATGGGCTATAGCCCATGGTCCAAAATGATGAGAAACGAGGCTAACAATTTTTTTCTAAATTTCAAAAAACATGGGCTATAACCCATCGTTTTTGTCATTTCGTCATTTTTTTCAAATCCTCAAAAATGATGAATAACGGCGCGCTATAGTATGCCGTACGATATGGGCTATAGCCCATGGTCTAAAATGATGAGAAACGAGGCTAACTTTTTTTTTGAAATTTCAAAAAACATGGGCTATAACCCATCGTTTTTGTCATTTCGTCATTTTTTTCAAATCCTCAAAAATGATGAAAAACGGCGCGCTATAGTATGCCGTACGATATGGGCTATAGCCCATGGTCCAAAATGATGAGAAACGAGGCTAACTTTTTTTTTCAACATTTCAAAAAACATGGGCTATAACCCATCGTTTTTGTCATTTCGTCATTTTTTTTTAATCCTCAAAAATGATGAAAAACGGCGCGCTATAGTATGCCGTACGATATGGGCTATAGCCCATGGTCCAAAATGATGAGAAACGAGGCTAACTTTTTTTTTCAAAATTTCAAAAAACATGGGCTATAACCCATCGTTTTTGTCATTTCGTCATTTTTTTTAAATCCTCAAAAATGATGAAAAACGGCGCGCTATAGTATGCCGTACGATATGGGCTATAGCCCATGGTCCAAAATGATGAGAAACGAGGCTAACTTTTTTTTTTTTAATTTAAAAAAACATGGGCTATAACCCATCGTTTTTTTATTTTTTCATTTTTTTCAAATCCTCAAAAATGATGAAACACGGCGTGCTATAGTATGCCGTACGATATGGGCTATAGCCCATGGTCCAAAATGATGAGAAACGAGGCTAACTTTTTTTTTCAAAATTTCAAAAAACATGGGCTATAACCCATCGTTTTTGTCATTTCGTCATTTTTTTTAAATCCTCAAAAATGTTGAAAAACGGCGCGCTATAGTATGCCGTACGATATGGGCTATAGCCCATGGTCCAAAATGATGAGAAACGAGGCTAACTTTTTTTTTCAAAATTTCAAAAAACATGGGCTATAACCCATCGTTTTTGTCATTTCGTCATTTTTTTCAAATCCTCAAAAATGATGAAAAACGGCGCGCTATAGTATGCCGTACGATATGGGCTATAGCCCATGGTCCAAAATGATGAGAAACGAGGCTAACTTCTTTTTTTGAAATTTCAAAAAACATGGGCTATAACCCATCGTTTTTGTCATTTCGTCATTTTTTTTTAATCCTCAAAAATGATGAAAAACGGCGCGCTATAGTATGCCGTACGATATGGGCTATAGCCCATGGTCCAAAATGATGAGAAACGAGGCTAACTTTTTTTTTCAAAATTTCAAAAAACATGGGCTATAACCCATCGTTTTTGTCATTTCGTCATTTTTTTTAAATCCTCAAAAATGATGAAAAACGGCGCGCTATAGTATGCCGTACGATATGGGCTATAGCCCATGGTCCAAAATGATGAGAAACGAGGCTAACTTTTTTTTTTTTAATTTAAAAAAACATGGGCTATAATCCATCGTTTTTTTATTTTTTCATTTTTTTCAAATCCTCAAAAATGATGAAACACGGCGTGCTATAGTATGCCGTACGATATGGGCTATAGCCCATGGTCCAAAATGATGAGAAACGAGGCTAACTTTTTTTTTCAAAATTTCAAAAAACATGGGCTATAACCCATCGTTTTTGTCATTTTGTCATTTTTTTCAAATCCTCAAAAATGATGAAAAACGGCGCGCTATAGTATGCCGTACGATATGGGCTATAGCCCATGGTCCAAAATGATGAGAAACGAGGCTAACTTTTTTTTTCAAAATTTCAAAAAACATGGGCTATAACCCATCGTTTTTGTCATTTCGTCATTTTTTTCAAATCCTCAAAAATGATGAAAAACGGCGCGCTATAGTATGCCGTACGATATGGGCTATAGCCCATGGTCCAAAATGATGAGAAACGAGGCTAACAATTTTTTTCTAAATTTCAAAAAACATGGGCTATAACCCATCGTTTTTGTCATTTCGTCATTTTTTTCAAATCCTCAAAAATGATGAATAACGGCGCGCTATAGTATGCCGTACGATATGGGCTATAGCCCATGGTCTAAAATGATGAGAAACGAGGCTAACTTTTTTTTTTGAAATTTCAAAAAACATGGGCTATAACCCATCGTTTTTGTCATTTCGTCATTTTTTTCAAATCCTCAAAAATGATGAAAAACGGCGCGCTATAGTATGCCGTACGATATGGGCTATAGCCCATGGTCCAAAATGATGAGAAACGAGGCTAACTTTTTTTTTCAACATTTCAAAAAACATGGGCTATAACCCATCGTTTTTGTCATTTCGTCATTTTTTTTTAATCCTCAAAAATGATGAAAAACGGCGCGCTATAGTATGCCGTACGATATGGGCTATAGCCCATGGTCCAAAATGATGAGAAACGAGGCTAACTTTTTTTTTCAAAATTTCAAAAAACATGGGCTATAACCCATCGTTTTTGTCATTTCGTCATTTTTTTAAAATCCTCAAAAATGATGAAAAACGGCGCGCTATAGTATGCCGTACGATATGGGCTATAGCACAATGGTCCAAAATGATGAGAAACGAGGCTAACTTTTTTTTTCAAAATTTCAAAAAACATGGGCTATAACCCATCGTTTTTTTATTTTTTCATTTTTTTCAAATCCTCAAAAATGATGAAACACGGCTCGCTATAGTATGCCGTACGATATGGGCTATAGCCCATGGTCCAAAATGATGAGAAACGAGGCTAACTTTTTTTTTCGAAATTTCAAAAAACATGGGCTATAACCCATCGTTTTTGTCATTTCGTCATTTTTTTCAAATCCTCAAAAATGATGAAAAACGGCGCGCTATAGTATGCCGTACGATATAGGCTATAGCCCATGGTCCAAAATGATGAGAAACGAGGCTAACTTTTTTTTTCTAAATTTCAAAAAACATGGGCTATAACCCATCGTTTTTGTCATTTCGTCATTTTTTTTAAATCCTCAAAAATGATGAAAAACGGCGCGCTATAGTATGCCGTACGATATGGGCTATAGCCCATGGTCCAAAATGATGAGAAACGAGGCTAACTCTTTTTTTTCAAAATTTCAAAAAACATGGGCTATAACCCATCGTTTTTGTCATTTTGTCATTTTTTTCAAATCCTCAAAAATGATGAAACACGGCGCGCTATAGTATGCCGTATGATATGGGCTATAGCCCATGGTCCAAAATGATGAGAAACGAGGCTAACTTTTTTTTTCAAAATTTCAAAAAACATGGGCTATAACCCATCGTTTTTGTCATTTCGTCATTTTTTTTAAATCCTCAAAAATGTTGAAAAACGGCGCGCTATAGTATGCCGTACGATATGGGCTATAGCCCATGGTCCAAAATGATGAGAAACGAGGCTAACTTTTTTTTTCAAAATTTCAAAAAACATGGGCTATAACCCATCGTTTTTGTCATTTCGTCATTTTTTTCAAATCCTCAAAAATGATGAAAAACGGCGCGCTATAGTATGCCGTACGATATGGGCTATAGCCCATGGTCCAAAATGATGAGAAACGAGGCTAACTTCTTTTTTTGAAATTTCAAAAAACATGGGCTATAACCCATCGTTTTTGTCATTTCGTCATTTTTTTCAAATCCTCAAAAATGATGAAAAACGGCGCGCTATAGTATGCCGTACGATATGGGCTATAGCCCATGGTCCAAAATGATGAGAAACGAGGCTAACTTTTTTTTTCAACATTTCAAAAAACATGGGCTATAACCCATCGTTTTTGTCATTTCGTCATTTTTTTTTAATCCTCAAAAATGATGAAAAACGGCGCGCTATAGTATGCCGTACGATATGGGCTATAGCCCATGGTCCAAAATGATGAGAAACGAGGCTAACTTTTTTTTTCAAAATTTCAAAAAACATGGGCTATAACCCATCGTTTTTGTCATTTCGTCATTTTTTTTAAATCCTCAAAAATGATGAAAAACGGCGCGCTATAGTATGCCGTACGATATGGGCTATAGCCCATGGTCCAAAATGATGAGAAACGAGGCTAACTTTTTTTTTTTTAATTTAAAAAAACATGGGCTATAACCCATCGTTTTTTTATTTTTTCATTTTTTTCAAATCCTCAAAAATGATGAAACACGGCGTGCTATAGTATGCCGTACGATATGGGCTATAGCCCATGGTCCAAAATGATGAGAAACGAGGCTAACTTTTTTTTTCAAAATTTCAAAAAACATGGGCTATAACCCATCGTTTTTGTCATTTTGTCATTTTTTTCAAATCCTCAAAAATGATGAAAAACGGCGCGCTATAGTATGCCGTACGATATGGGCTATAGCCCATCCATGGTCCAAAATGATGAGAAACGAGGCTAACTTTTTTTTTCAAAATTTCAAAAAACATGGGCTATAACCCATCGTTTTTGTCATTTCGTCATTTTTTTCAAATCCTCAAAAATGATGAAAAACGGCGCGCTATAGTATGCCGTACGATATGGGCTATAGCCCATGGTCCAAAATGATGAGAAACGAGGCTAACAATTTTTTTCTAAATTTCAAAAAACATGGGCTATAACCCATCGTTTTTGTCATTTCGTCATTTTTTTCAAATCCTCAAAAATGATGAATAACGGCGCGCTATAGTATGCCGTACGATATGGGCTATAGCCCATGGTCTAAAATGATGAGAAACGAGGCTAACTTTTTTTTTTGAAATTTCAAAAAACATGGGCTATAACCCATCGTTTTTGTCATTTCGTCATTTTTTTCAAATCCTCAAAAATGATGAAAAACGGCGCGCTATAGTATGCCGTACGATATGGGCTATAGCCCATGGTCCAAAATGATGAGAAACGAGGCTAACTTTTTTTTTCAACATTTCAAAAAACATGGGCTATAACCCATCGTTTTTGTCATTTCGTCATTTTTTTTTAATCCTCAAAAATGATGAAAAACGGCGCGCTATAGTATGCCGTACGATATGGGCTATAGCCCATGGTCCAAAATGATGAGAAACGAGGCTAACTTTTTTTTTCAAAATTTCAAAAAACATGGGCTATAACCCATCGTTTTTGTCATTTCGTCATTTTTTTAAAATCCTCAAAAATGATGAAAAACGGCGCGCTATAGTATGCCGTACGATATGGGCTATAGCCCATGGTCCAAAATGATGAGAAACGAGGCTAACTTTTTTTTTCAAAATTTCAAAAAACATGGGCTATAACCCATCGTTTTTGTCATTTCGTCATTTTTTTCAAATCCTCAAAAATGATGAAAAACGGCGCGCTATAGTATGCCGTACGATATGGGCTATAGCCCATGGTCCAAAATGATGAGAAACGAGGCTAACTTTTTTTTTCAAAATTTCAAAAAACATGGGCTATAACCCATCGTTTTTGTCATTTCGGCATTTTTTTAAAATCCTCAAAAATGATGAAAAACGGCGCGCTATAGTATGCCGTACGATATGGGCTATAGCCCATGGTCCAAAATGATGAGAAACGAGGCTAACTATTTTTTTCTAAATTTCAAAAAACATGGGCTATAACCCATCGTTTTTGTCATTTCGTCATTTTTTTTAAATCCTCAAAAATGATGAAAAACGGCGCGCTATAGTATGCCGTACGATATGGGCTATAGCCCATGGTCCAAAATGATGAGAAACGAGGCTAACTTTTTTTTTTTTTAATTTAAAAAAACATGGGCTATAACCCATCGTTTTTGTCATTTCGTCATTTTTTTTAAATCCTCAAAAATGATGAAAAACGGCGCGCTATAGTATGCCGTACGATATGGGCTATAGCCCATGGTCCAAAATGATGAGAAACGAGGCTAACTACTTTTTTTCTAAATTTCAAAAAACATGGGCTATAACCCATCGTTTTTGTCATTTCGTCATTTTTTTTAAATCCTCAAAAATGATGAAAAACGGCGCGCTATAGTATGCCGTACGATATGGGCTATAGCCCATGGTCCAAAATGATGAGAAACGAGGCTAACTTTTTTTTTTTTAATTTCAAAAAACATGGGCTATAACCCATCGTTTTTGTCATTTCGTCATTTTTTTCAAATCCTCAAAAATGATGAAAAACAGCGCGCTATTGTATGCCGTACGATATGGGCTATAGCCCATGGTCCAAAATGATGAGAAACGAGGCTAACTTTCTTTTTCAAAATTTCAAAAAACATGGGCTATAACCCATCGTTTTTGTCATTTCGTCATTTTTTTTAAATCCTCAAAAATGATGAAAAACGGCGCGCTATAGTATGCCGTACGATATGGGCTATAGCCCATGGTCCAAAATGATGAGAAACGAGGCTAACTTTTTTTTTCAAAATTTCAAAAAACATGGGCTATAACCCATCGTTTTTGTCATTTCGTCATTTTATTCAAATCCTCAAAAATGATGAAACACGGCGCGCTATAGTATGCCGTACGATATGGGCTATAGCCCATGGTCCAAAATGATGAGAAACGAGGCTAACTTTTTTTTTCAAAATTTCAAAAAACATGGGCTATAACCCATCGTTTTTGTCATTTCGTCATTTTTTTCAAATCCTCAAAAATGATGAAAAACGGCGCGCTATAGTATGCCGTACGATATGGGCTATAGCCCATGGTCCAAAATGATGAGAAACGAGGCTAACTTTTTTTTTCCAAAATTTCAAAAAACATGGGCTATAACCCATCGTTTTTGTCATTTCGTCATTTTTTTCAAATCCTCAAAAATGATGAAAAACGGCGCGCTATAGTATGCCGTACGATATGGGCTATAGCCCATGGTCCAAAATGATGAGAAACGAGGCTAACTTTTTTTTTCAAAATTTCAAAAAACATGGGCTATAACCCATCGTTTTTGTCATTTCGTCATTTTTTTTAAATCCTCAAAAATGATGAAAAACGGCGCGCTATAGTATGCCGTACGATATGGGCTATAGCCCATGGTCCAAAATGATGAGAAACGAGGCTAACTTTTTTTTCCAAAATTTCAAAAAACATGGGCTATAACCCATCGTTTTTGTCATTTCGTCATTTTTTTCAAATCCTCAAAAATGATGAAAAACGGCGCGCTATAGTATGCCGTACGATATGGGCTATAGCCCATGGTCCAAAATGATGAGAAACGAGGCTAACTTTTTTTTTGGAAATTTCAAAAAACATGGGCTATAACCCATCGTTTTTGTCATTTTGTCATTTTTTTCAAATCCTCAAAAATGATGAAAAACGGCGCGCTATAGTATGCCGTACGATATGGGCTATAGCCCATGGTCCAAAATGATGAGAAACGAGGCTAACTTTTTTTTTCAAAATTTCAAAAAACATGGGCTATAACCCATCGTTTTTGTCATTTCGTCATTTTTTTTAAATCCTCAAAAATGATGAAAAACGGCGCGCTATAGTATGCCGTACGATATAGGCTATAGCCCATGGTCCAAAATGATGAGAAACGAGGCTAACTTTTTTTTTCAAAATTTCAAAAAACATGGGCTATAACCCATCGTTTTTGTCATTTCGTCATTTTTTTCAAATCCTCAAAAATGATGAAACACGGCGCGCTATAGTATGCCGTACGATATGGGCTATAGCCCATGGTCCAAAATGATGAGAAACGAGGCTAACTTTTTTTTTCAAAATTTCAAAAAACATGGGCTATAACCCAACGTTTTTGTCATTTCGTCATTTTATTCAAATCCTCAAAAATGATGAAACACGGCGCGCTATAGTATGCCGTACGATATGGGCTATAGCCCATGGTCCAAAATGATGAGAAACGAGGCTAACTTTTTTTTTCAAAATTTCAAAAAACATGGGCTATAACCCATCGTTTTTGTCATTTCGTCATTTTTTTCAAATCCTCAAAAATGATGCAAAACGGCGCGCTATAGTATGCCGTACGATATGGGCTATAGCCCATGGTCCAAAATGATGAGAAACGAGGCTAACTTTTTTTTTCCAAAATTTCAAAAAACATGGGCTATAACCCATCGTTTTTGTCATTTCGTCATTTTTTTCAAATCCTCAAAAATGATGAAAAACGGCGCCCTATAGTATGCCGTACGATATGGGCTATAGCCCATGGTCCAAAATGATGAGAAACGAGGCTAACTTTTTTTTTCAAAATTTCAAAAAACATGGGCTATAACCCATCGTTTTTGTCATTTCGTCATTTTTTTTAAATCCTCAAAAATGATGAAAAACGGCGCGCTATAGTATGCCGTACGATATGGGCTATAGCCCATGGTCCAAAATGATGAGAAACGAGGCTAACTTTTTTTTTCAAAATTTCAAAAAACATGGGCTATAACCCATCGTTTTTGTCATTTCGTCATTTTTTTCAAATCCTCAAAAATGATGAAAAACGGCGCGCTATAGTATGCCGTACGATATGGGCTATAGCCCATGGTCCAAAATGATGAGAAACGAGGCTAACTTTTTTTTTTGAAATTTCAAAAAACATGGGCTATAACCCATCGTTTTTGTCATTTTGTCATTTTTTTCAAATCCTCAAAAATGATGAAAAACGGCGCGCTATAGTATGCCGTACGATATGGGCTATAGCCCATGGTCCAAAATGATGAGAAACGAGGCTAACTTTTTTTTTCCAAAATTTCAAAAAACATGGGCTATAACCCATCGTTTTTGTCATTTCGTCATTTTTTTTAAATCCTCAAAAATGATGAAAAACGGCGCGCTATAGTATGCCGTACGATATGGGCTATAGCCCATGGTCCAAAATGATGAGAAACGAGGCTAACTTTTTTTTTCCAAAATTTCAAAAAACATGGGCTATAACCCATCGTTTTTGTCATTTCGTCATTTTTTTCAAATCCTCAAAAATGATGAAAAACGGCGCCCTATAGTATGCCGTACGATATGGGCTATAGCCCATGGTCCAAAATGATGAGAAACGAGGCTAACTTTTTTTTTCAAAATTTCAAAAAACATGGGCTATAACCCATCGTTTTTGTCATTTCGTCATTTTTTTTAAATCCTCAAAAATGATGAAAAACGGCGCGCTATAGTATGCCGTACGATATGGGCTATAGCCCATGGTCCAAAATGATGAGAAACGAGGCTAACTTTTTTTTTCAAAATTTCAAAAAACATGGGCTATAACCCATCGTTTTTGTCATTTCGTCATTTTTTTCAAATCCTCAAAAATGATGAAAAACGGCGCGCTATAGTATGCCGTACGATATGGGCTATAGCCCATGGTCCAAAATGATGAGAAACGAGGCTAACTTTTTTTTTTGAAATTTCAAAAAACATGGGCTATAACCCATCGTTTTTGTCATTTTGTCATTTTTTTCAAATCCTCAAAAATGATGAAAAACGGCGCGCTATAGTATGCCGTACGATATGGGCTATAGCCCATGGTCCAAAATGATGAGAAACGAGGCTAACTTTTTTTTTCAAAATTTCAAAAAACATGGGCTATAACCCATCGTTTTTGTCATTTCGTCATTTTTTTAAAATCCTCAAAAATGATGAAAAACGGCGCGCTATAGTATGCCGTACGATATAGGCTATAGCCCATGGTCCAAAATGATGAGAAACGAGGCTAACTTTTTTTTTCAAAATTTCAAAAAACATGGGCTATAACCCATCGTTTTTGTCATTTCGTCATTTTTTTCAAATCCTCAAAAATGATGAAACACGGCGCGCTATAGTATGCCGTACGATATGGGCCATAGCCCATGGTCCAAACTGATGAGGAACGAGGCTAACTTTTTTTTTCAAATTTTCAAAAAACATGGGCTATAACCCATCGTTTTTGTCATTTCGTCATTTTTTTCAAATCCTCAAAAATGATGAAACACGGCGCGCTATAGTATGCCGTACGATATGGGCTATAGCCTATGGTCCAAAATGATGAGAAACGAGGCTAACTTTTTTTTTCAAATTTTCAAAAAACATGGGCTATAACCCATCGTTTTTGTCATTTCGTCATTTTGTTAAAATCCTCAAAAATGATGAAAAACGGCGCGCTATAGTATGCCGTACGATATGGGCTATAGCCCATGGTCCAAAATGATGAGAAACGAGGCTAACTACTTTTTTTCTAAATTTCAAAAAACATGGGCTATAACCCATCGTTTTTGTCATTTCGTCATTTTTTAAAAATCCTCAAAAATGATGAAAAATGCGCGCTATAGTATGCCGTACGATATGGGCTATAGCCCATGGTCCAAAATGATGAGAAACGAGGCTAACTTTTTTTTTTTTAATTTAAAAAAACATGGGCTATAACCCATCGTTTTTGTCATTTCGTCATTTTTTTCAAATCCTCAAAAATGATGAAAAACGGCGCGCTATAGTATGCCGTACGATATGGGCTATAGCCCATGGTCCAAAATGATGAGAAACGAGGCTAACTTTTTTTTTCAAAATTTCAAAAAACATGGGCTATAACCCATCGTTTTTGTCATTTCGTCATTTTTTTTAAATCCTCAAAAATGATGAAAAACGGCACGCTATGGTATGCCGTACGATATGGGCTATAGCCCATGGTCCAAAATGATGAGAAACGAGGCTAACTTTTTTTTTCAAATTTTCAAAAAACATGGGCTATAACCCATCGTTTTTGTCATTTCGTCATTTTTTTCAAATCCTCAAAAATGATGAAACACGGCGCGCTATAGTATGCCGTACGATATGGGCCATAGCCCATGGTCCAAACTGATGAGGAACGAGGCTAACTTTTTTTTTCAAATTTTCAAAAAACATGGGCTATAACCCATCGTTTTTGTCATTTCGTCATTTTTTTCAAATCCTCAAAAATGATGAAACACGGCGCGCTATAGTATGCCGTACGATATGGGCTATAGCCTATGGTCCAAAATGATGAGAAACGAGGCTAACTTTTTTTTTCAAAATTTCAAAAAACATGGGCTATAACCCATCGTTTTTGTCATTTCGTCATTTTGTTAAAATCCTCAAAAATGATGAAAAACAGCGCGCTATAGTATGCCGTACGATATGGGCTATAGCCCATGGTCCAAAATGATGAGAAACGAGGCTAACTACTTTTTTTCTAAATTTCAAAAAACATGGGCTATAACCCATCGTTTTTGTCATTTCGTCATTTTTTTAAAATCCTCAAAAATGATGAAAAATGCGCGCTATAGTATGCCGTACGATATGGGCTATAGCCCATGGTCCAAAATGATGAGAAACGAGGCTAACTTTTTTTTTTTTTATTTAAAAAAACATGGGCTATAACCCATCGTTTTTGTCATTTCGTCATTTTTTTCAAATCCTCAAAAATGATGAAAAACGGCGCGCTATAGTATGCCGTACGATATGGGCTATAGCCCATGGTCCAAAATGATGAGAAACGAGGCTAACTTTTTTTTTCAAAATTTCAAAAAACATGGGCTATAACCCATCGTTTTTGTCATTTCGTCATTTTTTTTAAATCCTCAAAAATGATGAAAAACGGCACGCTATGGTATGCCGTACGATATGGGCTATAGCCCATGGTCCAAAATGATGAGAAACGAGGCTAACTTTTTTTTTCAAATTTTCAAAAAACATGGGCTATAACCCATCGTTTTTGTCATTTCGTCATTTTGTTAAAATCCTCAAAAATGATGAAAAACGGCGCGCTATAGTATGCCGTACGATATGGGCTATAGCCCATGGTCCAAAATGATGAGAAACGAGGCTAACTACTTTTTTTCTAAATTTCAAAAAACATGGGCCATAACCCATCGTTTTTGTCATTTCGTCATTTTTTTAAATCCTCAAAAATGATGAAAAACGGCGCGCTATAGTATGCCGTACGATATGGGCTATAGCCCATGGTCCAAAATGATGAGAAACGAGGCTAACTACTTTTTTTCTAAATTTCAAAAAACATGGGCTATAACCCATCGTTTTTGTCATTTCGTCATTTTTTTAAAATCCTCAAAAATGATGAAAAATGCGCGCTATAGTATGCCGTACGATATGGGCTATAGCCCATGGTCCAAAATGATGAGAAACGAGGCTAACTTTTTTTTTTTTTATTTAAAAAAACATGGGCTATAACCCATCGTTTTTGTCATTTCGTCATTTTTTTCAAATCCTCAAAAATGATGAAAAACGGCGCGCTATAGTATGCCGTACGATATGGGCTATAGCCCATGGTCCAAAATGATGAGAAACGAGGCTAACTTTTTTTTTCAAAATTTCAAAAAACATGGGCTATAACCCATCGTTTTTGTCATTTCGTCATTTTTTTTAAATCCTCAAAAATGATGAAAAACGGCACGCTATGGTATGCCGTACGATATGGGCTATAGCCCATGGTCCAAAATGATGAGAAACGAGGCTAACTTTTTTTTTCAAATTTTCAAAAAACATGGGCTATAACCCATCGTTTTTGTCATTTCGTCATTTTGTTAAAATCCTCAAAAATGATGAAAAACGGCGCGCTATAGTATGCCGTACGATATGGGCTATAGCCCATGGTCCAAAATGATGAGAAACGAGGCTAACTACTTTTTTTCTAAATTTCAAAAAACATGGGCCATAACCCATCGTTTTTGTCATTTCGTCATTTTTTTAAATCCTCAAAAATGATGAAAAACGGCGCGCTATAGTATGCCGTACGATATGGGCTATAGCCCATGGTCCAAAATGATGAGAAACGAGGCTAACTTTTTTTTTCAAAATTTCAAAAAACATGGGCTATAACCCATCGTTTTTGTCATTTCGTCATTTTTTTCAAATCCTCAAAAATGATGAAAAACGGCGCGCTATAGTATGCCGTACGATATGGGCTATAGCCCATGGTCCAAAATGATGAGAAACGAGGCTAACTTTTTTTTTTGAAATTTCAAAAAACATGGGCTATAACCCATCGTTTTTGTCATTTTGTCATTTTTTTCAAATCCTCAAAAATGATGAAAAACGGCGCGCTATAGTATGCCGTACGATATGGGCTATAGCCCATGGTCCAAAATGATGAGAAACGAGGCTAACTTTTTTTTTCAAAATTTCAAAAAACATGGGCTATAACCCATCGTTTTTGTCATTTCGTCATTTTTTTAAAATCCTCAAAAATGATGAAAAACGGCGCGCTATAGTATGCCGTACGATATAGGCTATAGCCCATGGTCCAAAATGATGAGAAACGAGGCTAACTTTTTTTTTCAAAATTTCAAAAAACATGGGCTATAACCCATCGTTTTTGTCATTTCGTCATTTTTTTCAAATCCTCAAAAATGATGAAACACGGCGCGCTATAGTATGCCGTACGATATGGGCTATAGCCCATGGTCCAAAATGATGAGAAACGAGGCTAACTTTTTTTTTCAAATTTTCAAAAAACATGGGCTATAACCCATCGTTTTTGTCATTTCGTCATTTTTTTCAAATCCTCAAAAATGATGTAACACGGCGCGCTATAGTATGCCGTACGATATGGGCTATAGCCCATGGTCCAAAATGATGAGAAACGAGGCTAACTTTTTTTTTCAAATTTTCAAAAAACATGGGCTATAACCCATCGTTTTTGTCATTTCGTCATTTTGTTAAAATCCTCAAAAATGATGAAAAACGGCACGCTATAGTATGCCGTACGATATGGGCTATAGCCCATGGTCCAAAATGATGAGAAACGAGGCTAACTTTTTTTTTCAAAATTTCAAAAAACATGGGCTATAACCCATCGTTTTTGTCATTTCGTCATTTTTTTTAAATCCTCAAAAATGATGAAAAACGGCGCGCTATAGTATGCCGTACGATATGGGCTATAGCCCATGGTCCAAAATGATGAGAAACGAGGCTAACTTTTTTTTTCAAAATTTCAAAAAACATGGGCTATAACCCATCGTTTTTGTCATTTCGTCATTTTTTTTAAATCCTCAAAAATGATGAAAAACGGCGCGCTATAGTATGCCGTACGATATAGGCTATAGCCCATGGTCCAAAATGATGAGAAACGAGGCTAACTTTTTTTTTCAAAATTTCAAAAAACATGGGCTATAACCCATCGTTTTTGTCATTTCGTCATTTTTTTCAAATCCTCAAAAATGATGAAACACGGCGCGCTATAGTATGCCGTACGATATGGGCTATAGCCCATGGTCCAAAATGATGAGAAACGAGGCTAACTTTTTTTTTCAAAATTTCAAAAAACATGGGCTATAACCCAACGTTTTTGTCATTTCGTCATTTTATTCAAATCCTCAAAAATGATGAAACACGGCGCGCTATAGTATGCCGTACGATATGGGCTATAGCCCATGGTCCAAAATGATGAGAAACGAGGCTAACTTTTTTTTTCAAAATTTCAAAAAACATGGGCTATAACCCATCGTTTTTGTCATTTCGTCATTTTTTTCAAATCCTCAAAAATGATGCAAAACGGCGCGCTATAGTATGCCGTACGATATGGGCTATAGCCCATGGTCCAAAATGATGAGAAACGAGGCTAACTTTTTTTTTCCAAAATTTCAAAAAACATGGGCTATAACCCATCGTTTTTGTCATTTCGTCATTTTTTTCAAATCCTCAAAAATGATGAAAAACGGCGCACTATAGTATGCCGTACGATATGGGCTATAGCCCATGGTCCAAAATGATGAGAAACGAGGCTAACTTTTTTTTTCAAAATTTCAAAAAACATGGGCTATAACCCATCGTTTTTGTCATTTCGTCATTTTTTTTAAATCCTCAAAAATGATGAAAAACGGCGCGCTATAGTATGCCGTACGATATGGGCTATAGCCCATGGTCCAAAATGATGAGAAACGAGGCTAACTTTTTTTTTTGAAATTTCAAAAAACATGGGCTATAACCCATCGTTTTTGTCATTTTGTCATTTTTTTCAAATCCTCAAAAATGATGAAAAACGGCGCGCTATAGTATGCCGTACGATATGGGCTATAGCCCATGGTCCAAAATGATGAGAAACGAGGCTAACTTTTTTTTTCCAAAATTTCAAAAAACATGGGCTATAACCCATCGTTTTTGTCATTTCGTCATTTTTTTCAAATCCTCAAAAATGATGAAAAACGGCGCGCTATAGTATGCCGTACGATATGGGCTATAGCCCATGGTCCAAAATGATGAGAAACGAGGCTAACTTTTTTTTTCAAAATTTCAAAAAACATGGGCTATAACCCATCGTTTTTGTCATTTCGTCATTTTTTTTAAATCCTCAAAAATGATGAAAAACGGCGCGCTATAGTATGCCGTACGATATGGGCTATAGCCCATGGTCCAAAATGATGAGAAACGAGGCTAACTTTTTTTTTTGAAATTTCAAAAAACATGGGCTATAACCCATCGTTTTTGTCATTTTGTCATTTTTTTCAAATCCTCAAAAATGATGAAAAACGGCGCGCTATAGTATGCCGTACGATATGGGCTATAGCCCATGGTCCAAAATGATGAGAAACGAGGCTAACTTTTTTTTTCAAAATTTCAAAAAACATGGGCTATAACCCATCGTTTTTGTCATTTCGTCATTTTTTTAAAATCCTCAAAAATGATGAAAAACGGCGCGCTATAGTATGCCGTACGATATAGGCTATAGCCCATGGTCCAAAATGATGAGAAACGAGGCTAACTTTTTTTTTCAAAATTTCAAAAAACATGGGCTATAACCCATCGTTTTTGTCATTTCGTCATTTTTTTCAAATCCTCAAAAATGATGAAACACGGCGCGCTATAGTATGCCGTACGATATGGGCCATAGCCCATGGTCCAAACTGATGAGGAACGAGGCTAACTTTTTTTTTCAAATTTTCAAAAAACATGGGCTATAACCCATCGTTTTTGTCATTTCGTCATTTTTTTCAAATCCTCAAAAATGATGAAACACGGCGCGCTATAGTATGCCGTACGATATGGGCTATAGCCTATGGTCCAAAATGATGAGAAACGAGGCTAACTTTTTTTTTCAAATTTTCAAAAAACATGGGCTATAACCCATCGTTTTTGTCATTTCGTCATTTTGTTAAAATCCTCAAAAATGATGAAAAACGGCGCGCTATAGTATGCCGTACGATATGGGCTATAGCCCATGGTCCAAAATGATGAGAAACGAGGCTAACTACTTTTTTTCTAAATTTCAAAAAACATGGGCTATAACCCATCGTTTTTGTCATTTCGTCATTTTTTAAAAATCCTCAAAAATGATGAAAAATGCGCGCTATAGTATGCCGTACGATATGGGCTATAGCCCATGGTCCAAAATGATGAGAAACGAGGCTAACTTTTTTTTTTTTAATTTAAAAAAACATGGGCTATAACCCATCGTTTTTGTCATTTCGTCATTTTTTTCAAATCCTCAAAAATGATGAAAAACGGCGCGCTATAGTATGCCGTACGATATGGGCTATAGCCCATGGTCCAAAATGATGAGAAACGAGGCTAACTTTTTTTTTCAAAATTTCAAAAAACATGGGCTATAACCCATCGTTTTTGTCATTTCGTCATTTTTTTTAAATCCTCAAAAATGATGAAAAACGGCACGCTATGGTATGCCGTACGATATGGGCTATAGCCCATGGTCCAAAATGATGAGAAACGAGGCTAACTTTTTTTTTCAAATTTTCAAAAAACATGGGCTATAACCCATCGTTTTTGTCATTTCGTCATTTTTTTCAAATCCTCAAAAATGATGAAACACGGCGCGCTATAGTATGCCGTACGATATGGGCCATAGCCCATGGTCCAAACTGATGAGGAACGAGGCTAACTTTTTTTTTCAAATTTTCAAAAAACATGGGCTATAACCCATCGTTTTTGTCATTTCGTCATTTTGTTAAAATCCTCAAAAATGATGAAAAACGGCGCGCTATAGTATGCCGTACGATATGGGCTATAGCCCATGGTCCAAAATGATGAGAAACGAGGCTAACTACTTTTTTTCTAAATTTCAAAAAACATGGGCTATAACCCATCGTTTTTGTCATTTCGTCATTTTTTTTAAATCCTCAAAAATGATGAAAAACGGCACGCTATGGTATGCCGTACGATATGGGCTATAGCCCATGGTCCAAAATGATGAGAAACGAGGCTAACTTTTTTTTTCAAATTTTCAAAAAACATGGGCTATAACCCATCGTTTTTGTCATTTCGTCATTTTGTTAAAATCCTCAAAAATGATGAAAAACGGCGCGCTATAGTATGCCGTACGATATGGGCTATAGCCCATGGTCCAAAATGATGAGAAACGAGGCTAACTACTTTTTTTCTAAATTTCAAAAAACATGGGCCATAACCCATCGTTTTTGTCATTTCGTCATTTTTTTAAATCCTCAAAAATGATGAAAAACGGCGCGCTATAGTATGCCGTACGATATGGGCTATAGCCCATGGTCCAAAATGATGAGAAACGAGGCTAACTTTTTTTTTCAAAATTTCAAAAAACATGGGCTATAACCCATCGTTTTTGTCATTTCGTCATTTTTTTCAAATCCTCAAAAATGATGAAAAACGGCGCGCTATAGTATGCCGTACGATATGGGCTATAGCCCATGGTCCAAAATGATGAGAAACGAGGCTAACTTTTTTTTTTGAAATTTCAAAAAACATGGGCTATAACCCATCGTTTTTGTCATTTTGTCATTTTTTTCAAATCCTCAAAAATGATGAAAAACGGCGCGCTATAGTATGCCGTACGATATGGGCTATAGCCCATGGTCCAAAATGATGAGAAACGAGGCTAACTTTTTTTTTCAAAATTTCAAAAAACATGGGCTATAACCCATCGTTTTTGTCATTTCGTCATTTTTTTAAAATCCTCAAAAATGATGAAAAACGGCGCGCTATAGTATGCCGTACGATATAGGCTATAGCCCATGGTCCAAAATGATGAGAAACGAGGCTAACTTTTTTTTTCAAAATTTCAAAAAACATGGGCTATAACCCATCGTTTTTGTCATTTCGTCATTTTTTTCAAATCCTCAAAAATGATGAAACACGGCGCGCTATAGTATGCCGTACGATATGGGCTATAGCCCATGGTCCAAAATGATGAGAAACGAGGCTAACTTTTTTTTTCAAATTTTCAAAAAACATGGGCTATAACCCATCGTTTTTGTCATTTCGTCATTTTTTTCAAATCCTCAAAAATGATGTAACACGGCGCGCTATAGTATGCCGTACGATATGGGCTATAGCCCATGGTCCAAAATGATGAGAAACGAGGCTAACTTTTTTTTTTGAAATTTCAAAAAACATGGGCTATAACCCATCGTTTTTGTCATTTTGTCATTTTTTTCAAATCCTCAAAAATGATGAAAAACGGCGCGCTATAGTATGCCGTACGATATGGGCTATAGCCCATGGTCCAAAATGATGAGAAACGAGGCTAACTTTTTTTTTCAAAATTTCAAAAAACATGGGCTATAACCCATCGTTTTTGTCATTTCGTCATTTTTTTTAAATCCTCAAAAATGATGAAAAACGGCACGCTATGGTATGCCGTACGATATGGGCTATAGCCCATGGTCCAAAATGATGAGAAACGAGGCTAACTTTTTTTTTCAAATTTTCAAAAAACATGGGCTATAACCCATCGTTTTTGTCATTTCGTCATTTTGTTAAAATCCTCAAAAATGATGAAAAACGGCGCGCTATAGTATGCCGTACGATATGGGCTATAGCCCATGGTCCAAAATGATGAGAAACGAGGCTAACTTTTTTTTTCAAATTTTCAAAAAACATGGGCCATAACCCATCGTTTTTGTCATTTCGTCATTTTTTTAAATCCTCAAAAATGATGAAAAACGGCGCACTATAGTATGCCGTACGATATGGGCTATAGCCCATGGTCCAAAATGATGAGAAACGAGGCTAACTTTTTTTTTCAAAATTTCAAAAAACATGGGCTATAACCCATCGTTTTTGTCATTTCGTCATTTTTTTCAAATCCTCAAAAATGATGAAAAACGGCGCGCTATAGTATGCCGTACGATATGGGCTATAGCCCATGGTCCAAAATGATGAGAAACGAGGCTAACTTTTTTTTTTGAAATTTCAAAAAACATGGGCTATAACCCATCGTTTTTGTCATTTTGTCATTTTTTTCAAATCCTCAAAAATGATGAAAAACGGCGCGCTATAGTATGCCGTACGATATGGGCTATAGCCCATGGTCCAAAATGATGAGAAACGAGGCTAACTTTTTTTTTCAAAATTTCAAAAAACATGGGCTATAACCCATCGTTTTTGTCATTTCGTCATTTTTTTAAAATCCTCAAAAATGATGAAAAACGGCGCGCTATAGTATGCCGTACGATATAGGCTATAGCCCATGGTCCAAAATGATGAGAAACGAGGCTAACTTTTTTTTTCAAAATTTCAAAAAACATGGGCTATAACCCATCGTTTTTGTCATTTCGTCATTTTTTTCAAATCCTCAAAAATGATGAAACACGGCGCGCTATAGTATGCCGTACGATATGGGCTATAGCCCATGGTCCAAAATGATGAGAAACGAGGCTAACTTTTTTTTTCAAATTTTCAAAAAACATGGGCTATAACCCATCGTTTTTGTCATTTCGTCATTTTTTTCAAATCCTCAAAAATGATGTAACACGGCGCGCTATAGTATGCCGTACGATATGGGCTATAGCCCATGGTCCAAAATGATGAGAAACGAGGCTAACTTTTTTTTTCAAATTTTCAAAAAACATGGGCTATAACCCATCGTTTTTGTCATTTCGTCATTTTGTTAAAATCCTCAAAAATGATGAAAAACGGCACGCTATAGTATGCCGTACGATATGGGCTATAGCCCATGGTCCAAAATGATGAGAAACGAGGCTAACTACTTTTTTTCTAAATTTCAAAAAACATGGGCTATAACCCATCGTTTTTGTCATTTCGTCATTTTTTTTAAATCCTCAAAAATGATGAAAAACGGCGCGCTATAGTATGCCGTACGATATGGGCTATAGCCCATGGTCCAAAATGATGAGAAACGAGGCTAACTTTTTTTTTTTTTTTTCAAAAAACATGGGCTATAACCCATCGTTTTTGTCATTTCGTAATTTTTTTCAAATCCTCAAAAATGATGAAAAACGGCGCGCTATAGTATGCCGTACGATATGGGCTATAGCCCATGGTCCAAAATGATGAGAAACGAGGCTAACTTTTTTTTTCAAATTTTCAAAAAACATGGGCTATAACCCATCGTTTTTGTCATTTCGTCATTTTGTTAAAATCCTCAAAAATGATGAAAAACGGCGCGCTATAGTATGCCGTACGATATGGGCTATAGCCCATGGTCCAAAATGATGAGAAACGAGGCTAACTACTTTTTTTCTAAATTTCAAAAAACATGGGCCATAACCCATCGTTTTTGTCATTTCGTCATTTTTTTAAATCCTCAAAAATGATGAAAAACGGCGCGCTATAGTATGCCGTACGATATGGGCTATAGCCCATGGTCCAAAATGATGAGAAACGAGGCTAACTTTTTTTTTCAAAATTTCAAAAAACATGGGCTATAACCCATCGTTTTTGTCATTTCGTCATTTTTTTCAAATCCTCAAAAATGATGAAAAACGGCGCGCTATAGTATGCCGTACGATATGGGCTATAGCCCATGGTCCAAAATGATGAGAAACGAGGCTAACTTTTTTTTTTGAAATTTCAAAAAACATGGGCTATAACCCATCGTTTTTGTCATTTTGTCATTTTTTTCAAATCCTCAAAAATGATGAAAAACGGCGCGCTATAGTATGCCGTACGATATGGGCTATAGCCCATGGTCCAAAATGATGAGAAACGAGGCTAACTTTTTTTTTCAAAATTTCAAAAAACATGGGCTATAACCCATCGTTTTTGTCATTTCGTCATTTTTTTAAAATCCTCAAAAATGATGAAAAACGGCGCGCTATAGTATGCCGTACGATATAGGCTATAGCCCATGGTCCAAAATGATGAGAAACGAGGCTAACTTTTTTTTTCAAAATTTCAAAAAACATGGGCTATAACCCATCGTTTTTGTCATTTCGTCATTTTTTTCAAATCCTCAAAAATGATGAAACACGGCGCGCTATAGTATGCCGTACGATATGGGCTATAGCCCATGGTCCAAAATGATGAGAAACGAGGCTAACTTTTTTTTTCAAATTTTCAAAAAACATGGGCTATAACCCATCGTTTTTGTCATTTCGTCATTTTTTTCAAATCCTCAAAAATGATGTAACACGGCGCGCTATAGTATGCCGTACGATATGGGCTATAGCCCATGGTCCAAAATGATGAGAAACGAGGCTAACTTTTTTTTTCAAATTTTCAAAAAACATGGGCTATAACCCATCGTTTTTGTCATTTCGTCATTTTGTTAAAATCCTCAAAAATGATGAAAAACGGCACGCTATAGTATGCCGTACGATATGGGCTATAGCCCATGGTCCAAAATGATGAGAAACGAGGCTAACTACTTTTTTTCTAAATTTCAAAAAACATGGGCTATAACCCATCGTTTTTGTCATTTCGTCATTTTTTTTAAATCCTCAAAAATGATGAAAAACGGCGCGCTATAGTATGCCGTACGATATGGGCTATAGCCCATGGTCCAAAATGATGAGAAACGAGGCTAACTTTTTTTTTTTTAATTTCAAAAAACATGGGCTATAACCCATCGTTTTTGTCATTTCGTCATTTTTTTCAAATCCTCAAAAATGATGAAAAACGGCGCGCTATAGTATGCCGTACGATATGGGCTATAGCCCATGGTCCAAAATGATGAGAAACGAGGCTAACTTTTTTTTTCAAATTTTCAAAAAACATGGGCTATAACCCATCGTTTTTGTCATTTTGTCATTTTGTTAAAATCCTCAAAAATGATGAAAAACGGCGCGCTATAGTATGCCGTACGATTTGGGCTATAGCCCATGGTCCAAAATGATGAGAAACGAGGCTAACTACTTTTTTTCTAAATTTCAAAAAACATGGGCTATAACCCATCGTTTTTGTCATTTCGTCATTTTTTTAAAATCCTCAAAAATGATGAAAAACGGCGCGCTATAGTATGCCGTACGATATGGGCTATAGCCCATGGTCCAAAATGATGAGAAACGAGGCTAACTTTTTTTTTTTAAATTTCAAAAAACATGGGCTATAACCCATCGTTTTTGTCATTTCGTCATTTTTTTCAAATCCTCAAAAATGATGAAAAACGGCGCGCTATAGTATGCCGTACGATATGGGCTATAGCCCATGGTCCAAAATGATGAGAAACGAGGCTAACTTTTTTTTTCAAAATTTCAAAAAACATGGGCTATAACCCATCGTTTTTGTCATTTCGTCATTTTTTTAAAATCCTCAAAAATGATGAAAAACGGCGCGCTATAGTATGCCGTACGATATGGGCTATAGCCCATGGTCCAAAATGATGAGAAACGAGGCTAACTTTTTTTTTCTAAATTTCAAAAAACATGGGCTATAACCCATCGTTTTTGTCATTTCGTCATTTTTTTAAAATCCTCAAAAATGATGAAAAACGGCGCGCTATAGTATGCCGTACGATATGGGCTATAGCCCATGGTCCAAAATGATGAGAAACGAGGCTAACTTTTTTTTTTGAAATTTCAAAAAACATGGGCTATAACCCATCGTTTTTGTCATTTTGTCATTTTTTTCAAATCCTCAAAAATGATGAAAAACGGCGCGCTATAGTATGCCGTACGATATGGGCTATAGCCCATGGTCCAAAATGATGAGAAACGAGGCTAACTTTTTTTTTCAAAATTTCAAAAAACATGGGCTATAACCCATCGTTTTTGTCATTTCGTCATTTTTTTAAAATCCTCAAAAATGATGAAAAACGGCGCGCTATAGTATGCCGTACGATATGGGCTATAGCCCATGGTCCAAAATGATGAGAAACGAGGCTAACTTTTTTTTTCAAAATTTCAAAAAACATGGGCTATAACCCATCGTTTTTGTCATTTCGTCATTTTTTTAAAATCCTCAAAAATGATGAAAAACGGCGCGCTATAGTATGCCGTACGATATGGGCTATAGCCCATGGTCCAAAATGATGAGAAACGAGGCTAACTATTTTTTTCTAAATTTCAAAAAACATGGGCTATAACCCATCGTTTTTGTCATTTCGTCATTTTTTTAAAATCCTCAAAAATGATGAAAAACGGCGCGCTATAGTATGCCGTACGATATGGGCTATAGCCCATGGTCCAAAATGATGAGAAACGAGGCTAACTTATTTTTTTGAAATTTCAAAAAACATGGGCTATAACCCATCGTTTTTGTCATTTTGTCATTTTTTTCAAATCCTCAAAAATGATGAAAAACGGCGCGCTATAGTATGCCGTACGATATGGGCTATAGCCCATGGTCCAAAATGATGAGAAACGAGGCTAACTTTTTTTTTCAAAATTTCAAAAAACATGGGCTATAACCCATCGTTTTTGTCATTTCGTCATTTTTTAAAAATCCTCAAAAATGATGAAAAACGGCGCGCTATAGTATGCCGTACGATATGGGCTATAGCCCATGGTCCAAAATGATGAGAAACGAGGCTAACTTTTTTTTTCAAAATTTCAAAAAACATGGGCTATAACCCATCGTTTTTGTCATTTCGTCATTTTTTTCAAATCCTCAAAAATGATGAAAAACGGCGCGCTATAGTATGCCGTACGATATGGGCTATAGCCCATGGTCCAAAATGATGAGAAACGAGGCTAACTTTTTTTTTCAAAATTTCAAAAAACATGGGCTATAACCCATCGTTTTTTTATTTTTTCATTTTTTTCAAATCCTCAAAAATGATGAAAAGCGGCGTGCTATAGTATGCCGTACGATATGGGCTATAGCCCATGGTCCAAAATGATGAGAAACGAGGCTAACTTTTTTTTTCAACATTTCAAAAAACATGGGCTATAACCCATCGTTTTTTTATATTTTCATTTTTTTCAAATCCTCAAAAATGATGAAAAACGGCGTGCTATAGTATGCCGTACGATATGGGCTATAGCCCATGGTCCAAAATGATGAGAAACGAGGATAACAAATCAAAAAACATGGGCTATAACCCATCGTCGCATGGAGACAGAACTCTGCACCATGCATCTCACATGCCTTTGTGGCATAAACATAAAGACAAGGATGTATACACCGAATGTTGTAGGTTCAAAAATGAGTCAATATAAAAACTGAAACAACAAATCACACTCTTCATTAGGAGTGACATATTGGGTAAGACTAAGATGACGGTTGAACAAAGCCCCTTGCTGGGCTTGAACCTAGAACCTTCTGTTTGCGAAGCTTGTGTCTTAACCGCTGCTACAACTTTGCTTATACATTAGAGACAGGTAGGCCTACAAAGGTACAACCTTGCAAAGATGCAAAAAAAAAAAAAAAACTAAAGGCCCTGCTCTTTGTAATACACATACAAACTTGGAAAAACATCCTTGATGTAAGAGTGAGCTAAATATTGTATAAATGTCCGTACTAGTAGGCCTACTTGTGTGCAACAAGCAAGTAGGCACTCGATAGGGTGCAGTTCTAGTTTATTTTGCCATAACACCCACATTTTACTGTGTGGAAACACCGGGGGGGGGAAACCCCCAGTAGACCCAGGGTAACAGAGTACATCGATGAGTATTGGCTTCAGTGCTTGGGTATAGCTTGGTCCCCCAGGCTGGCCTTGATCCTGCTTTGGCCATGTACCTTGGTACACAGTCGCATTGGTAGCCACGCTAGAACTCGATCACCTAGAGCACCTCCACCAATTACACTTGTTTCTTTAGGGCTTTTATGTCTAAAGTGTGCATTGTTTTTTAACCTAAAGAACCTCTATATTCTGAAAGGTGGGTTAAGTAATACGTTCTCAACTGCATCACTTATCACTCTACCCCTGACATTAAAATGTATAAACGTTCGCTATTAAAAAATAGCATATCTACAAGCTCACAGTCAGTCTTTTTGCTGTGCTGCTGTGTAGGCTACTATATAACTCCACACTGTGGTGCTTGCAAGACAGCTGAGTCCTGGCTGATCAGATTATGAATTGTACTTAATCCTTCCTTGATATGGCTCCGTTCAATATCACTAATGTGCATTCTATTGGCCTGTTCGACAGATGTCTAAATCCCACTCAATCCGACATAATACTGCGTGGCTGCGGCTAAATCCCACACGACTTTCCCTTTTGCCAGTTAAGACAGATATAGATGGTCGGAATTTCCTATAAGAAGTAATATATAGCACAGATCCAGAATTAGACCTGGGCCTATATCAGATGACAATCAGATTTTAGTGCAGAATGTTTTATTTAGACCTAATTTCATTCATTCATTCACAGCAAGTTTGCAAATGATCAACATTGGTAAGACAAAAATAACCCTACATTGATTGTATTGATTTTATTGATTGTATTGATTTTATTGATTGTATTGATTGTATTGATTTATAATAATAATTATTATTATTATATATTTTATTCATGCGAAAAATAAAAAAATAACAGTATATAATAATATTAGAATGCAATCATACGTTTTGGTAAATACATATTGCCTTCATTAGAGGTAGCATTCATTGAACATTTGCATAAATGTGTGACATTGATTTGGTAATTGTTAATTATGTTTTACACTATACAGATCAAAAGTTATATCTTTGCAATAGAGTTGAAATCCACAATTACCACCAGTATTACTATTATATAGGCTATATTTCGTAGACCATACAGTGTGAAATCATACTCTGTGTTAAATCCATGCATTGTTGAATGTGTGGAATGTAGTGCCCCGTGTGGACAGAACATGTCACTTCTCTCCGTTGGCCCAACCACTATACACAGCATTGATATAAAAAAAACCTTTCTATTCTGCACAGTGCTGGAAAGTAAAGTTACTAAATACATTCACTTTCACTTTACTTAAGTAAGATGTTGGGGTACTTCTTACTTAACTGGAGTATTTGCAATTTGTTATACTTTTACGCAAATATTGTAGCCTACTTTTTTGCTCCACTAATATTAATTGAAACCTTTAGTTACTTTGATTGATTGATTGATTGATTGAAATATGTATTAACAGTTTGCAGATTTACAGTACATTTCAAGCACAACTCAACTTTTATTATCACAACATTATAAGTTATAACCACTTAAGCCCTATACACTAGTCTCTGGCTATTTGAAAATAGACAATCTACAAGCTAAAACGTGTCGACACTAGTGAGCTTGTAGATTTGCTTTTTTCCGAAATATTTTATATATTTTATACATTTGAAATGGGAATATGGGATGGGACATATTCTGCTTGAATACTTGTACTTTTTTCTTTTACTTGTAATAGAGTATTTCTACCGACGGTGTTATTGGTACTTTAACTTAAATTAAAAGTACCGTAGTCCTATGTTACTTTTTCCCCACCACTGCCACTAAGCGGTGCTCTACTGACCTCTGGTGGAAAAACCGTAGTACTGCGCACACTGTGTGGGGTCACGTCGGCGCATGCGCAACGCGCCGACATCACCACATGCATGGGATTTGGGGAAAACGAAAGTCAATCTGACTGTTGTGTTTACGTTTTGTGATGACTCTAACAGTGTTGAGTGTTCATATATTCGCAATATAACTGCAAACACGTTGTTAGGAGTCAGGATGCCTCGGAAAACACAGTTCATAAAGATTCAAACTGTACATTTAGGCCGATCTGAAAAGGAAGACAAAGAAAAGACAAGATAAGGGGAAATAAGTTGGTCTCCACAGCAACCTGCGCACAATGGCTACCGCTGCACCACGGGAGGTAAATATTACTAATATTATTATATTGAAGAATTAACGGTTACTGCATGGGAGATAGCTCAGGTAAAGTAGACTGTATGCTATATAAAACTAGGCTATATCCACAAACAGTCATGGAAGAAGTACTCACATAAAGTACACAAAGTACAAAAGTAGGCTATTAGAATGAAAATCATTGTGAGAGTAACAAAGTAAAAGTACTTGTTATTATGCAAGATGTATTACAAATCCTTTGAACATAGCAGAGCCGACACACACACACACACACACACACACACACACACACACACAGTCACACACACAGGTTAGTTAGTGACAGTGTATGTTTTGAAATAATACTCAAAATCAGGGATTCCTGACCCCTCGAATGACCACCTGTGCTGGCCATGGGTTGGAAACCTACACACTGACTGTACAGCTATATGCAAATTTGATGTAGGCCTAATGGCCTATTGGAGTAAATGGTACAATATTTGTCTCTGAGAGTAGAAGTAAAAGCATTGTAATTGAACATTGTAATCACAGTCAAAAAACAAAAGAAGAAAAAACATAACATTCACTTATGTAAATGTATTTAGTTACTTTACACCACTGCGAGAACTGATTTAATGTTTTAAACCAGTGTTTCTCAAACATTTTAAAGTCAAGGAGCCCCAAATGAATTTGTCCACAGACCATCCCATGATCTAAAACATATTTTGTGCCAGGGTGTTAAAAGTGGTTTCCGAAAATATTTAAAAAATTTCACTTTTTTCCCAAGCTCACAAGCTCAGGCTCTTTTGGGCTTGTTTTCAATAGACCTGGTTGCTTAATTTCTCTCTGTATGAAGCTTGTGGAAAACTAAAAGTGGATCTATCTATAAATGCACCACTTCTCTGTGTATGTAATCCACGTGACTCAAGAACCGTTCGCCCCACCGACACAAGCATTCCACACCACTACAGGGAGTGCAGTGCCCGGCCTTGAGTCGGGGGGATAAACCGTTGTCCAGAACCAGCACAAAAGCCCCTGGCCAGGCTCTGGACGGGGCCCACATTAGCCATAGTGTTCACACCTGTTCACTCCTAGATCTCCATATATGGAGCTGGCCTGTTCTGACATCACAATGATGTTCTGACATCTGCATAGACATTTCCAACTTAAGTAGGCCAGTGCCCTGCCCAATGGGCACCACTCTAGTTTGACTAAACACACGTTTTCTGCCAGAACTTTAAAATGGATATTATGAAACTAGAGGATACATCTGACTCCCTAATGAATTGAGTGTGAATACACACACAGCGCCACGGCTATACATTGTCCTACCCAGGAGGTCATAGGTGAGACATTGGGGTGTGAGCTTCAAGCAGCAGTACCCCTTGTCAACCAGTAGGGAGTGGGCGAAGACCTCCAACCCACAATGATACCACATCTGAAATAATTTGTGTGAAAACATAAAATTATATAAAAACCAAACTTGTGTGAAGTGAGGGGCTCTCTTATCATCGTACATCATCCATTCATTGTCAATGGCATTTCATGTTTGTGTTAGGACAAGAATCTACACTATAGCTGAATATAGGAGGGGCTAGCACGGCAGCGCCCCTAAAAATAATGATTAAAGAAAATCCATGCACAGTATAACCACATTTATATTTTATTTTATTTCTTTGCCATTATTAAATAAATATTTCTTTCAGAAAACTGAAGGCATTATTTAGAATTATGTAATAATTGTGACATGCCTAATTGAATTACAATAATGGAGTTATACCGTGTAGAACTAGCTTATAAACAATGTTCTCGCTTTCTCTCTAGTTTATTACAGACGTTGCCGTCACCGTTTTCCGGGAGAATTACAAAGACGTGAGCCACCTAAAGGACATTCTCAAAGGGTACAACGCTGCGGAACAAGGATCGTGTTACCATGTCCAAGGATCCTACCAGGACATGGAAGACCTATTCATGAAGTTGTCCACGCTAAAGCATGTGTCCGCTATTAGCGACAAGCATCCAAGCCCAAAAAATGACCCTGTCAAACCGGTCGAGGTGGACGGAGTTATTATGGACTACATTGTGCAAGCACGTTCCAAGGAACTTCAGAGGATGGAAGAAAGAAGCGATGTTGTCATCGAGACGCAGCCGAGCTCCGGGTCTACGGCGCACAGCAGTAAATCCACACGCAAAACGCTTGTGACGTTCAAACCGCGACACCGTCGAAACACGCCGAACCTCGTTCACGCTCACCTCGTCAGAGAGCGATTTGTCTCGTTCTACCAGAGGATCGCCACAGACCTGCAGAGGAAGTCTCTCCCCATAGATCCACTCGATCACAAAGGCCTGCAGAGGAGATTCACTCAGCTTCTCATCGTCCCAGAGGGGGGCAGCAAGCGCACAATGGCGACAGTCACTGGGACGTTTGGGCACATCGCTGCTTTGGAAGATTTTCTTCTCGGACACAAAAATGCGACCTCCAGAGACATAGACAAACGTAGAAGTCCAGTCCACACTTCGACGGTAGGCCTGATCCCAGTTATCACAACCAGCCTGATCACAACCAGTGTCAATTTTGACGGAAAAGTTAGATTTAGTTATAGGCTTTTGGATACATTGCCATTTAGTTTTAGTAATATTTTAGTCATTTGAGATTTTAGTCTAGTTTTAGCTGACTAAATTGTATTTTGACAGGCCTCAATGGCATTGTGATGCTTGATTTATACTTTGTATAGTTTGCTGTGTGCCCAAAAATATGCACCCCAGTTTCTATTTGTTGATGAAATTGTCAGCATATTATTTAGTCATAGTTCTCCTCATGGGTTAAGGGATACACAGGGGTCCCCAGCCATTTTTTTTTAATTTATTTTCTTTAAGAATTGTGAAAATATGTGTAAATCTTTGAATACACTGTATATATTTCATGACCGTGACAGGCCTGTGCAACAGACAGCAGATCACCGGCCACCTCCCCAGCACGTAGCGCTCAGCCAGGCGCGGAGGAGGAATTGTGTGCGATCTGCATGGACACCATCAAAGACTCGCAGAGAAAGGCTCTGCGATGCAAGCACGTGTTTTGTCGCGAGTGCCTGCGGACGGCTTTCGACTACAAGCCGGTGTGTCCCACGTGCGGCGCGGTGTACGGCACTCTGAAAGGCACGCAGCCAGAGGGAGGGAGCATGGATGTCTCCACCAGCAGGTCCTCTCTGCCCGGATACGAGAGGCACGGAACCATCGTCATTCACTACAACATTCCAAGCGGCATCCAGTCGGTAAGACAAATCGCTGATCAAGCCATTACAACCGGGAAATCATCTCTTTACGATTTAGAACAGTGGTTCTCAGAAGTAGCAGATATTGAAGCTCACAGCCCGTGCTCAACATTTTTTAAACATCAACCGCCACAGGTCCGAAACGGTTGAGAAATGACAGAGTTACCGTGTGGGAGAATTAGCACTCTCTCTCCCTCCCCCCCCCCTCTCTCTCTCTCTCTCGCATGCACACATGCTCCACATTGTAATTAGCAGACAACAGTGCAACACTCTCTCTCTGTGCGCCACTTTGGCAGGTACATACTAGGGATGCACCGAAAGGGAAATTCTTGGCCGAAACCGAATACCGAATATAGGAAACAGTTGGCCGAAAACCGAATACCGAATAGCCGAATACATCTTTGTTGTAAAGCTACCTGATTATGGCAAAAGACATGATTATGGCAAAACCTAACTTAAATAATAAACACTTATGGGTCCATTAAAAAGCATCTAAATAATTGGAGGCTTTGTGATTAATTAATCTCAATTAATCACATTTTAATCGCATATCAATAGGCCTATTTGACCTGAGCAGTGAGCTTTTTTTTCTACATAAGCATAGGCAATAAAAACAAGTAGTAATAATAATAATAGTGATAATAATATTATTTATATTAAGCTTCTCTGAGTACTTAAATACACTTTTCAAAGAGAACATGAGAAAACAAATAAAAACAACTTTATTAGAGAAAAACTAAGACTATGGAATAAAATAAATTAAAGTGGAATGAGATAGCAATATTCCAGAGGTGGGTTTGAATTTATAGGTGGTGGCATGTCTCTGAGTTTTGGGAAGTGTATCGTTTTGACAGGTCTGCTTGCTGTGGACAACGATACAGTCTATCATTCATTGTTAAAGCTCCAAATGATATTCCCATTCGTCTTTGTGTCTGCCCGTGTAAACGCAGCAGCGAGTGTGAGGGGACGAGGGTTGGGGAACGGATGTAAAGTACATAGTGTTAAAACTAACGTTAGCTCCCATGCTAGCTACTAGCTTCCCTTGTCAACAGAACACCACCACAGATCGGGTGGAAGCTGCTATTATCACGTTGCTTGTGCCCGTGGATGGGAAATAAGATTTAGAAGGCTATGGAATCGTGGATGAAAGCACAGTTGTGTCGGATCTACCTGTGCGTTCCGTGACTGCTGCTCGCGTGTTGTGTCGCTGGCTGGGGGCTGCTGAATGATGCATAGTTAAAGAGCGTCATAAGCATGCGCCCTTCCTGCGCAGAAAGTAGCAGATCTACAAGCTATCTACCCATCGCAATGCACAGCGCGTTGGGCTTGTAAGTTGTACATGTGTGTTTTCCTCGCAGTTTAGTTCGATTCACAACTTTGAGACCACTACTACTATTCGGTGATATTTTTCGGCTTATTTGAGCCGAAACCGAATAGGCCGAAAATACATTTTTAGGCATTTTCGGCCGAATATTTTCGGTGGCCGAATTTTCGGTGCATCCCTAGTACATACATACAGAGATACATAGGGATTAGGGACAGACATTGCGGTTTCTTGGAGTGGCTGCACCACTCAAAAAGACAAAGCTGAGATGGGTGGTTACGAGGCCGAATGCATATCAATTTGGAGGGTCCTTGCCTTGACAAACTGCTAATAATCTATAACGCGTGTCCCCTCACTGTTTAGGAGGAGCACCCCAGTCCTGGCAGGAGGTATGAGGGTGCGTCCCGCACCGCGTACCTCCCAGACTCGCCAGAGGGCTCCGAGGTACTGGCCCTGCTGCAGAGGGCCTTCCACCAGAGGCTGGTCTTCACCGTGGGACGATCATCCACCAGCGGACGGGACAACCTGGTCACCTGGAACGACATTCACCACAAGACCTCCACGCACGGGGGCCCCACCTGGTAAATGATGATGATCCGGTTTTTCTTTATGAATAAAATGTCTTTTTTTCCCTCCCAAATCCGTATGGTACAGTATGTTAATGTATATGTAACTCATTTATGTCCGAGTCTGTTGTGCATTTTGTCTAAATGTTTGCATTAATGGCATTCCTATAAGGGTCTCCATTATTAGCATGAAATACCATTCATGAATATATGTGTTGGTTTGCAGCTATGGTTACCCAGATCCGGGCTATCTGAACCGGGTCAAAGATGAACTGAAAGCCAAAGGAATCCAGTAGATCACCTGAAGAACCACTGTCCACCGGGCAAAGAAGAGGAACTCCTCATTCAAACCAAGAGTTCCCAAACTTTTCATGCCGCGACCCGGCCAAAATAATCATTATTTGAATCTTGAACTGGGGAGCCCCCACCCTGAAAATCACCTGGAATTGTGGGCATTATAATTATTTAGTTTGACTTGGTTTCATGGATAAATAATAATATTGTGAAAATAGCCAAACTATGCACAGCAGCCATTTTGGAAAGTGTTACCAATAATACTAATGACGGCATTCTGGTCAAACTGAGTCAGGGTGCTGATATTGAGCACATTGGCTCACTGGAAACACTGCTACACCAGTGGGTCCAGGGATCCTCATGGTTCCTTGAGGGGCTTCCAACTCTGAGTGTACAAAATACAAATAGAACCAAATTAACCCTTAACGATTCCATTCATTTCTCAGCAATTTGGAATTTAATGAACATACAAGTACATACGCTAATTATGTTTATACTGTAACTTGTAAAAAAAAAAAAAAAAAAGCCCAATTCATTTTGCAAAAACAACGAAACAAAGTAAAAAAAAACGTGTGTCATTATATTTACATTTATTTGTGTAAGGCACCAAATGCTAAATAGCCATAATCACCTACCTATTTATGCAGAATGTAAAGTAAAGATGCCCAGGTCAAATGAATACTTCACAAAGCAAATCAAATGAAAATGTCCTGCTGAACATAATATGTTGGTTACATACAGGATTGGGATCCTTTTCCTATGGGTTCCCTTTAACGATTTTGGCCTTCATTATCATTTTTGATGAACACAAGCTGAATCAATTTGAACCCTCTGGGTTAGGTAGTTCCAAATGGACCCTTACAGGTCTGTAACTCATCCTTGCACTTCCTTTTGTGAAATGTCTGACTTACGTATCATATTTATGATTGATAATATCACAACTTAATTAAACACATTCATGTTTTCTAATAATCATAATCAAAAGTTCTGTTTTATTGTGAAAACGTTTGATGTACAAGCTCACATTGTGAACTTGCAGATCAGCTACTTTCAATATTTTGTTATTGTTTGTACGAGGATGTATATGTGGCTGAATTGCCTAAGAAATTGTATTTACAAATCGAACCCTGAATGTGAGTTAATGAGGTTTTCATTTGATCTTTTTTTTCTTTTACCGTTTAGGAATGGGTCTTTAACATTCATGATAATCATTGTGTGCATGTAAAGACAATCCATTATCCTATGTGTCTGTTTTCTTAAAATGGTTTGGAGCCTTAAAGATGCCTCGTGATTGGGCTGTCACTTTTCCAGTATACTTACATGCCTTTGTTTTAGCATGATAATGATGGGAAGAATTGTTTAAAAAAATCTAAATTCATGCCAAGGGTTTGGTGGAAATGTGACCTAGTATCCGTAATGCGTAGTCATGCAGTCAGCTGGGTGTGAACTAAACACACCATGTATTTGTCTTTTTGTTGTATTCTAGAATTTAATTGAATACTGAATTGTTGTTTGGTGTATGTCAAGATGCTGTAAGTGACATATTTTGGCTAAACCCATTTTTATTAATAAACTGTTAAAAGCTCTTTATTATTTTATAGCGTACGGCTATGTTTGATTATGTTTCATCACTTGTTCATTATGTCTCACTTGTTCATGGTATACATCCTATGACCTCTCTCGCCTGATTGGATGGAAATGGTATTGGGGCAGAGCTGGAGAGACGGGGGAAGATCCCCGTTACTGAACAAAGCGCTTATCGCTTATTTTATACATACCACTTGACCTTTAACCCATTCTGGGCGGGAACCCATTTTGGTGTTTTAAACATGTTATAATTTAGCTATTGAAAAATATCAGATCTACAAGCTCATAGTGCACCACTGGTCTGCTATTTTTGAAAAATCGTTTCTTTTTCAATTTCGAGGTCAGGTCCAGTGATTTCCCCAAGAAAGGTAATGCAACTCAATGAGCACAAGGGGGCCTCCTTGGTTCTCTGAGCAGTTTTTAAAAGCACAGCAAAGATAGAAAACAAATATGCAGCAAACATCAACGCTTATAGAAAAAAAAAAAATATATATATATTAGCCAGAACCAAATTAAACCGTTTGAAAATGCTTTTTTCCCCCTCCTCCTTTTCCTTTCTCTCTTTGTTAACAAGGGACTCACCTTCACCCAACATCCAATCTAATACAAAGCGTCAAAGTCACTGTTTGAAACTTTAAATCAATGCTTCTAAACACGGGGCCCTCCCTCATTGGTCCGTAACTGAGTGTAAAAGTGGAACCAAATGGACCCAGACTGTTACGGGTAACTCGGAGTGTAGAAATGGAACCAAATGGACCCTTAATGGTCTGTAAAATGGCTGTAACTCTGAGTGTACGAATGGAACCAAATGGACACTTCCATGGACCATTTGTACGCTCTCAGAGTTAATTTAGCGCTGAGGATGTTACAGTGTAGATATAGATATAGTGTAGGGTCCCAGTAGAATGCGGTGACACACAACCGTTTAAAAAAAATTCAAGGACCCCCGGATTGATATGCAGCAGCATTAGGCCACAGAGACCCCCCATTTGATATGATTTAGTATCGCTCACTTTGTTTGTGTGGATCAGTGAAATGATGTCGAAATATTTCACACATCAGGCAGGCATCTCTGTAAACCCTTTAGCTGTTCCAACAACAAGAAGCCACCCATGGCTTCGAAAACGCTTATGTCCAAAACAGTTACTTGTCAGGATTCAAATTCAAACGTAGCAGATCGACATGCGTTTCGAGCTTGTGGATCTGCTACTTTTGGTGCTTTTGTGTGACGGTGTAGTATGATCAAGTAGGGCATTAATTTACAAAACTCTCAGAGCATGTGACACGTGATCAAACAAAGTTGTATTCACTAAAGTGTGCCACGTAACAGCTGTGGTCAAATGCCATTGACCACATCTGGTCAAATGGCATAATTGAGTGAATACAACTTTTTGATTATTGTTTTATTTTCTGTCTAAAAAGTGGATTGGACCAGAGCTTCTCTGCAATATGTATCACACCATGTAAATACAATACACTGTTATTTTCTTCCCTGTTTTGTATAGAAGTGTATAATTGCCATGTCAGGGGCGGGGAAAAAATCCTATTCAGCTACTGTGTGTTTTCTTGTTAAAACATGGAACTTTTCAGTTTTCACCTTGTAACGTCATAACGCATCATGTCATAAGCATCTTGGAAAAACATATTTCTTTCTGACATGGCAGCAATTCGCTTCCATACTATTGTGTCTCTGTTGGGTGGAAACCCCATATGTCGAAAACTGTTACTTTTCAGGATTCAAATTCAAAAGTAGCAGATCTACAAGTTTTGAGCTTGTGGATCTGCTGCTTTTGGTGCTTTTGTGTGACGGTGTAGTATGATCAAGTATAGGGCGTTCATTTACAAAAAAACACAGAGTATGGGGATTAGAGGTTTCGGCCCGACAGCAACGATTCGTTTTATGAACTTAAATCAAGATTCTCACCTCACTTGTGTATCACTTGTCTTTTCAGTGTCTCTCAGTGTATGTGAAAATGTCAATTGTATTCACCAACGTTGAAAATACTTGAAAACTTTTTCAAAGAAAACTAAAACTTTTTCTTTTCAGATAATGAGTAGTTGGAACAAATAAGCCTATATTACAATAGGAAAAATAAAGTGCGTATAACAACACCAGTGTACAGAAAGTACATTGTACTTTAAAAAGGTACAACTCTTCGTAAACAAGATCACGCTTGTACCTTTTCTTAAAACACAAAGGTCTTGTATTTGTTTTTTTTTTCTTTTTCTTGAAAAGGCCCTTTAACTATATAAGTCTCAAAATATTCAGAGTTCTACCATTTTAAATGTTCTCTTAAAAAACGCCAAGTCAACCGTCGCATAGCCTACGCGCCACGGCATGTCACCGTCTTCAGAAAAAAACGCTCGCTTCCATGTTCAATATAAACCTAGAAAAATGTTTCGTTCAACAGAGTTTCTTTTTTTTTTTTTTCTTCTTTTTTTTGTGGTCATTATTTCAGTTGAAAATAGAAGTGGTTCTGCCCACCACATTTAAAACACCATAGTGACTCTTTGATTTTTTTTAACGCTTTTTTCTAAATAACTTGTTTATGTTTATCGGACCACCGCCCGCCCCCCACCCCCCAGGTCTCTCAGGGTGGGTGTGGCCCAAAGGGGCGGAGGTGCAGCTGCCGCCCCTACACCTACGTAGGGGTGGAGGTGGCGGTATTGCAGGGGGGGGGTGGGGGGATCGTTTCATCCCGTGGCTGTCTGGTTGCCAATGACTCTTAGGATCTCTCGGTGGATGCTAGGGTCCTGTGTGTTGATGCTTGTGTCGCCCACCTGGCCGTCCTCGTAGCTGGGAAAGACAAAAAAGGGTTGTGCCTAATGTAATATAATGACCATTACCAAATGGGTCAGCCGTCCTATCCTATAAGAGTGTATCTCAACCAGGGGTCATGGGCAGTGGTTCTTGAGGGGGTTCCAGGTGGTCCCCAGCTAAATGACGGAGATTTGGTAACCAAATAGACCCTTATACTGTAGATCTTTAACTCTTGAGAGCGTAAAATGACCAAGTTAATTTTCTGCTCTCAAGAGTTAAATTATTGTTTAACATCTGTGCATTACTTAATTTACAAGAAGTCCACACAATTAGAGAATGTAGAAGAATTGATGTTTTGATCAATGTTTGCCTGTTGGTATGGTACCAACATCAGTTGTGGACAAAATCTTCTCCAACGACAACAAGATATTAAAAGTTTTGGGCTAAATCTCAAATGGTGGTCCGTGTCTATTATGTAATACTCACACAAAGAAGAACCTGGTGCAGACGTGATCAGTGCTGGGAACCACCCAGATGTCTCCATGCTTGTGCAGGTCAGGAGAAGTGATCACTGCGAGAGAATAAAGCTTCATTTTACAATCCATCAAATGACACATCTAAAAGATCACATCTGCAAGCTGACACGTTGTTAAGCCCGGCTCACATTGCAGGACTTTTAATGTAAGTAACCGATGCAACAACTGTAGTGCCCCATATGTGTGCAACTTAGGGGTTTGACCCCTGAAAAGCATTTGTGCCATGTTTGGTGAGGATTGAAGCAATGGTGTGGCTGTGGCCGCTGGGGGCCCCTGGCGAACCCCCTGGTATGACTTTGTGCCAGGTTTGGTGAGGATTAATAATGCGGCGGAGCCCCTGGCCTGGGTGCCACAAGTCTGCATGTTACGTTTGTGTTGCTCGACCCTCTAGGCCAGGGTTTCTCAAATTTGGGTGATAATATTTGGAATGTATCCATATCACTTCAGTTTAACCACTTAAACCCTCTATATGTACTTAATAAGACGGACCAGCAAACCTCCTCGCCAAAAATAGACAATGTACTGTACAAGCTGTGAGCTTGTAGATCGGCTATTTTTTGGTGAATGTGCTGGGGTTCAAGTGGTTAAATGTCAAGTATGAAGTTATTTTCCGTCTGTTCTTGGAAACGAATATTCTCTCACGTTTTTCTCGTGACACATACTGTATCTCACATATTTCCGTACCATAATATGACATAATGTAAGGTTCTATAAGTAAGGAAGTCATTCAGGGGTGCCTTGGATGAAAAGGCTATTTACCTGGGTGACCTGATCTTTTGGAGATCTTGCAGCATCACGAACTACATAAAATGCTCTTAAACATGCACAGCACACGCTACAATATTTTAAAAACAATGGGGAATCACAAAGGTGAAGTGCTGTGGTTGTGTTTACCTTCACATAAGGCAATGCACTTCAGATTACGACTCTGCAGGAACTGTGGTTGTTGCCCTTTCTTCTGTGACTGCAAATGGAGAATGTGGAAAATTAACCCTTTCTGGGCCGATCATAATAGGCAATTCTTTGAGACACACATACGGGTATTTTGGAGCATGGCCCGGCGTGGCCAAATCCACCATAATTGTTTAGGGCTATACAATGCCGCTGCACCATTGGAATTGCATTACAGAACCTACACGTTGTTGTTACATTTTATGTATTGTAGTGTTGGGGGCTGCAAAAATTTACTTTTTCCTTGTTCCCCCTGCCACGAAAAGGAGCACTATTCGTGGCAGAGCACTATTCTTTGAGACACCCATGAGAGATGCCCTGGGCTTCCCCTGCCACGAAAAGGAACCAGAAAGAAGAGCACAATTCTTTGAGACACACACACAAAGCGCCGACTTTTGTTCATACCAAGCTAACGCTTGGTGCGATCCCTTCAAAGTAGTCAGCTGACATTTTAAAACGGAAAAGTCGATAAAACAACAGTATAATGAAGCTAACGACAAAAACTATTGTCTCCCGAAAGCCTAGACTTTTGACGACTTCTGCACCGGTTCCCACTGGTTTCAACTGACTGGTTAGCCCCATTTCAAAATGGCGCAGACCACGCCCCGAGAACGAAATGTCACGTGTAGGCGACGAATACAAACATACTGTATTTGTCAGAATTAGCGACTCTAAGAGCTCAAGCTAGTTGTGAGCTTGTAGATTGGATATTTGTATGATAAAATAGGGCATTAATTGCCGAAACAACATGAAAAGTAGAAATTTGAGCGACAATAGTCGTGAAGTGGTTGAGCGTCACTCTAAAACATCCTAATTATCTACTTGAATCCAAAGGTCATTGAAGTAATGTACCGCATATGAAGTGTACGGCAGATTACCTGCAGATGCAAGTTGGTTTTGCTGCTTGCTGTATTTTCGTCCTTCGAAGTCACTTTTTGTTGCTTTTTGTTCATCCCTGTTTAACGAAAAACAAACATAAAAACACTGTTGCCTCAAATGTACAGAATGTTATTTATATAGCATGCAGTGTTGTTTTTGGCAGAACATTTATTTTAGTTTTAGTCATAGTCTCTTGAATAGTTTTCCCTTCGTTTTAGTCACATTTAACTTAAGTCACCCGGAATGTTTTAGTGTTAGTCTAGTTTCAGTTGACTAAATATCATAAGATTTTAGACGACTAAATCTACAGCATACTGTACTTGTAGTACACTGATAGCATGTTGTTTCGACAGATACCAGGTTCATGTTTTGCCTGGTATTGTAGTTTTCTTGAGGTAGCCTACTACAGTATGTATACTTGTGTTGTTTCGACAGATATCAGGTTCATGGTTTGCCTGGTATTGTAGTTTTCTTGAGGTAGCCTACTACAGTATGTATACTTGTGTTGTTTCGACAGATATCAGGTTCATGGTTTGCCGCCTGGTAATTGTAGTTTCCTTGAGGTACTACAGTATACTTGTAGTACACCGATAGCAGACATTGAGAACTAGTAATTCACACACATGCAGGCCCAGCATCATCAAATGAATGGTCAAGCAGGCCAGGCCATGGGAAGATTGGGGACAGTTCCTGGTGGCCAGTGTCACATGTCCCACCATCTGTGTCTGTGCGTGCGTGCGTGCGTGCGTGCGTGCGTGCGTGCGTGCGTGCGTGCGTGCGTGCGTGCGTGCGTGCGTGCGTGCGTGCGTGCGTGCGTGCGGTGACTACCTGAGTAGCCAAAGGATATGCTTGACATGGGGCTGAGATATATCCCGTTCCCATAGATGGCGCCATGCATCTGTACAACATAAACATAACGAGATTTCCATTAGCTTTCAGAAGTGCATGCATTTGTAGAGAGACTAACCATGTCCACTAATTACAACCTCACTTCAATTGGACTAATAATACTGTATGAAGAGCTTTGAAGCATTTTGTATCCAAGTCACACAAAAGTCCAAATCAAGGCACATTATTTATGTCTGTGCAAAATAGTATCTCTTTACTAATGCCAATTAACAAGTGTAAGCCCTATGTCATAGTTTAACAAAAACAACAACATTAATAATAATAATAATAATAATAATAATAATAATAGGGTGAAAATAGCCGTTTTTGAAAATATTTCCTATACATTTGCAGGGAAGCCAGGTTGAAAATGGTTCAAATGTAGGCTATAAGTTTGGGGGTATAGAATTCATGCTGAGAACTAAGTCCGTTCAAAGTACTGATATAAAACATGAAGAAATATATTGCAATGATAATGTGTGTTTGTCACAAAAGTTCCCAAGGCAACGTACGTGTATGTGTTTGGGAGCCACTGTTTAGTAGTAGGTATGTGTTTCTCATGCATTTTTTGGACCAGGTTGGAAAATCTTAAAAGAGTTTGTGGCAGACCCACCTGACCACTTAACACTTAAAATACTTAGCGTGTGTTACTGTATCAGTATGTAGTATCATTAAAACCATAGTGTTTTGCAAATTGTTTGGGGGCCCACTTGCGATAGCCCCACAAGTTGAGAACCACTGTTTTATAGTAGGCACGTTACCTGCAGTCTGGTATTGGAGGCCACCACCAGTCCATTCCTCAGTATAGAATGCCAGTTCTCAATGTGTGATCCACTAAACAACGACAGTAACAACAATAAACAGATTGTCATTGTAGCATTTTAACACAGAAGTCCCTAATGTTATACTTGGAAACCTTGTAAGTCCAAAACCGTTTGTTCAGTAACAGTGTTAAAGGACGACTTCACCACTTTTCAACCTATCGTCATTATGGTCCTCACTGATGTCCATGAAAAGAAGGCACAATTTTCTTCTACTCGTTCTGTGTCTGATAGGACAGCTGTGGGCAGTTCAGATGGTTTCCTTTTAGATTTAGATTTGTATTACATACCTCCAGTTCTAGACTAAACCGAAGGTCTAGAAGGTCTAGTTCCACACAACAACTCTAAGGTATATTAATGACATGGTTAAAAAATGTGTGGCATTCCCATTTAAACAACATGGCAAGAACAGGGAAGGAAGAGCTCAAGTTGTTAACCAGACCTGTATAAATAATTATTTGTACAAGGTAAGAAAATGTATTAATTTAAATTATAATAACTGAAATATAAAGAAAGATATACTTTTATTTTGCTGGATTGGTGTCATTCTCAATCACATTCACACCCTGCAACCTATGTTGGACTTATGGCAACTTATGGCAACACCAAAGGCATGGTACTGGGGGTACTGCAGGAATTCTATCGGAGCCTTCCCTAAAACACCCTGGACAACACTCCACACTTCCTAGACTCTTCTCCTTTCCCTAAAACACCCTGGACAATGCTCCAAAAGTCCTAGACTCTTCTCCTTTCCCTAAAACACCCTGGACAATGCTCCAAAAGTCCTAGACTCTTCTCCTTTCCCTAAAACACCCTGGACAATGCTCCAAAAGTCCTAGACTCTTCTCCTTTCCCTAAAACACCCTGGACAATGCTCCAAAAGTCCTAGACTCTTCTCCTTTCCCTAAAACACCCTGGACAACAGGCTGGCCAACACTCCACACATCCTGGACTCTTCTCCCTTCCCTAAAACATCCTGGACAACGCTCCACACGTCCTAAACTCTTCTCCCTTAAAACACCCTGGACAGCACTCCAAACGTCTTACTCTTCTCCCTACCCTAAAATACCCTGGACAACACTCCACACGTCACCCAGCACAACACGCTACCGGTTGAAGACCCCATAGTGTAAATGGAATGAGTTGTGTGGTGAATGTGCAACTCACTGGAAGGCAAACGTGCTGCCAAAGTGATTCTTGGCAGCTCTGAAGTTGGACTCTTTGGCAGGCGGGCTGCTGAGCAGCAGGAACTGATGTGGCGTGTGCATGAACTTCAGTTGCTGTTGGCCAGACAGGGAGAGGCAGAAAGGCAGACGAGAATCACTGGCTGCGTTTACATGGACAATATGTATTAATTCAGAATTAATTCATTCCGAACAGAGATTCATACACAACTGATGGAACCTAAATAAAAGTATACCTCGTTCCTCATTCGTTTACATAACCAAAGCATTGTGCTTTGGTCTAACAGGCAGACATGTGTAAAATAATGCATGAATTCCAAACTCTCAGTAGCGTTCGTAATAAAGTGTTTCCATGGTAAATATATTACTGATTCCCAAAATTAATTCGGGTCAGACCGGAATGGAATATTCTATTCCAATTGAAGCCATTTTTATTCTGAATGAGCGGTCATTCTGAATATACTTGTGGAATATATCTGGTTCTTGTAAATTTGTGTTGATTTCGTCTACAAAAACGATGATAAATATTTTCGTCAACTACCTTTTTTTCCACAGACAAAAACTAAATAAAAACTAGAAAAGTGATTCTGAGAAGTTGCGAGTGTGGTTGCACTGATGCTAGTCGCAAGGAATCCACTGGGAACAGAATTCCGTACCATTTATATTACATATCGTGATGTATATTTGTGAAGCAAAAAACATTCTCGGACCAACCATACTAACTAAATAAAAATACATGATAACTCAAATTAAAACTAAATACAGTATATTGCCAATTTCGTCAACAAAATAATTGTGACTATAGTGGCCTATAGTCGCGATATTTTTTTCTGTTAATTGCCCAGCCCTACTGCATCCATTTTAACAATATAACCATCAAGTCTCTAAATCAAGACTGTGTTTTAACCACTTAAACCATATACTTTGCTGACCGGGGTCCCCCAGGGATCTATACTTGGTCCCCTCATTGTTTATACTTGTTACACTAAATTCCTTCGCCGACAATAGAAAATATATATAAGCTCACAAAGCACCATGTTGTGACGTGTTGTGAGCAGCTGCTATTTTTCGCAGAATATTGGCCTATTTTTATTGAGGCTTGGTGTGAACGGGTAGATATATATTAGTGGTATAGATTAGCATTAATCACTTACTCTGGTGACTGGAAGTTTGACAATGTGTGACCTGTTACTGGATATGACCCTGCAAACACAAGACAAAGTGTTTTATTCGACAGCATATTTCATAACAGTGTCCACTGTCCATACAGCATAACTCTAATTCCATATTACAGTGCACGCACGTCTCACACTCACACACACACACACACACACTCTCTCACACACACACACTCACACTCACACACTATAACACAAGAGAATGCATAGTGAAATGTAGGTAATGGCAAAATAATAAAACATTTTCAAATAGTTTTTTATTAATTATTTGTCTGCCACATGGTGGCACGTGGTTGTAAGGAACGGCTCATGTTAGCAGTAGCTCACGATGTTTATCTTTTGCCAGAAACATTAACTTTCAGACAACAGAATTTACCAGACTAAGAGATTTAATTACAATAATGTTTAAAATCACTGAAGTTATGGTAGGGTTTAGGTCCCATTCCTTAGTAGTAGACCCCCCAAAATAATAATATTTAAACTGGGGACCCCCCCACCCTGACAGATGAGTCAAATATGACAGAATACTATTCAAAAGACTATGACTAGAACTAAATGTCAAAATCAATGGGTGCGCATGGTGCTCATCGCCCAGTTAAGCTGTCTCACCATTGTAGCAGTGGGTGAGCCAAGGGGTCATGTCTATCCATCTGTTTCTTTATCTCTAGGTAAGGGGCCTGTGGGGAGAAAGAGACACAAGACATGACATGCAGTTATGTGTCCTATCACGCTGCTTTCATATCGCCACTGTCGGAAATATCCAAAACCGGGGAATTGAGGATTATGAAAACTATTCGTCTCCAACGTACAGTATGAATGATGCTGGTTGCTAAGGAGACACACGCAATTGCCCAGATTGTGTTTGTGGTTAAAACAAGCTATATTCAACAGCCCATAACTAAAGAACCAATTATAGTTTTTACAAAACTTTCAGTCCACAAAATCAACTGTTGATTTAGTTTACTAAAAAATGTAGGACATTAAAGCCCACCACACACCGGCTGCGTCCGCCGCGCGGCGCCGCGCGGCGGACACAGCCGCCTCCATTATTTTCAATGAACCTATCGCACACCGGCTCCGTCCGCCGCGTCGCGCCGCGCCGCCTGGCGCGCCGATAGAACACAGTTCTATTTTCCAGGCGGCACCGCAACGCGCCGCGCCGCAGACGGTCGCAGACTGTGTGCGATGGGCTTTAGTTGACTAAGGGATTGATCGATATTTGTCAATGGTTGGTATGGATTTGGTATGGAGGGGGGGGGGGGTCTTTCATTTGTTGAGTTGTGTCCATTAAAAATCTTTTTCATACAGGTTTTCAGAGTAGTATTGAGTACAGTACTTAAGTAATTATGAAGAAATGTGTGAAGAATAGTGCGTGTCCAAAGTTCCCAGTTGTTCAGACTATTTGGGTGCGGTACCGAAAGAATGTGTGAACAACCTCCTCCGTGCTGTAGTACCTGGGTCATCTCCCGAATAGATGTAAGGCTGTCCAGAGCTCTCATCACGCGATCATAGTCCTTTTTCTGTAAAGGAAAAAAAGAAAGAAGAAGACGGGGGGAAAAAAACAGAGTCATGCGGTGCAAATGGAGCAGCGGGTGTCTATTTTGAGCCCTGGTGCGAAAGATGAACTCCACTGTTAGTCCGGAGCGAACGGAAAGATACACTATAATATATGGATATTAAAGGTTTCTGCAATCTCACCAATCTCTTGTAACTAATCACTAATCTCGTACACACACACACACACACACACACACACACACACACACACACACACACACACACACACACACACACACACACACACACACACACACACACACACACACACACACACACACACACACACACACACACACACACACACACACACACACACACACACACACACACACAATGAAATAAAGTAAAGCCAGGATTGATGAGCTTTGCAGTGTACATACCCTGGGGTTGAAGGCCAGTGTCTGTGAGTCGTTGGGATCAACCACAGAGGGATATGGCTCAAAAATGACCACTTTCCTGGGCGACTCCAGAGCAGAGCGACACATGGACACTAACAGATCTACTACCTGCACAGAGAAAAGAAGATATAATATTAACCCAATCCCTCCCGACACATAGGCGGGGATCGTGAGTCCAGTGCCAGTCAAATGCGTGAAATACCACAGTAGAAGACACTACAGTGTGGCTTCACTCTAGGGCCTAGGCGATGTGATGAGATGTTTCCGTCCGCGGATGTACTGAGAAGAGGAAATAATAACCATCCAATCACTGGATTTTGGCTCATTTTGAGCAGAAAAAGGAGTAATAACTTAAGCATTTTTATTTTTATTTTGAGGGGAGGGGACTACGGTTGGAAAATAGCTTTCGCTATAAACCTATAATAATATAATAATAACCGGGCATAAACCTGCCATATTTACACCTGCTCGTGTATTATGTATTGCACCCGTCTTGTGTTCATCAATGTGCACTGTCCCGACCAAAGTAACACGTATAGTAAAGTAAAAGCCATGGGGGGAATTCCCCCTTTAGGCTAGTGGTATACATGTCCATGTTTCACACACGTGCGCCTGTACAGTACCTGAGCTCCGGTTGCGATCTCATCGGCCGCTTCGTTCATCACCCCCAGGGTTTGAAAGGCAAACACACACAGCTCCCTCTCACACACTGTGGGCTGTGGACGCGCGCGCACACACACACACACACACACACGGGGGTTACACCAGTGGGTCGGTTTATTTGCGAGTCGCAACCCATACAAATTGGTCCGTGACCCATGTGGGTTGAAAATAAATATCCCCTTTTTTGTGTGTTATGTAAAAAAGTAAATAACAATTAAAACCAGAAAATCGAATAATTTCCGTTTAGAATGTTTGTGAACCACGTTTGGGAAACAGTAGGTGTTAGACAATGAAAAAGCCCTGCGAAGACATCACTGAACTAGCTGCACACAACATTTACATTACCATCATCGTTGTGTTTGAGCAATTTAATTGCACATTATTGAGTCACTTTCAGTGTTCAATTTGTCAACTAACAATATGGGGAAGATTGTCCGTCGACTACCTATTTCACAGATTAAAACTACATAGCTATGATTATTGATGACAATTTTTGCCAACAAATAAAAACTAGACAGAAATGTTAGGGAGGGACTAGTGGAGAAGAGATGTCACGCGAAAATAATTACAAATAAATTGGCATGGCAAGTATAAATCTGGCATTACAACGCCATCACAGCCCACCAAAATGCATTTTAATTGACTAAACCGTTTAGTTGACTACAATCTTAATTTAATCTATAAAAAACAAATTGCATTTTATTCAAAAGAATAAGAAAAGTTGCTGAAGAGTCGAGAGGCATCCCATTACTCCGACTACGTGCCCTCCGCGTGCAGTTAGGGTTAGGGATGGCGTTATTAATGGGGCCAGTCGGACCAACGAGACATCGGAAATAAATGGGTTGTCGGAACTCAGAACAATGATATGGCACTGACAGACCACTACTATGGTGCTAAAATTAGCCTATGGTGTGATGTCTTTTTCAACAACAAGCCAGCTGCTATCCTACAACTTGCGACGCGACAAGGCAGTGTACCATTCAACAGCAGATCTTCGGCAACAGACGCTTTCCGACACTTATCGGCCGACTTCGATGGGTGGAGAGGTACCTTAAACAAAATTAAAAAATGTGCTGGTCTACGTTGGGCTGCCTCACCCTGAGCATGGGTCCATTCTGGAACACGTGTGGCTCATCACAGACCACACAGAACTCGTTCAAAACTGGAATCCGCTGCTCTGCGTACTCTATTGTCTGCAATGACAACAACACAGAGGCAACAAAGTATAAACTAACAGTGTGTGAAATAAGTCCAGTTTTATAGGTAGGCTATAGTACGTTGATTGGAGAAGTGGGCTGATGAGGGAGTGGAAACAGGTGTGTAGCAAGGAGTGTGGTGAAATGGAATGTGTGAGTGGCCATGGTAGAGAGACAGAAAGGTACGGTTTGCCCTCTCCCCGCTGGCCAGCATTCACATTGGCCAAGATTCTTCTGTACCCGAGTACACTTCATTCAACTGTAATGGCACACGAGTATGTGGCTCATGCGGACAGTGTGGACTACTGGGCTTTGGGAGATAGAGAATGTCATGTGACAGAAGAGTCACAGTCAGCGTTTAGAGCAAATAATAAAGTTTGACTGTGTTCCTGACGTTGTCTTGAGTTGTAATAATAACTGTAATAACAACAATACACAACCAAATGAGTGTGTACTAATGGTCGTTGAAACATCGAAATGTACAGTTACGTATGCCAGTGATGTCACTGACTAATCCTTAATTGGTATCTTTGTACTAGTGGCAGTGGTCGCTACACTCACGTTTCTTTTTATTTTTTTTGTATTTCACGCTTGCCCTACTCAAATACTAGTGTCAACATTCAAGTAGAACTATCTCAAATGGTCGGGGAGGACATTCCACAGGCGTGGGGCAGTGGAGCAGAATGCCCGCTCATCCCCATGGTGCGGAGCTTGGTCATGAGCGACGGTTTCGAGTAGAGGGTTGTGGTCTGAGAAGTTCTTTGAGGTAGGAGTATTGGTTTAATGTAGTGTGTCAAAATGATGACTGTAGCTGTTAGTTCAGGGGGGGAAGCTACTGCAGCCGGAATTAAGTGAGAGCAAAGATAAACATGTACCTGGACCAGGAAGCCTCTGTCTCTGATTGGAATGGATTTGGCACCGTTGTTTGGCTGCATAGAGTGAGGGAGATGGAAACGCTATTAGTCAGTGAACGCATACTGTAATATAGACCACTGGTACCCAAACACTGGGTCGGGACCTATTTGTGGGTCGCGGACACATTGTTATGGGTCTCCTTGTCTTTTTGTTTGCTAAATTCGTTTTTTTAACTATTATTTCAAAACATTTTCAAAAAACATTCCCAAAAAAAGCGGTAAAATAGGAGTATGAATCGACCCTTAGCCTTGGCTTCACTAGAGGTTGGAATGGATACTCACCGCAGGCGGCGTGGCGAGCGATGGGGCCAGGATGCCGATAAGCCCTGAGGTAAGAGAGAGCCGGCGGCCCGGCCCGTCAGGCGTCGAGTCCTTGAAGATGTCCACCTTCATCATTGAATCCGCGCATATAGGGAAACAAAGCAATTAACTTGTTTCACCTTCTGAGATCTTTTGGGGCCAGCAGATTCTCATTTAGTTGTTTGTTTCCCCCCTTCTGTGATTATGAGTGTTCTTCAGTGCTGTAGCACCACTTGTGTGGTTTTCACAATGTGACAGGTTTTGAGCTTGAAGATCTGCTATTGTTGGCTAATGTTCCCCTGACTGAGAATAGGCACACTTTGTTCAAAGATTGTTGGTCAACACATAAAAACAGCATTCTAAGGCTAGCAAGGAATATCACTTCAAACACTAGCCATGTTTTGAATTGGGAATATGAGTTAGTTATCTTCAAAAAGGAGACAAAACAGTCCAAAATAAATTCAGACTGCTTATCCTTTGTTCAATCAGTCAATGTTAAGACTAAATTTGAAACCATGGGGCCAGTAGAACAATGAAAGACATCGCTACGCCACGAAAGACATCAAATTACCATTTGATTTAAATAAATTTGCAATGCATGATATCATGTGCTTATGCTTTCTACACCATACGCAAATACATGCATGAACTACGAAAACAATACGGGGAGATGAAGGTTTATCGGGGTATAGTTCTGGCAAGAACTTCAAGCCACTTTCACCCAGCTGAATAAAGTCACATATGGGCCCTCACATATGGGCCCCTTTTCCACCAGGGTTGAACCGGTTAAAGTTATTTTTTTCCCTGCCTAATATCGAACCAGTTCAGAGTGTTTCCACTGAAAATGACTTGGTTCAGAACCCTAAGTTGGCTCGGAAGTGGAACCAAAAAAAAGTGGCTGCCGGTTCCGTTAAAGGTTCCAATAATCTAGAACGGCACCGTTCTAGAACCATTTTTATTTTGGTGGAAAAGGGGCCTATTAGAGTTATATATGGGGGGCCACTGTATGGTATGGTATGGTATGGTATGGTACCTTGCCCATCTTGGTGCTGCTAGAGTAGGACCTGCTGAGCAGCCGGTGGTGATGCTTCAGCCCGTCCATCTCCTCCGTACGGATGGAGCCAGAACACGACCTGGTCATGGCGGAAAGTGGCTGTTAAATATCTCTATATTGTGATAGTAAATCAATGCTGTAGAGTGTTTCAGTAACAGTGTTAAATAGCTCTATATTGTGATAGTAATCATTGCTGTAGAGTGTTTCAGTAACAGTGTTAAATAGCTCTATATTGTGATAGTAATCATTGCTATAGAGCACGGGTGTCAAACTCAAGGCCCGCGGGCCAAATGTGGCCCGCCATGTCATTTAATGTGGCCCGCCTGCCTCAAGCAAAAAAAAAAAATAGCCAAAATATAGGCTTATAAGTAAGGCTGCATGATATATCGAACATGTACCTTCATCAGAGTGGAGAATATAAGTATAAATCAAGTTGAGCAAAGCCACTCTTCTCTGCCCCTCTCTCTAACAGACACAGTTAACGATTGCTTGTTAAGTGCCTGCCAGACAGACAATCAGATGAAATGAAGGCAGGTGTAGAGTAGAGTGTAGACTAGTGAACTGAACATGTTCTCTTTATATCAAGTACTTCATACCAGCCCCTTATGAAACTACTTCTCCCCAAATCCAAATGGATTTCATTTTACATCCTGAATGGCAGTAACTAGCATACAATGAGAACTGAGAAGATCTCCACAAAGGTTTACTCATCAAAACTGATTATATAACTGTAACCATCAAAGCATGCACTCAACATAATGGTTATGTGACCATGGCATGTGCATAATATAAAATCTTATACGTTTTATCTGATATTGATTAATATGGGGGGTGGGTTCAATTAATCGATTATTAATCGGCAGAGCTGTCGACTATTCAATTTGGCTGATGTTCACTTTGTGGCATCCCTACAAGTTACAACAAGTGAGTAAGTGACTATCTCTCTTCCATACTGGTGTGTGGCGTCTCTTGCGTGATATGATGAAGTAGAACGGTGCCGTGCACATTATAGGGACAAAGTCGTGTGTGTGTGTGTGTGTGTGTGTGTGTGTGTGTGTGTGTGTGTGTGTGTGTGAATGTGTGAAGACCCATCTTCTCTTTCTGTCATAGTGACATTGTCCTGCATCAGATCATGTCCAAATCAGGTTCTCCAATCTCCAGTAGCCTCTTCAGTTTTTTGAAGATGTTTTGAGTGGTGCAACCACTCCCTTACGGAGGTGTGTGTGGCTGGCTGGGTCTGAGCACTATGTGTGTGGCTTGCTGGCTGGCTGGGTCTGAGCACTATGTGTGTGGCTGGCTGGCTCTGAGCACTATGTATGTGGCTTGCTGGCTGGCTGGGTCTGAGCACTGTGTGTGGCTGGCTGGCTGGCTGGCTGGCTGGGTCTGAGCACTATGTGTGTGGCTTGCTGGCTGGCTGGGTCTGAGCACTATGTGTGTGGCTTGCTGGCTGGCTGGCTGGGTCTGAGCATAGATAGATAGATAGATAGATATTATAGCAGTGACTGACTGAAGGGCCTCCCACACCGTCTGCGAACGCCGCGCGTCAAAACAGCCGCCTCCATCATTTTCAATGAACCTATCGCACACCGGCGGCGTCCGACGTGCGCTGACGCGCCGCGTCGGACGGAGCCGGTGTGTGTTGGGCTTGAGACATCGAGCGTGCGTCCGCAACTGGTTGTGGCCCCCATCAAGTGACCTTTTGACCAATGCGGCCCTCGCCCCAAATTAGTTTGACACCCCTGCTATAGAGTGTTTGAAGGAGAAAGATTCCCCAAAAAATGCATCATTTTTCATTCATTCAATTTTAATTCAATGATTTTTCTTGAATTAACTTAACATGAGGAAATCAAAGAAAAAAAATCACAGAAATTACCTAAATTAGAAAACGAACATTTAAGAAGTAATACGTCTTGAGCTAAAAAGATTAGGAACCACTGCACTGAAGTATTCAATCAATCAATCAATCAATCAATCAATCAATAAAAAGCGTGGCCCCTGCCTGCTGAGTGGTCGCTGGGGGGTCTTCAGCACTCCTCCTCCGCCCAAGCCAGACGAGGTGCTGACGCCCCCGCTGATCCCGCCCACGCTCACGCCTCCGGGGTGGTCAGCGCACCGCGGGTCGCCCGAGCACGAGCGGGGGAGGAGCTTGCTGTGCGGGGGCCGGAGGGGCAGTGGCGGCGGCGGCGGGCAGTCTTTGGGTTTGACCGCGGAGGAGCAGGGGCGCCCCAGCAGGCGGTTGGGGGGCTTCAGGGACATGGGCGATGACGACGACGAGGAGGAGGAGGAGGTGGCGTGCTCCATGCGCGCTGCCGCGTCACTGGACAGAGACTGACCCAGGAGCCTGTCGGAGGACCCCCAGGGCTTCATTAGAGTTGACCCATTGTCAGATAGCTCCCTGACTGACTGACTAACTGACTGACTGACTAACCAGCAGGCTCTTTCTGCCTTGTTCTGCCCTGTTTCCACCTTATTCATGGTTGTTGGACATTTACAAGCTTAATTTATGCCCAGTCACTTACTGCACCTGAGGAATTCCTTTTTACTGGGTCCAAGTTTAAAATTTAAATAATAAAATAAGAACTATTAATATAGTGGATGGAGAGAAAGGATTTTTGTCCAACCAAGAAACGGCAAGGGTGCAAAGAGGGGCACAACCACAGGTGGGACTTTACAAAGGCTCAATATTATTAATAAATATATATATACGTATACATATGACTACCTTTTTTTCACTGACGAAAAAACTGAAAGGGAATTTTATTCAAAAAACTATGACTAAAACTAAATCAAAATTTGCTGTCAAAATCAACACTGGAACCAAAACTAACTGAGTAACCAAAAGTAGAACCGAAGTCTAACATCACTGCCGCTAGAGGGCGCTATTCCCCTGGGTCACAAGTGTAATGTTTTGTTTTGGATTTCCCATTGGGGGAATTTTCATAAGAACTGTGTTCCAGAATCTGGTTGCTGCTAATCTTTCGACTATTCTACAAATTAACATCACACCCTCCCCATCTCTATTCTTATTAAATGATGTATCCCAGTTACCATTAAATAATACCCGTAGTATTCGTGTCTTCTTTGCTGGCGTAACGGCCGCAAAGAAGATGGTTGCTTCGCACTGGAAACCACCTCATACATTGTCATTTGGCCAATGGGCTTTGACCTTTCTAGATATAATTTATTTAGAAATGTCTACAGCAAGATTGCATGGTGCAAAAGAGGAAAACATTGAAATTTGGTCTGGTATTGCAGATTTGGTTAAGGGCATGATTTAGTAATTATTATTATCATTATTTATTTTTTGTTCCCATTGCACAGTAGTAGAGTACTGACATTTTGTGGCATCTTTGGTCTCGGGCGGGGGAGGGGTGGGTGGGATTGTTTGTTTTTGTGTTCCTTGCTTTTGCTGTTATGTGTTGTTTTTATATGCGTTTTGTTTTCTTTAGTCATTCATGATGTTAACGTGTCTTATTGTGATTTTTTGTCTTTAATAAAAAACATTTGATATATAAAAAAAAAGAACTGTGTTCCAGAAAGAAAGAAATCACAGCGCTGGGATTTTACTCATAATGGATATGAAGCAATAAACTGTAAAAAAAAAAGTTCTCCAAGTAAATTGGTCTTCATGGACTCGTACCCAAATAGACCTGTAATTTATTTTACCCAGAACCGAATGGAACAGACGATTTATTTTCTTTTGTGGCTTTCACCTTTATTTTATATTATTTTATGGAGGGACAGACAGTAGCTGACAGGCCGTCGGGATCGGGAGTCGAACCTGCGGCACACTGCCAGACTGGATTACCAGCCAAGGCGCCTGGACCGCTGAGCCATGGCCCAGGCTGGAACAGACTATTGTTAGAGTTCCGAACACGGGCCTCTTCCTTACGATCCTTTACCAATGATACTAATGAAGGCTCTGTTCTGGTCAAACAGAGTCAGGGTGCTGATATTGTGCACGTTTCCAAATTCCAAATGGCCCCTTGTGTACACTCAAGAGTGTACAAATGAACCCAAATTAGAGTAGATAGAAATAGATCTACGGGGGTCCTCGAAATTAAAAGTTTGAGATCCACTGTGCTAAGCTAAGTTTGTTTAAAGGAGCACTTCAATCATTTTAGTTAGGGCGACTTCACCCATTTTCAACATATCTTCATATAACTGGTCCTCACTAATAATGCTCATGATAATATGGTACTATTTACTGTCTGTCTCTCAGAGGAGGGATGAAACGCGTAAAGGGATGCACCGATGTATCAGCCACATATTGGTATCGGCCGATATTTGCCGTTATCGGTCAATAAAACTGACATTAACCGATAGCAGTAGCCGATATGTATCTGTTGTTGATAAGCATACATTTTGCGATGGCTATAAATGTTGGTGTGTTGGTTATCTGCAGCCTTGAAGATAATAAAAACAGCAAAAGAATATCCGTATCGGTATCAGTATCGGCTATTGGATAAATTGTTATTGTAAACATCGGTATCGGGGGGCAAGAATTTCCATATCGGTGCATCCCTAAAATGAATAAATAGATAAATAAATAAACTAGCAAAGCCTAATAAATCAAAACGGTTAATGCCAACCTGTGTGCGGCCTTGCTGCAGCCGTCCACCTCCGGTTGTTTGACAGCGCTGGAGCAGGTGCGGCGGAGCAGGCGGTGCGACTTGGACACTCCATCCTGCTCTGGTTTCAGCTTCTTTTTGCTCTTCACGCAGCCAGGAGGAGGGTAGCTGGGGGACCTGCCACACACAACGTATGTATAACGTGACAGCATCATCAAAATGTTCCCCTATTTTGTCTGTTTATTAAGCCATTTAAGCCTGACGTCGAAATAAAATGTTCGCTCTGAAAGAATATATATTCAAAGATTTGTGCAGCATTTCTACGATTAAATCTGCAGATCTACAAGCTCGTAGCGCGCCACTCGGTGGCGCGCTATGAACGTGTAGATCTGCTATTTTTCAACAGCTGAAGTATAACATAATGCTTAGTTAAAACACCAAAACGGGTTCCCGTCCAGCATGGCTTAAATCGCTAATCACTTATTATTAGAACGACAATTAATCAAATTAAAGTGAAATCTCATAATCGAGACAGCCGCAAATCCAGTCCAACCGGTATATTGGTTTGGCCTGTCAACCATTATTTGACCACCCTGAAAAGTCCCATGATTTCCCCCAAACTCCATCTGATGCGATGTACAATTTGAAGTGTGAAAACCAGTGGTGGAAAGTAACTAAGTACATTTACTTAAGTACTGTACTTAAATTTGTACTTTATTTGAGTATTTCCAGTTTCCAATACTTACTTACTTCTACTCCACTGCATCTCGGATGCAAATCATTGTACTTTTACTGCACTACATTTATTTGAAAACTTCACTTACTAGTTAATTTGTAGATTTTGATTATAATGACAACACTATTGCGACATTGATACTTTTACTCAAGTAAAACATTTGAGTCCTTTTTCCCCACCACTGGTGAAAACCCAGACAACAGCGTGCGTAATGCCAGGTGGTGTGTGTGGCCTCTCTGACCTGCGCAGCGTGGAGAAGATGTGCAGGGGGGACTTGACCTTCTTGTCATTGTTCTTCTTGTTGTGGGAACAGTTGAGCTTCTCCTTGCTCTGATGCTTCCACTGCTGCGTGACAAACGTCTGCATGATCCTGACACCACAACACAACGACAGCTTTCACTATATGACCGTGGGTTTCAGCCCTTTTTCATATCAAAGTCCATTGTTTGTTCCGAATTTCAGCCACGGACCATGATGAGATTTTGCCTCTCAAGACCGAAACTAAAGAATATTTTGCTGCCCACAATGCTGTATTGATGTTGTTGGGGACCGCATGTAATTCAGACAGGGCATTTAGTCCGACACGCGTCCGCATGTTGGACTAGCGTCTGCTCCCGTGCTTGCGGTTATGGTTAGGTTAGGAGATGAGGTGGGTCATTTGTCGGACCAATGACTAGTCTGAACAACGTACTGCACATATGAGAGATAACAGCTGGCACGATCAAACGAACAATTATTTTACGTTCTCTAATGTAGACTTCTTGTAAATTAAGTAATGCTTAATGTTCAACAATAATGCAACTCTTGGGATTTTACGCTCTCAAGAGTTAAAGATCCAAGTAATAAGGGTCCATTTGGTTACCAACTCTCCGTCATTTAGCTGGGGACCACCTGGGATGCCCTCAAGGATCCCCAGTTTGATATGTGTGAGACCCCCTAATTACCCCCCCATTTAATAACATACTGTATTACCCCAACGGTACCCCAAACGGCACTAAAAAATCCATGACCCTCTTATCTCCATATTTTATGAAAATTTAAAATTTAAAAGCTCAAAACAAGGCTCATTTATGCTATTTTTGAAATTGTATTCTGAAACGTAACAGTGTTGAACATACAAGTTTTGCACCCGACAGAGGCGAAAAGAGACTTTAGGCTTTGTACTGGTGAAAAAAAAAGGTTACGGAGTATTAATTAAGCTTCACTTTATCAACGGTGTAAGTATGATCAGATAATGAGTGCTTTCATTTCCGCGGGGGATTATCATTATATTCATAAAATATTCAGGGACAGACACTTTCTTAATTAACCACTTAAACTCTACGTACTTTGTTGACCGGGGTCCCCAAGGGGTCTGTGCATGGCCCCCTCCTTATTTCCCCTACCTACAAACCAAATATCTTCGCCAAAAATAGCTGATCTACACAAGCTCAACGCGTTGCGTTTTGAGCTTGTAGCTCAGCGAATTGTCACTGAATGCTTGCCTAGGCTGGGCCATTTGATGTCAATTATCACAATTATCATTCAACCTTGATTAGTTAATGAAAGATTATTTAAAAAAAAATGTGAGAATAGCAGATCTAAGCTCACACCGTGCGCTTGTATTTCAGCTATTTTTGTACAACGAGGTGAGAACACAGTGTCGGACAAAATGGCTCCCGACCCAGCGTTTGGATCACACACCATGTCCGGTCTGACTGAATGATAGACTACGTCGTAGACGTCGAAACATTTCAGTGAAAAGAAGGATAATTGCCATTCTCATCCCTACTGCCTCAGTCTGTGTTGGCAGATATTAATGAGGGAATAACTGACTGCATTGTTTAGAAGGAACTGCTCCGTCTAGAAGTCCATCATTCAAACAAATATTTGTTTCGTTAATTATACTGTACGTAACATGCTCCACTCATAACACATGCTTTAAGCCAGGGCTTTTCTCAACTACATTTCTCAGCAGAAACCTTGTCTCTCCATATTTCAACTCTTTGTGGATTTGTGTAATTTAATGCTCTACTTGATTGGTTTCCAACCCTTTTCATATCAAGGACCATTATTTATTCGGCATTTGAGCCACGGACCTCCATGTCCATGGACCCGTAAAGGTCCATTTGGTTTTGTTTTACACTCTCAAGAGTTAAAGATCAATAAGGGTCCATTTGGTAACCAAGACTCATTTCGCTGGGGACCAGGTTCTGAAGCACTTGTGTACCAAATTTGGTGCTTGTACCATCAAGTGAACGATCGCTTCACTAATATCCTCCACTACCTGGAACACCCTCAAGGACCACTGGTTAAGAACCATCTACTTCACCATACTAGTGTCAGCAATCCGAGCTTGTAGATTGGCTATTTTAGCTATTTTATTTTATTATTTCACTTTTTCCCATTTCCACTGGACAGAAAAGATATGCATGATCATAATCAATATAGATTACACTGGTGATGGGTCATTTTTTTGTTGAATAAATATATTGCTGATCGCACAGGACTTAACTTAAAAAATAAAACTATTGCACTTTCTATTTTATTCCGTCTTTTTATGCCTTATATAAAGCCACTTGAATTTCCTTGTGCATGAAATGTGCTATGCAAATGTACTTTCTTTGATTAAATGCCAAAAATAAAACCTTGTTCTTAATTTATTCACAAATGTGTTCTGCTGCTCTTGTTTCATGAATGATACGCAAAGTTTGTAGTCACAAATCTCCATATTTGTTTTTGCATAAATGAATGCCCTACTAAATCATAATAATACAGTGTCAGTAAGCAATCTATTAGCTCACAATGTGTTGCAGCTTGTAGATTCCCGTTTTGTTTTTTTCGATTTTAGAACTGGGAAATTGGTTATGTGTGTGTTTGTGTTCATCATACAAGGTTTTCACACATAAATAGCAGATCTAAAAGCTCACAATACGTTGCGATGAAACACTATTTTATTTAACATAATGATAAAGGAATGGTGTCCACCTGACGCCTGACGGCGTTGATATGAAACAAGCTGACCACTTGAGTGTTGAATACAAACTGAAAGGTGAGTAGGTGTACATAATGATATATTGTAGTGTACAATATGAATATACTGTATACATAGGACTATATATGAATATATGTTTTGAACAGGCTGTTTCACTCACTTTTTCAGCTGATGTCCCAGACCGAACCTGTCTTTAGTTGATACCTGGAACACATCCACTGTTGGGACTGAGACACACAAGTGTGTGCACACACACGCACACGCACGCACACACACACACAAGCACACACACACACACACACGCACACGCACAAAAGTTATAATAATAAAAATAACACCAGTAAGACGCCCTGAGGGCACGCATCCGCCTGGGTGACGCCATGACGGCAGACTGCTGGGCGAGGACTCCCACATGACATCAGGTCGAACTAGTTCCACACTGTGAGCTTGTAGGTCGGATATTTTGGCGAGGATATTTATTATTATTATTATTAAAAAAATATATATAATATTTGTTCACATTTTGAGTGAACAAATAAATAATCAAGGACAGACAAGGGTTTCGTTTCTCAATTCAGTGCATAATTACATTTTAGAGGTGACATTGTAACTCTACCCACCTAAAGTTGTTTTTCCTTCAGTCACACCATCCTCCCATGCCCATATTGCATTCGTGCAGACTCTCTCCCTCACACACACACACACACACACACACACACACACACACACACACACACACACACACACACACACACACACACACACACACACACACACACACACACACACACACACACACACACACACACACACACACACACACACACAGTTTTTAACCACGTCACATAATTTACCGTAGTTGATATTTTTGACTCACCTGTTCCATTTAGATACTGTGTCAGAGAGCAGTGGAGGCGCACTATGACAGGCTCTCGGCGGATCACATCCCATGCCAGCGCTATTTCCTCCTAATCGACAAGGTGGGGTTTAGAAATGTCTTAATAGCCATAGTGATATTGAATCACTGTATGTATATAGCCTTCTGTAGCAGGTTTATTAGCAAAGTCTACCAGCATCTACAGTACATAATTATGCAAATCATTGAAGATTCTTTATTGGTAGTAGACAGTGAGCTTGAGTTTTTTTCTACTATGTTTTAAGCCCTAGTTTGGTCCTCCCTTACACACCTGTGGGGAGTCTGCCCATAATTCCGACATCCCATTATTCCAACTACGTGGCTTCACGTGTGGTTAGGGGTGGGGTTAGGGGTGTGGTTAGGGGTGGGGTTAGGGTTAGGGGTGGGGTTAGGGGTGGGGTTAGGGGTGTGGTTAGGGGTGGGGTTAGGGTTAGGGGTGTGGTTAGGGGTGGGGTTAGGGTTAGGGGTAGAGTAATCTCTAGAGAACAGCTTCTGAGCTGCGCTACTGAATCTGTCAACAGGGCCATTCAGAACGCATAATATGCTGCTTTTTGTTTTCAAAAGAAACAAAGAGCAGATGGCTTTAATTAACTGCTAATAATGTACACAAAAATGTTGCCTATAATGCCCTAAGAGTGGGAAACCTATTGATTGTGATCAATCACAATTTGATTGATCACAATCAATAGGTTTCCCACTCAAATTCACGCATTCACTCTTGACGCAAAAGAAAATGCATGAATAAGATATACTCACATCTAGGAAGCTGACATCAATGTGTAGATCAATATCCACATCATCAATTGCACCATATTCCCTGTTGAACGAGAGAGGAGAGAGCCATTAGCCGCATAGTGTCCCTATTCTGGAAACAATGTGAGCTTGTAGATCAGCTATTTTCAGCACAGTATACATTCAGTGAATTGGTAAACTCCTTTTCATCAGCAAATGATTAAAATGTTTCATGAAGTGCAGCCTGTTGATAATGTGGGGGTTCAGTAACCCCCAACAAAATGTGGACTCAGACACACATATACTCTACTAGTGTATTATCCTACATTATCATGAACATATTATTATATTGTTGCGTGTTTTGAGCTTCCTGGTCCGATTTTTTCTGTTTTTGCTGTGAGGTTTCCACCCGACAGAGACAATATGGCCGTAGTTCACCTTTAAAAAGATGACGTGTCCCAAATGCAAAAGTGCAGGAGGAGGAAATTGAGGTGAAGGCTTGAAAGAGGTAACAACGGTAAAGGTCCTTCCACACCGCAAGCGTTCAGTGTGTGCCATTTAATCAGTAAATTAATAGCTTAATGTGAAATAATCACACACACACACACACACACACACACACACACACACACACACACACACACACACACACACACAATCAAATAATGTAATCATCACGCTCGCACTGTGTGAGGAGCTTAAAGCCTAATTCATGCTTTGGCGCATGGCGGCGACGCGTGCCAAAATTAGCCGACCTACAACCTCACAACACGTTGCGTCCGCAACGTGTTGTGAGGTTTTGTAGGTCGGCTGTTTTCGAGGCGTATGGCAACAACACAGACTCTGACACAAACAAATGTATCTTTCTTACTTTCTCTTATACACAAATATACTGTATTCTGTGTTCCTACAATTCCCATAATGCATTATAATGTTGTAAATGTTGATGGTTCAACCGGGTATCCCTGATTTGAGCCAAAAATATAAATACAACAACAACAAAGAAGTATCTACTGTATAAATACACAGACGCGTGCGTGCGTGCGTGCGTGCGTGCGTGCGTGCGTGCGTGCGTGCGTGCCCAACATAAGCATCGGCCACTGATCGACTCAGCGGGTGCATCACCGTCGTGGACCCCGAGAGCTGTCACACGGGTGGAGCACATCATCAGAAAGGAAGGGGTGGTCACAGACAAGTTCAAGAAAGAGAGAGCGAAGGATGAGGCTGGCCGGGCTACTGCGCAGTGGTGGAAAGTAACTATACATTCACTTAAGTACTGTACTTAAGTGAAATTCCAAGGCATTTGCACTTTCTTAGGTATTTCCAATTTTCCTTTTACTTCCACTCCACTACATCTCAGATCCAAATATTATACAATTACTTTGCTATATTTATTTGAAAACTTTAGTTAATTGTTACTTTGTAGATTTAGATTATTATGACAAAACATGCATTAACCACTTCAACCCTATCTGCATTTTGGCCATTTGAAAATAGCAGATCTACAAGATGAGCATTTCAACAGATTTGTACACAATTTGAATTTATACATTTGAAATGGGACATTCTGCATAATATAATGAGTGATTTCTACTTTTGGTACCAATACTATTTTTTGCGACTTTTACTTGAAGCAGAGTACTGCAGTATGGATACTTTTACTTTTGAGTACTTTTTTTTCTCCACCACTGCTACTGCGTCAGGCACCCGGAACGGGTGGCGAGGAAAACCTGACTGTGTGAGGAGCAACCTCTACGGAACAGTCTGTCTGTTCATTGGTGCATTCCTACTGTCACACCGAAACGCTGATGTTGTGCCACGAGTGCACCACAGGGAAGCCCCGGATCCCACCGGCTAGTATTTATCATTGGGAATGACAACAGCAGAGAGCTATACGGCACTTTGCCACATGAGTGAACACACACACACACACACACACACACACACGCACACACACTAGACACACACAGTCGGGCTGCTTGCAAATGCAGCCCAAAGCTAGTGGTAAACTAGCCAAATTATGAACTTTGAAGAGAGAGTTCAACAGGGCGTGACACTGAGGCAAGCACACACGCACACAGGCCTCTAGAACAGTGGCTCCCAGGCGTTTTAGCCTGTGACCCAAAAGAGAAATGTGATGATTCCCCGGGACCCAAAATAGTGACAATATAGCAGATCTACAAGCTCAACACATTGAGCCACATTGTGAGCTTGTACATTAGCTATTTTCACTAGTACTTTTCTAATTTATGTAATTTCTTAGATTGTTCTTTGATTTCTTCGTGAAACTACTGGGGAAAAAAACAATGAATTTGCGAAAAAATGCTTTTTTGGGAACGTTTTTTTGAAAATGTTTTGAGATAATTAAAAACAAATGTAGAAAACCAAAAAAAATCACTGTGGCTATAGCGTTGCACCCAGGCTGCTGTCGACGCTCTGTGAGGTTGTGTTTGTGTCTCCTCTCCTCCAGTGCTTCATGGCATTAAGATTTACTACTGTAAAACATTTACTGTACAGCTGGAGGCAGAAACACTCCCCTGCTGCTGGATCAGCATTCTGTCTGTCTCTGCACGAGCATGGTGTATACGCTGTTGTAGCACTCTGGACAACTATCGTACTATCTGGCACTTTGCTTCTCATTATGTATACAGTGTGTGTGTGTGTGTGTGTGTGTGTGTGTGTGTGTGTGTGTGTGTGTGTGTGTGTGCTCGCGTGTGTGTGCTCGCGTGTGTGTGCTCGCGTGTGTGCGTGTTGCTCCCATCGATCGGTGGCCGGTCAAAATCGGCCGATCACCGATCCAATTGACTCGATCGGCCGTCACCAAACTTACCGATCCGATTAAAAAAAAAAGCAAAAAGCTGCGCCGTTTACATCCAGAATAATGTGTCACAGCTGTCACAGCATCGGCGGCTCCTCCCCCGCCCCAGAGTAATATGAGCTGCATAAAATAGCATGCGTTCTCTCCTCTCTGTTGCACACAGAAAGAGTACATTTTGCCGACTTCATATACTTGCAGAAAATGTCCATAATATGCTCCACAGAGCACACAGATGACATTCCAACTTGCATCTTTCCATTGGCTTTTGTTGCTTCAGTTTCAACTCGCTAAAAACACATACGGTACATCCACATTGTTTTGGTTTAACAACAACTCCAGCAGCAGCGCTGTGCTGCGCGTTGCTTGAAAACTAAACAAGGTTGCCAGTTAAGCGTTTCCCAAACAACTGGGTATATGAACATGACCGTGGGTTGCAAAAAATTAAAAAAAGAAAACCCAAAGAAATCGGTATCAGCCAATCATGAAAACAAAAATCAGTGATTGGGATCAGCCCCCCAAAAACATGATCGGAGCACCTCTAATATGTGGTTCCCAAACGTTTTAGCTCATGGCCCGGGACCCGATCTAGTGAAAATAGCAGATCTACAAGCTCCGAGCTCGTATAGCTATATTCACTAGGCAGTGCCTGACCGCTCCAACACACACACACACACACACACACACACAAGGTGTAGTTGCACCACTCAGTTCAGACAGGTCTGAATTATTTGATTTATGACATTTTATTCATGAAATACCTTTGAAATGTGTTGGAATAAAAATATATAGTATATCAAATGGACCAGCTTCATCGGGAATCGCGCATTTGCATTTTGCTAAGAGATACGTTACTTGAATTGATATTAATTTATTAGTCAACTAATTTATTAATTTATTAGTGAATACATTTTCCTCATTTTTGCCGATGGGCTTCCAGATTGACTCGAGTATAATACTTCTGTCCACCACTACGCACGGATGCACATACTGTACACGCATACACGCACAGGGGCGAAAACATAATCTCTGTCTCCCCGGCCTGGTGGTAGATAACAAAGCAGCAGTGTTGGTTGTGGAATTTGTGCAGTGCCACAGGGGACAGGCTGCGTAAGAGGCAGCTCATCTATCTCATATACCAGCATGCGTACAGTACAGTACAGTACAGTACAGTACAGTACAGTACAGTACAGTACAGTACAGTACAGTACAGTACCTCCCGGGACTGAAACCAGGACAAAAGGTCTGCAACATAACCTACACTATGTATTCAATATTTGTCAAGCTAAATGTGTACGTGCATTATACTTTTTTAATGCTGCATAACCAGAATGCGATGAGGCGTACGTGTTGTCCTCAGCTGAACTGCAGCAGTTCAAAGGCAACACGAACAGCAGTTAACAGTGCATTATAGAATAGAACAGTGGTCCTCAACCATTTCAGGCCATGAACCTGCCATAATCATATTTGAACCACACACACACACACACACACACACACACACACACACACACCCTGACAAGCACTTGGAATTGCAGCAGTTGAGGCATTTAGTTTGACGCGCACAATATTGTGAAACGCTACAGATCTACAAGATGTCGATCAGCTATTTTCACAATGTTTGCCTCTTTCTTATATTATTTGACAATTGGGCCAATGTTTGACCAGTTTTTATAGTATAGTTTGTTGGTTATTTTTCATGCAGTAATGGTCTCTTTCTTTTCATTGCATGTTTTTCTTTTCTTTTTTTTCTGGTCCCGACTCACAGGTTGAGAACCACTGCATTAGAATAATAATAGTGACAGCACTGGGCCGATCGAGGCTCGATAACACCAAAGCAGTACGAGTCACCCATTAACTATACAACAACCTTGATGTGCCCTTGAGCAGGTCAATAATAGAGGCTATGCGTGTGACATCATCATAGCCGGGAACGCCTACTGAGTGGAAAAAAAGAAGGGAAAAAAAGCTTTCTGGCTTTGACAGCCCATACATTCAAACAGAAATATCCGATTGTATTAAACCAGTGGTTTTCAAACATATTCATATCAAGGCCCATTACTTTTAGAGCCACCGACCACTGATGAGATTTAGTCAAAACTTTGCCTCATTATTTTTGTATTGTCGGATAAGATTTTGTCCACAATTCCATGCTGTATCGATGTGGTACCATACAGTAGGAAAGATAACAAGCAAACGGTCAAAATAAAAATTCTTCTACATTCTCTAATGGGAGACTTGTAAATTAAGTAATCACTAATCAAGCAGGTATTTAACAATAGTTGAACTCTTGAGAGTGTAAAATGAAACCAAACGGACCCGTAAGGGTCCATTTGGTTTAATTTAAATATCTATAAGGGTCCATTTGGTTACCAACTTTCCATTATTTAGCTGGGGATCACCAGTGGTCCTTGAGGGGTTCCAGACCACGGGTTGAAAACCCACTGTATTAAACAACGTTAGACTCACGTCATTGTAGCTGTACTGAAAGCTTGAATTATCCTCGTTAACTTCTATCTGCACAGTCTCTGTTTCATAAAACCCCACCGTACACATGTTATGTGCTATACTTTCTATGCGCCATACGCAGGACTGTTTCCAACGAGCACTTCCAAACTCCCAATAATGCTCCATGCTGCTCAATGTCTTGCCACTCAGTCTAGGATGTGCATACTCTATAAAAGAAAATGCTAATCAGGACCTCAGACAAAAAGAACGGTGTAGTGCCTAAAGTCCTATACTTAACGTCACTACTGGTTGCCGACGGCCAGCTGGAAGCTCTTACGTGTGCCAGTACTTAAACTGATCTCCAAAACATGTCCGTTGAGTTTAACTTTGCTTTATTTTCCGCAGTCATTTTCCTATATAACATACGGATACAATAATCAGAAAGAAACACTAACAAACACAGGCGACCGGCCCTCCTGAACACAGTAGAAAACTGTTAGCCTCTGCCGTCTGCCACTGGCAACACCTGTACCTGGGCTGGCCCAGACACTGACCAAGCTGCAGTGACACTGTCAATCAGCAAATCATTAGGTCATACTCATAATGGCTCTTACAAACGGTGCAGAAGAACGAGTACCTGAGAGATACTGCATGGGGGCCGTACAAATCCCTCACTGCCTGCAGGTCGGCCTCCAGCTGAGGATGTTTATGGAGCTCCCCATCGTAGTTCACCTATACGTACACAAACACACACACACACACACACACACACACACACAGGTCAGGTTTTTTTTTGTGACAATAACAAAACGGAGCGTTGCATAGTATTTCCATCTTATGTTCTTCACAATTCTTCATTCTTGGTAAAAAGTGTCAAAATCTAAAAAGGATAGGCTATAGATTTTAAAAATAAAAAATAAAGTATTCATTCAGCGTTTCAGACAGAAAGCTTTGACACAGCAAACCTGCAGGCAGCACCTGGAAACATCCGGGGCAGGCACGGTGACGGTGTCTCTCTTAACAGCTCACAGAATAATTATAGTAGCATTGTGTGGAGGAATCAAATGAAACCGTCAGAAGTGATGTCCTGCACTGGCAGCTTAAATAGCGGTTTATTATGCTTAGATCAAATACCAAGCAAGTGCTGTCAGGAACAAGAATAAAATGCTGTCATTACAGGGAAGACATACTGATATGACATGAATACCTGCCCACACACATTTCAGCAGGTCTGTCTGTCTGTCTGTCTGTCTGTCTGTCTGTCTGTCTCTCAGTCTCTCAGTCTCTCTCTCTTAGGTCTTCCTCAGACGAACCCTCCACCGTCACTTCTCCATACATCTGGCCAGCTTGTTGGTGCTTTGCGCTCCTGTGTCTTTCTGCAGTACATAAGTAAGTAAGTAGCCTTGCCGAGCCATGAGGCCCATAGGGCAGGAGCCTATCTCCTGTTTCTGTATAGCGTGAGGCAGCTTGATGTACAAGTACACCCCCTGGACATGACGCTAGTATGTCGCAGGGACTTACCCCCAATCCAACCCTTTATGCTGAGTGTCAAGCAGGGAGGCACTGGGTCCCATTTTTAGAGTCTTTGGTGTGACCCGGCCGGGAATCGAACCCCGACCTCCCAGTCTCAGGGCGGACACTCTAACCACAAGGCCACTGAGCTGGTTCTGCAGTACATCCAAGTGTGTTAATGTCGGACGTCCTTGTGACCAGTGCATGTGTGTTTGTTCCCACAGCACCAATTTGCTGGCTGCCAGCTCTTAGTGTCAGATACGTCGCTGACCATTCTGTTGCCCTACTCTGTATATGTATTTGTGCTGCCCCCTCCCGACAAGAGCGCTGTGTTTCCTTACGTAGATCAGCTACATTTGTTGTTTGCGAGGACGCACACACAGGCACTCATTATTACGCGGCGGAGCCGCGGAGAGAATTGTTATTATGAGGGTCAGCTCAGCACGTTTTGGCACATTTTGTTGCCACTCTCGGCATGTTGCCCTCCTCGCAGTGCATATTGCGCGTATACTGTACGTAGCGACGGTACTGCTTAGTGTCTTTGGCAGTGTCCTGCTGTCTTTGGCAGTGTCCTGCTTAGTGTCTTTGGCAGTGTTCGGCTTAGTCTCAATCTCCTGTCTGCTATTTTCTTGCTCAGCCGTGGCATTCCATACATATACATATACAGTACATTTGTACTCTTGCTGATGTACTGCACGCAACATTCTGGTGTAGCACCAGTCTAGAGACTTCTGCAGGGTTGGTTTCAGGATCCAGCATTCACTGCCGTATACAGTAGATGAATCCACAGAGTGGTGCCCTGGGCGCAGCCATTACTGAGGTTTACACCTCATCACTGATTAGCTACACCTGGCCTACAGGGCACCGCTCCATTGGTTCAGTGCCCTGTATAGGCCAGCTGTAGCTAATCAGTGCTGAGGTGTAAAGCTGCGCTTAATGATACACCTCAGCAATGGCTACACCCAGGACACCCATCTGTGTATTCGTCTATAGGAGAACAGACTGTAGCAGGGCTGAGCCATTTTATTGCCATTCATTATCACCTCAGAAGATTCATTGGACAAATGTAACGCAGAGCTCTGGAATGTAATTTTCATAATCTATCCATACACTTACGAAACATGTGTGCATGTGAATGTGTGTGTGTGTGTGTGTGTGTGTGTGTGTGTGTGTGTGTGTGTGTGTGTGTGTGTGTCAGTCTTTACGTCTGCTCGCTGCTAAAAGCGTTTGGTGAAAGTTGCAAGACAATAGCACACATGGCCACGATGGAAACTATTAATTAAAGTAGGGGTGCAATGGCTTAGTTTATTAAGTCTGAAACGGAAGCCTATGTGTTTCTGAACCAATTTCAGCACATCACCCCTTCAGGCTATGGGACGTTAGTGTCTACGCTACATCCAGGTGGAGTTTTGTTTGTTTACAATGAGACACAGACAGCCAGCTCGGATGTTTGCGTGTCTTATTTCTAACCTATGTTTTCAGATATACATATTTTAGCGTGCTGATTACGTTTTAAATGAGTAATACACTGTCTGCATGTCATCTTGAATAATAAGAGAAGTTATGTACTCAAGCAGCTGTGTTTGGAGGAATATGCAGCGATGGGAATAAAGCAGGTGAATGAACTCAAGATAATTTTGTATTCATGCAGCACTCGACACATCATCACGCATTGATTGATTGATTGATCACGTTTCCGTTCAAAGGAAGTAATTAAACTTGGCTTTTCGTGGACTTTTGATATAAAAATAGTAAATACACACAAATGGAAATGTTCCCATTTTGTGTGTGTGTGTGTGTGTGTGTGTGTGTGTGTGTGTGTGTGTGTGTGTGTACATGTGCCTGTGCATGCATGTTTGTGTTATCCTTTTAGCATTTATTGCGTATAATTGTACTTGATTTTTGTACTAGATTTTTAAAGACAGATATTCTCTTATCCCATTTAGACCTGAGGCGCCATCTAAATCCCGACCTAAGATTTCTGAAAAACTTTGTGAAAATGTTTATTCACAAACAAACAAACAAAAAAGTATGTTTCTATACTGTAAATAGCGTATTTAAATTGATAACAAAATATTTATAAAACAAAAATGTATGTTGCTATAGTCTTCTGCCTACACATGAGCTTCAGCCTACATCATCTCCTAATATGCACGAATAGGGGAAGGGGATATGGGGTGTTGTGTTAATTTGCTTATTTCCATCGAAATAAGTAGTAAAGTGTGCTGCTTGGGATATTATTTACATTATGAAGAGAGGATATATACAAAAAAAAATTGAGCGATGGAAATAAACAAATTAGCACAACACCCCATAGCCCCATTCAATTCCCATCCAATTCAATTAAATTCATTCAGGGCTTATGGTAAGGGAAATAGCCAATAAGGAGGTTTTGCACAAAATAACACCTGGACCTCTTTGGTGGGGACGTAACAACTACAAATAAAGGTAAGAAAGCCTTCTCCTGGAATTCTCCTTTAAGGAATGGTGCATTCAGCCACGCCCCGAAATACCCATATGTGTGTCTCAAAGAACACTGTACATAGCAACAACTACACAAAGTAATTGGCATATAATATTTTCCTCCACACAGAGGAAAGCCTGCTTTTCATTCCAAACTGACCACTGTGATCTGGTCTAGGCCACGCCTAGCTATAGTCACACTATGAGTTAGAATACATCATTTTGTATCCCTCGGTTATTTGTATTCCTCTGACAGGTTGTCTGGTCGCCTGTCCGTCCGTCCGTCCATCTGCCACGGCCTTGTGAACGCCTTGAGGGCATTTCAGTCCACTTGGACTCTACAGGTGCTCGAAGGTCAAAGGTCAGTGTGGTGCACTTGTTATTTGTGAAATGTGATAAAGCAATGAACTGCTGAGTCAACATTAGAGTGTAGTGTCGTTGATATTCGTGAACCGCTGAGTCAACATTAGAATGTGTCGTGTCGTTGTCATTAGTGAAATGTGATAAAGCAATATAGTGCTGAGTGGACATTAAAGGTTGCTGTGTTACCTGGCCTCCATAGTAGAACTCCTCAGAGTCATTGTCTCCCTCTGAGTCCTCCTCTGGTGCATAATGGACCTGGAAGACACAGCACAGCACACTGTCATCTGCATAGCCTCGCTGGCATGCCGGCACACACAAACACACAAACACGTACGCACATCTTGTACAACTATATTTCATATTGGTTTCATTTTTTGCTTAAATCAATGCCCTATTTTAGATTTTAGTGTCGTGTAGCCTAGTCTCTCAAGTTTTATTTTTTGACGATGCGTTCTCAGATTGCGTATAGCCTAAGTAGCGAGCATGAAGATGTGCTATTTTCGAGAAGAAGAAAAAATCTGGGAGAGGGAGAGCAGGGAGAAAAACAATTGAGCAAAGGATACTGTAAGGGTCTCATAACATAACTCAGTCATCTATGCTGGTCACACAGTCACGTGCTAAAAGCTACTATACAGAATACCAGATGAGTCCTCATGGATCTGCACATATTCAACAACAACAAGAACAACACTGGACTGGACTAAAACTCCAAGCGAAACTCGCATGTCTCCTCTCCCCTATGCTGGTCACTCTGTTTCACACTCATTCCTTCAGAACACTGCACTCACAGTTAAAGCCAGCCTAGCAGACAAGTCCTCCCTATACCAGACTCAATCTTTCTATCTGGTTCCCCAGCATGCAGGTTCCTCATTGCTTGCACCACACCCCAGAACAGACCACTGACACACTGCCGCACATCTTGAATGGCTGCTATGCATACAAAGGGATGTACATACAGTAGCACGCCATGATAGAATAGTGGAAATCATGACCACGGCCATTAGACCGTTATACCAATCACTCCAACATACCTTCTCAGAGCTAGGTGATAGGAGCAGACTATTTGTTTTTATGTTTGGCAACTATTTGTTTTTATGTTTGGTTTATGCCTAAAAAAAGAGGCAAAAGGGCTGTGCAAAGTATTGTGCCGTCTCTGCTATAATTGGCAGCCGCAATATATAGTGGAAACGCGTATTTACTTAAACCCATATTGAGAGACATGCCTATTGTATCATGAAAACATATATCGTGACGTTGTGAATGTAACCTTACTGCACCTTTGGGCTTGGGTGGGTGATTCCTGGTATATTTACCTGGAATCAACCACTCATTACAAAGTTACTATAAATCTGATGTTGTACGCGCTAGAAGGATATTGTTGAGCAAACAATTGTACAATTGAAATGTCACATTCACCAGGCCCTCTGGAGAGCAAGGGAATCCTGGAGAGTAAGGGCCCCTGGAGAGCAAGGCCCTCTGGAGAGCAAGGGAATCCTGGAGAGTAAGGGCCCCTGGAGAGCAAGGCCCCCTGCAGCAAGGCCCTCTGGAGAGCAAGGCCCCCTGGAGAGCAAGGCCCCATGGAGAGCAAGGCCCTCTGAAGAGCAAGGCCCTCTGCAGCAAGGCCCTCTGGAGAGCAAAGCCCCCTGGAGAGCAAGGCCCTCTGGGCAATCAGGCCCTACGGAGAGAAAGGTACCATGGAGAGAAAGGCCATCCGGAGAGCCAGGTGATCGACCGTCTGACTCGCTTCATGTTAATCTGCCACAGATAGATCACATTTACTATGAAAACCTGCATGTCCGTGTGTCACGTCACACGTCATGACACCACGCATCCATCTATGGTCACGCCTTGTGACATCATGGAGACCCTTACTGTAGATCTCCATACAGTATATATAGTTGTCAGTTCATCACGCCTCGTGACACGCTCCATATAACCCTATATATATCCCCATGAACCCTGGCCATACCTGTTTTTCATTGTGCATTTTTTGGGTCAAAGTTGATAAAAGGCAGGATACAACACTATTTATTTTGTTTTTCTTCTTACTAATTATTTGATCGGCCCAAAACATTGTAGTTATTGTCATGATTTGTCACGATCCGAGTTGGCTTTGTCCGCGGCGTAACCATCTTTAAATAAATACTTTTTGAAAAGCCTATGGAGAAAATGAATGGAATATCATTTCCTGGGACAGTCGTCATTCTGAAAGGGGGCGGGACTCCGACGCTCTATACAGCAAGGAATTATGGAATATTACAAAATATTCAAAGTTTGGGTTCGAGGGGCTAAATCTCTTCAAATGGTGGTTCGACCGTGGCCTCACATGAAAAAGGTTGAAACCACTGGACTAAATTGTAAATTGTAAGTATTTATAAAACCAAAAACCGACAGACACACTTGACTTTTGCGTGACATACGATAAGTGGTTTCTGTCCGACAGCAACAACATATTTGGGTAGATAACTGTCGGGCAGCCTGGGCAGTACGGGTGTCATCCTACCTGGTTCTTCTCTATGTGAAGTTTGGTCTTGATGGACAGGCCGCTGGTTGCATCATTACTCAGCTTGATCTCTGTCGACGAGAAATAACGAGGAAACAAAATCAGAGTTCTGTACTCTCACTTTACATTTCACTCACACATGCCAATTAGGGAAACTCGAGACAAAAGATTAAATTGTGATACTATTCACACAGCGAGAGAATAGCCCATCTATACAAAACAACTCTTCTCATTACCTGTTCTCAACTGACAGGCTGGCATACAGCACTATTACAAACCGAAAAATGTCTCCTGCTACAATTATTTATAAACTTTAGTTACTAGTAGTAGTAGTTAGGATTATTAACCCATCAAAACTGGGAAAGCGCATCTGTGTAATTTTAGATTGTTGCGTTGGCTATTCAAAAATAGCAGATCTACGATCTGGGGGGGTGGGGGGGGGGGGGTGGCTCCCCAGTTCAAATATGTATGTAGGATTATTTGATTCCTTTTCCCCCCTCCATTTTTCACCAAGTCACAAAGCAACAATGAGCTTCAAACTGTTCTGATTCACTCTAATAGAACAAAGATGTATCCCCAGAACGGGCACAAAGCAGTGTGCACCATACGTCTCCATTTTACACCACTAAAAAAAGGTTTGGCGTTGACGCATGTTGAAAATAGCCAACCTACAACCCCAATCCACGGCGCATTGTGAGCTTGTCAGCTATTTTCAACACCCATTTTCAACACCGCCCTGCAACGGAGCATACATTTGACTTAAGTGTTTGACATATCAAATCCACTTAAAATGTGTGCCTGGGGGAAAAGAAAGAAAGGAAAAAGGAAATCTGAAGGTCCATCCTAATGATGGCACTGTAATAATTACCGTCAAACCATTAGGAACATTTAATATGGTCCAGCAAAATGCATGGGTATACAGTATAACAGAAATTGCCAGCAATCTGGCACTTACCTGCTGCAATGCGATGGAAAATAACAGGAATTGGGTCCGTGGTGATTAAAACCTCGTCATCATTTTCAGAGTTGGACACATAGGTGTTGTCTGCAATGAAAGCATTAAAATGGATGTCTGCAGCTATAACCAGGGGTACAATACAGACAGTCTCAGTCATAGATAAGAATGAAGCGTTTATTAACTCAACTACTGTCTGCCATTGATGTACTGCATTATGTTACAGTACAAGTTTTTCCGGCAACGGAGGCCATTGCCGAATGCCGGGCGTATGTAAACGTGTTATCGGGGACTGGGGTGGAGGTTGCCGGCCTCCAGTTCGCCGGGAATTTCACAGACATTGATGATTTTCAAAAGTTTTCCAAAATAAAGGAAATAGTCAATCTACAAGATCACAATGTGTCATGCTTTGATTAATCAAAAAAAGGTATTCAATAGAATAACCACAATGCAGATAATCAACAACTTCTCAAAGTGCGGTCCTTGAGAGGGTTGCTGGGGGTCCCCAGCTAAATTAGATAATAAAAATCAGTTTAACCGCCCTCTACTATGCATCGCATGTTAGGAAATAGAAGAGCTACAAGCTCACGCGTCGCGGTGCGATTCATCGTGAGCTTGCGCTGTAGATCTGCATCATGCGATTTTCCGAAAATCTTGAGAAACTTGTGAAAAACTATGTTTTTGAAACATTTTAAATACACCGATCTTATATGGGGCTTATTTCAGACGGGGCTTCTCTGTCAAAAACTATATTAATCTGGGTGTCCTTGGTACGAAAAGGCTGGAGAACCACACTGTCCTAGTGAATTCCTGTAGCCCACAGCAGAGCGGTTGGTCCAAAATGAATGACTGCACTAATCATCCATGGCCGTTAACTTCCTTGCGTGACATGATGACCCCAAAGTGGCTCTCTTGTCACCACACAGACCTAATAGCTCATCAAGTTAATGAACACATAAATGTGTGTTAGGTCATAGCACTGAGGCCAGAACAGAACGGAGAGCGTGACGACAGAGAGCGGGACGTGACCCCGTGGCTTTGACCTTTCAGCACTCAACAATCCATTTCCCCAGCAAAAAAAAAAAAAAACGGAGCCTCGCAGGCTCTTACAGTGGCAGTTGCTGTACACTATTATAGCAGTGGTTCTCAACCTGTGGGTCGGGAACAGGTTGCCCCCAATAACTTTGAGCCGGTTCCCAGATCACAGTGAAGTGACAATTTAATGACTTTTAAGACCTTTTTCCTCCCCGATGCCCCCAAAAGGCTCCCCAGTTCAAATTATGATTATTTTTGGGAGGTCCCGTTCAAATATTATTATTTTGGGGGGGGTCGCGGCCTAAAAAGATTGAGAGCTACTGTAGTGGTCTCTCAAATATACATGTTTTGGCTCAATATGTTTAATCATTCTGTCCAGTGTTATTTCTCAACACCTACCGGCACGGCGTATATTATCTCTTGCTTGGCATACTCTGCCATACAGATTGGACAGTGTAATGTTTTATTCTCAATGTTTTAAGTAATAATAATAACTTGGCCACTGGCCATCAGAATCCTACTTTGTTGGAGTTCATTGGGTGTGCTGTAACTAAGTGACTTTGAGAGCAGTGCAGTGTAAGTCAATGAAGAGGCTATCTTTGGCATGTCTATTTATAATCAATCTACTGAAGATATCCGACTAAAAGTTGGGAGTTACCATGGTAACTACACAACCCAAACCTTGAACCAAAGTGTCACTGTGCTTTAAAGGAGCATTGTCGTCACTGTCGGGTGGAAAACTTGTACGATATTTCCTAAACAGTTTCAAGTGATGGAAAACATAGAACATTATTTAAAGTGAAGGTGGAAGTGTTTTTGTCTAAACCCCCATAGGATCTTATTTTTATGCAGAAAATACGCTTTGTCCTCTACACCAGTGGTTCCCAAAGTGGGGTCCGGGGACCCCCAGGGGTACCTGAGGGAGTTCCAGGGGGGACCCATCTATTTTGTTCATGTTCATAAAGTGCTAAAGTGTTTAAAGCAGTGGTTCCCAAACATTTTCATGTCAAGTACCCCCAAATTGACACTACTTAGCCTGTGGACCCCCATTTGAAAAGATATGCCAGGGACCCCCATAAGAGAAGACGTACACATTTAGACGTCTACATTTAGACGTACATTTAGACGTCTGTATACATTTAGACGTCTACATTTAGACGTATACATTTAGACGTATACATTTAGACAGTGTCCCCCCGAGTGCCTCCCCAGTGTCCCCCCGAGTGCCTCCCCAATGCCTCCCCAGTGTGCCCCCGAGTGCCTTCCCAGTGCCTCCCCAGTGTGCCCCTGAGTGCCTCCCCAGTGTCTCCCCAGTGCCTCCTCAGTGTCCCCCAGTGTCCCCCCAGTGTCTCCAATAGCAATACAAGAGCAATAATACAAATTAATCTTAATGTATTAATCTTATTAATGAATGAATCTAATTAATTAATTAATCAAAATTGCGGCCTGTGCCCAGCACCATGCCAAACCTTTTTCCTTCAGGAAACACTGCTTGTGGTTGTAAATATATTGTTATCCGTGTTGCGAGGATGAGGGGGTACCTGGAAAAATATCTACCCCAAAAGGGGTACCTGGTCCAAAAAAGTTTGGGAACACCTGCTCTACACAAGCGTCAAGAGTGTTTTGTTGTTCTAAGAAAATATATTCCGCTGTTAATATATTAACTAACCACCAATTTTGAAGCTGTCGCTGCTTTTGTTTAACATTATTGCTTGAATGTGTGATTCAAAAATAGATCAAGTGGAAAAGGTGTGATTTAACCGGAAGATAGGTTGAAAATGGGTGACGTGCTCCTTTAACCAGCTAATATGACACAAATAGTGGAAATAGCAGATCTACAAATCCACAATGTCTGCTCAATTTCCCACCAAAGGCTGTATAAGCAGTGGTGTGACACATTGTTGACACAGAAGGACTGGACAAAGGAGGGTCTTACCTGGGTAATCATCAGAGACGTGCACCGAATAAGAAATCCTACAAGAGGCAAAAGAACACACAGCAAAATAAACCATTAATACACATGAATTCATTGGTTCTCAAACTGCGCACGCGTGAGTGTGTGCGTGTGTGCGTGTAAATATGGACTTGTATACAGTACATACATCTGGACTTGTATCACGATACAAGTCCAGATGTGTTTTGCACAAAATGCTACAAATGCGTCTGATTGCCGTGGAAACTTTGCACGCAACATCACACCCTCTTTATATAGGCTATTTTTTTTCCTGTAAACTAGTGTAAACTGACAGTAAATAATAATAATAATAATAATAATAAACATTATTTATATAGCACCTTTCAAAAGCAACTTTACAAAGTGCTTCACAACACAAATTACAACCAAGTATAAAAAACAAAAGAACAGAGCAAAACCAATTACAATTTAAAACAAAAGCAATCAAATGAGCACAAACATTAGCCAAAGGCTCTAACAAAAAGCCATCCTATAAAAATGAGTCTTTAGGAGAGTTTTAAAAGTGCCCAGTGAGGTAGCCTGTCTAACTTCCAATGGAAGTTGATTCCACCATAGGTGAGGGGCCCTTACAACAAAGGCTCTATCACCTTCTGTTATGAGTCTTGCCATGGTGGTCCCCTTGAGTAGCAGCTGGTCTGCCCATCTGAGTTTGCGGGTAGGCACATAGGGGGGGGGGCACAAGTTCAGGAAATATAAGCAATGGGGGGTGACGCGCAGCAAAGGTCGTCGGGATCGGGATACGAATCCGCGACACGCTGTCAGGCTGGCATTGCAGCCTATAGGCTGCCCGGACCACACCACGCCAGCAGCCCAGGCCACAATCACACCACTTTTTACCTCACCGCGGTGCTACAACAGCCCACTAGAACTGCCTAGAACTCTTGAACCGTAAAGGTCGTACAATGGTCTTCTCTCTCCACATGCCATTTGTAGCAGTTTCATTACATTTTCCCGGCATTGTGTGTTTTCTTCAAAACCCACAGCTTCTTTCGTGTATCATCAGACGGCCAACTCAGTGTCATGCAGCCATGCCCTCGTCTCTGGTCCGTCTCTGGTCAGTAAAAAAGGCCAGCTTCTGAGGGTGGGCTGTATAGGGGGCAGTCTGTGATAATGTGCTCGGCAGTCTGTTCAGGCTCGCCACACTCGCACTCACACTCGCACTATCCGATAGGCCCCACTTCTTCATGGATGACTTGAAGCGTCCCACGCCACAGCGCAGACGGTTCAGCGAGGTCCATAGATGGCGTGGCAGGTCTTCTCCTTTAACGCCACCTGCTGGGTCCCGGATGTATTGTTGAATCCGGGAGGGCCCGGCCGTCTCCCACGACTGTTTCCAGGATGCTGCCAGCCAGGCAGTGGTGCCGGTGTTGTTGTGGCTTTGTGCAAGATATGCATTCTGGGCTTTTCTTGCCAGGGCTAGCGTAGCCGCATCCCGTCGGAGACTGGCTGGAGCAATTGCAGCCAGGACTGGCAGGTAGGACACAGCTACTACTCCTACATGCTATGGTTGACAGCCTTCCAAAGTGTGTGGAGACCTGCTCCGTGGAGCACACCTTTCTAGTCGGTGAATACATTTGGCATACCGTAGTTTTACTGCATAATTAATGTGTATCGCTTTGTTTCTGTATGCACATTTTTGACAGTCTACAGAATTATCCAATTAGTTAGTTAACTTTTATTCCTCTCTCTACAGCAGGGTTTCTCAAAGTGAGAGTGCCATACCCCTGATGCAAGTCCAAAGAATACTTTGCACTGTACTTGGTGATTGACTATTTTTGGCTAATGTTACCCCCAGATTAGAGATGCTAAAACACCAAGTTATGTTCAATCTGTCCAAATGGAAACGGATATCCTTTGCATGTTTTCCTCGTGACATATACTGTATCACTTAGGGGGGGAAGATTGACATATTTATGTAGCGTTGACATAAATGTAAGGTGCTATATAGTAGTAATGTAATTCCGGGGTGCCGTGGATGAAAAGGTTACTTAAAGGGGTGACGTGAGCCAAAAGAGTGTGAGTAATTTGGTTAAGGTATGCGCATGCTTCATTGAAATCCTTATCATACCAGCTTGGAGGAGTCAGCACTGCACACAGTGACATTATCACGGACTGTCATGGTCGAATGGAATGAGTGCTCTCTGTGGAGCATTTATAAGGCCTCATTAATACCTTGCTGTATGTGTATGATGCGTGCCAAAATGAGGCGGAGCACATCTGGCCTTTTGGGCACACAAACAGCGCCGCACAACAAACAGCATCATTTTACGATACAGTCTAGCAGGAAACCACGTGGTCGCAAAAAAAAAAAAAAACAGCCACCGTCCACTTCCATGTTACTGTATTTTATAAATGCCTGCATCTCGTCGGCTCTTGCGTCCTTCCTCTCCTTTTTTGGCCAGCATGCTATTTTCAATGAATGTTAACTAGAGAATGATTTTTGCGGAAGCGCAGAGAAAACCAGAGAAAATTACATATTACTTTTGCGGATGGATGTACCAACAACACAATCTGTTTAGTCAGCTTCTTTTAGAACTGAATCCAATTGTTTTGAATAATAATATTAAGAAGAAGAGTCACCAATCAGCCTAAAAGGCTATACAATGAAGCAGCAATCTCTCTCGACCTTTTAAATAAAATGTTTTCAAGCGAACTGCCAACAGCACCTTTTTATTTTTTGTTTTCCTTTTTGTCTTTGTTTTATGTTTTCCATTAGGCAAGGCATTTGGCCTGCAAAAACCTAACCACAAATGTATTACTGTAAGGTTAGATAAAGACAATTAATTTCGGCTTTCGGCCCATGCATAATGCCTACAGTGTTTTTGTTGTCTGTGTATATTGATAGGTCATAGGTGACCCGTGACATATTTCGGCTATGACTTTTGTCTATCACATTTATCTTTCTCGCTATGTCATTGTTCCTGGTTTTATTTGTCTTTATGTTGTCCTATGTGTTGGTTTTTGTATCTGTATGACTACACCGTGGTGTTCACATAGAATAAAAATATAAAGTATTACAAAAAAAGCCAACAGCCAACAAAGCAAAAATGTGTCAATTTTACAAAATAAATAGGTATAATATTACCGTTTTGGCAGAGTAATACCTTACTTTACTCGTTATTGGGAAAAGTAATAATATTACAGAAATACCACCAGTAACTACAGTTACTGCCCAACACTGCTGGATATAAATATTCTGTGACTACTTAGGAAAAAACGAAAAATCGCTGGCAGGGGCTGAACAATTTATTTACTCTGCCTGTAAATTACTTACGATGATGAAAGACTGTTGATGATTATTGCAATAATATTGTTAATCACATTTGTTATGCCCACAATATTAACCGTGTGACATGAAATCGCCATGTCCCATCATCCCATGCCATGATCCCATGCCTATGTAATAAACCATATAGTAAGTAACCTCATGTGCTTGTGTGCTGCTGGTCAGCCGTTTCCAATTGAATGCATGAATAATGAGTCATTGGAGAGGAGGCTCATATCAAAGAGTGCTGACAAACAGGTGTGCACGTTCTGTGCATGGTGTGTGCACGTTTGTGTGCACATGTGTGCACTGTGTAGCTGTGCTGATGCAGCTGCATGACCCGGGAAACACCTCAAAGCACCTTCCGTTTCTGATCATCAGCAATTCTACCTGTGCGTCGTCCATACAGTATGCACCTATAGTCCTATACTGTAGCTCTCTTTAACCCATTAAGACCTGAGGCCGATTCTACAAATGCCTTTGAAATCTGTGCTTCTCATACTTTTTCGTGCCGTGGACAGAACATTCATTTGTTCTATCACATTGACTGACAAGCACGACATATTCCAAATCCACTGCAGGGACTATTCCGTTATGTGGTCTTTTCAGTGGTTTATGAATGATACATGGATCTTCGCCAACGATGCTGCCAAACAAGTCTATGAAGCCATCTATGAAAAGGTTTGTCTGCAACACAATTTAATACAATATGTAGTGGTTGCTTCATCTCTCTCTCAACTAAGCGGTCCTCCTTGACCTGAAGACCCCTGAAAACAGCTGTGTTGTCCAGTGTGACCACATGCTCAGGATGCTCCTACACCATATAACTAATGTTATTTCTGGAAGCACATTAGAGGTCTTCACAGGTCCAATTTGACCGACCCGTACCCAAATAGGCCCGTGAAAAATGTAAATGAAAAATTCTAACATAGCCGAATGGACCCGGCTATTGTTAGAATTCCGAGTTCCGATTAGAAATATAAGTTCCGACCCCGAGCATTACCAAGAGATGTTGGACTGTACCCGTACAAAACCCGAGGCCCCAAATGACCCATGCCAACGTTATTATTAAGAGTTGTATCGTGCTTTCTTTCTTGTTGTTGTCTACACAGTAGCGCTACTCCTTCTTTACTAAAGTCACGGGACACAAGGCATGCAGGCAGCTACTTGCCGGAAGAGAAAAAAGGGGGGGAGCGGGTCTCGGGTTTACCCGAAGACCTCTAAAGCACATACATAGGACTGTATGGGCTAATAGAAGTTACACCAACACACTGTAGCATAACTTCAGAAGTCGCTCTCTTCCTCTTTCAACTGAACGCAGCAGGTTTTGAAGAGGAACCTCCCTCTAGATTTCATATTCAGATTCCTCAGCATAAAGCATTAAACTTAAAATGAATAGACCTCAAATTCCCAGTTCCACTATAGTTGTATAAGTGCCCCTGCAACAACGGTGCTTTTGGCAAGACAAACTCAGTACAGATTGTATTCATTAACAACCAACAAAGCCTTCCAATAGCGAACAGCATGGTTTTCATTTTAGGAAATGTCAACTCATTTTGCAAGGTGAAAATGAGTGCAGTTTTAATTAGACTGAGGTTTTAGTTCTATTTTTATTTAATTTTTTGGGAGGAGGTATAGTTATGGGTTGAGCGTCTTGCTCAGGGACACCTCGACACATTACCGGGCCAGGAATGAAGCCATGGGACCTTTTGGTGTTATCATTTAAGTGGCTCGAGTGGCTTGGTACTACTTGGGGTCAGAACTCCATTCGGTTCTGGCCTGGGTAAATGTTTTACGGGTTTATTTGGGTACAGGTCCGTCAAACTGGACCAGGGAAGACCTCTGTGGAAGTCCTTTGAAAGAGCAGCGAACATGCAGCGCCAGTCCCCATTCCAGTGTACATACCAGTGCCCCAAAGAAGCGACTAGGCTATGAGCAATTAAACAAACATTACCTATTTGAAAATAGACCATCTACAAGCTTACAGTGCGTCACAATCTGCTACTTTCAAAACAATCCTGAAGAAAATGTGAAAAAGTTTGAATATTATTTATAGGCTACTTACATTTTCAACTTATCTTCATATAATTGGTCCTCACTAATGCTCATGATAAAATAGTACCATTTGTTAACTAAATCGTCTCATAGGAGAGCTGTGGACACTTCAGAAACCCATCTACAAGTGACATCATCATGAGGCTTTTATTTTAATTTTTAAAAATATTTCACATTTTGTATTAACGCAAGAACAATAGATTTTATTATAGCTTGCTAACTTTCCAGGAATATAAATTCTGCTGTTTCCATTAGCTTGGATTCCCCATCGATGATGTCACTGGTTTCTGAACTGTCTACAGCCCACCTCTGAGACACCGAGTGAGTAGACAGAAATGGTACCATCTTATAATGAGCATTAGTGAGGCCCAATTATATAAGATCGTTGGAAAATGTCATCCTTTAAACATTTTAACAACACAAATCTTGCATGGGTGTCCCTGGCATCAAATGTTGTCAAAAGGGGGTCCGCAGACAAATACATTTGAGGGTCCTTGTCGACATGAAAATGTTTCAGAACCACTGGTTTAAACGACATCAGGAAACAAGCTCAAAACCTGCATCTCAACCAACCACCAATATTTACAAACTAATTTACATTAAAACAAGCTCAAAATCACTTATAAAAGAGCGCCGAAGTCCTGACGTCACTCACTCATCCCCTGGTTCACAGAAGTAATTTCTCGATGGAGAATAAAATGGGGCCACCTTGAAATCGTCTCAAGCATTGTGGACGGGTACAAAAATAAAAAAGCTGTCTCTGAGATACTGTCAAACAATGGTATCCCTATTCATTCATAATTGTCTGTGAAAATGGCTTAACATTCCGCCTACAATTCCGATCTACAAGCTCATCTACAAGCTCAGGTTGCACCGCTTTGTGAGCTTGTAGATCGGATATTTTCGGACAAATTGATTTGCAGTAGAAGGACGGGCGCTGATGGCCTACTAGTGTTTAAGGCACATGCAGACTGAAAGCGAGGCTTGGGTTCGATTCCAAAACCTTTGCTTGCATGTCACTTCCTGAAAACCAAGGACCTATCATCAGTCTAAACAATATATATATATATATATATATATATATATTAAAAAAAGGTAATACAAACTATACAAACTATAGGATGCCAGGTCTACAAATGAACCTGGCATCTGTCTAACATGATATCTAAATGACATTTTAACCTTTGCATTAGCGTCAAGGCAAGTGCTACAGGCACTACAGTCTGAAGCGGAGTAGAGAATGTAGAGTTAAGTGTTGAAGGGGTCTTCAGAGTCAACGCAATTAAGGTTAATTAAAAGTGTTTATGTAAATAACAGCTCTGTTTCACGGGATGCCACATACATTTACAACCGCACCCTCAATTGACTCGGTTTAAATATTGCACGTGACAAGGACCTCAAACGAGTGCACGCATGGGAGCACCATGGCGGTCCACGAATTGAAACAGAAGCAGGAAACAAGTGACAAAATAAACGTTCTCAGTCACCGGTGTGACCATGAAACCATGTCGATACCACATAACCCACATCCTGCATTCTAAATAGCCCACGTATCCTCGGTGTATTCTAAAAGCTGTAACAAACTCCAAAACAACAGTGGGTAATAACTAGATTAAATAACTAGATTCAATTAAACAAATGGGAATATAGAGTACATTTATAATTGCTCTTTAATTAAAGCCTCACTATGTAACCTTTTTAATTAATACAATTTAATTTAATTAAACGGTTGTTAAATCATGTCATGTCTCACCTGTCACAGGATCCGATTTACATTACAAGATTACATTTATCCCCTGAGCAAGCAGGCATGCTCTATTAGATCAATGATAACAATGTCAGTAATTAACAAATGAACTGCTTATGACGGAGTATTCCGACCATGTAAAATCCAATCGTCTCATTTTAGCTCGCTAGCATTAACGCTAATAACGTAGCATCTAAAATGGTATGTCTACATGTAAATGGGCTCGAGGCATGTGCAATACTGTGGCTGTCTTGGTTTGCTTTCCTTTTTGCTTGCTTTCCTTTTTGTTTTGCCTCTTACGGTATGGTGTGGATGATGGCATAGATGAACTGGAGGTCATTTGGCCCTGGGCACTGTGGGCAGCGCCGACACTTCTGCTTGAGAAGCATCTGGTTGCCGTTGTGACCAATTATCACCCATGTTTCACCTGTCATCACTCACCGCCGTTAACCAGAAATGCTGCTGAGCAACAACGGCGTTCTCAGTCTAACTGTCATACTGGGAGCTGACCAGTACAACCACAGTCTGATATTGTGTACTGGGAGCTGACCAGTACAACCACAGTCTGATATTGTGTACTGGGAGCTGACCAGTACAACCACAGTCTAATACTGTCATACTGGGAGCTGACCAGTACAACCACAGTCTGATATTGTGTACTGGGAGCTGACCAGTACAACCACAGTCTAATACTGTCATACTGGGAGCTGACCAGTACAACCACAGTCTAATACTGTCATACTGGGAGCTGACCAGTACAACCACAGTCTAATACTGTCATACTGGGAGCTGACCAGTACAACCACAGTCTGATATTGTGTACTGGGAGCTGACCAGTACAACCACAGTCTAATACTGTCATACTGGGAACTGACCAGTACAACCACAGTCTAATACTGTCATACTGGGATCTGACCAGTACAACCACAGTCTGATATTGTGTACTGGGAGCTGACCAGTACAACCACAGTCTAATAATGTCATACTGGGAGCTGACCAGTACAACCACAGTCAAATACTGTCATACTGGGAGCTGACCAGTACAACCACAGTCAAATACTGTCATACTGGGAGTTGACCAGTACAACCACAGTCTAATAATGTCATACTGGGAGCTGACCAGTACAACCACAGTCTAATAATGTCATACTGGGAGCTGACCAGTACAACCACAGTCTGATATTGTGTACTGGGAGCTGACCAGTACAACCACAGTCTAATAATGTCATACTGGGAGTTGACCAGTACAACCACAGTCTGATATTGTGTACTGGGAGCTGACCAGTACAACCACAGTCTAATAATGTCATACTGGGAGGTGACCAGTACAACCACAGTCTGATATTATGTACTGGGAGCTGACCAGTACAACCACAGTCTAATACGTCATACTGGGAGCTGACCAGTACAAACACAGTCAGTTACAGTTGAGCACGGAGCAGCTTCACTGGAGCAGTCCATATTTGCAATAAAATCACACCCGTGTGAAGTGAGGGGCACTCTTATATTGCAAATATGGACCGCTTCAGTGAAGCTGCTCCATGCTCAACTGTAACTGACTGTGGTTGTACTGGTCAGCTCATACGTCATCATACATCATCTCATTCTGGCCAATCACAATTTGCATCCTCACCTTGTCTTCAATATTGCTATTGCTTTACTCCGTGACCTCCACTGGCTCCCAGTCGAGCACAGAATAGAGTTCAAATGACTAACTATTACATACAAAGCCCTCAACAACCAGGCCCCCCGCTATACCTCTCTGAACTCATCCAACGCCATGCCCCCTCTCAGTCCCTCATTGGCGGGTGACGCCAACCTCCTGGACATCCCCAGGACTTCACTTGGAACTCAGTCCCAGGTCACCCCCACCCTCGCCACGCTCCGGTTACTCTGTAAGCCTGGCGGGAAAGGGGCCAACGCGGTTGCACTGCAGGGAGCTGATAACCACAGTCAAATACCACGATCATTTTAAGTTACACCTCGTTGTAATGGTTACAAATCAGGGATAATGAATAAAAAATGATATGAAATACGATAACAATTGGTAATACTGAAGGGGAGAATGCATGGACCGAAGAAGTTACGTTTCCGAACCGTGTTTAGAGTCAGATATAGTCCTGGACGCAAAGACAGTGTGAAATATGTGTGAATTATAATAAAGGTGTTAAAGAATGAGGACATAAAAGACAGATTAATACAACGTGCTGTGAGTAGAATGAAGCTGTTGAGCTCTAATCTGATGACCTCATACAGGTCTGTAGGTCTGATGATGATTAAGAGCTTTCGGCCAGGTCATACAAAATGATGAAAAACTACTTGAGATTACATTGTGTTCAATTAAGCTCACATATTTCTCACCACTCATCCTGATTCATGGTTGTAAATGTCAAGAAGAATGGAAGCACACATGGTAGACCAGACACCATCGCAACATTTTAATTCATGATTACTTGTCGCACAAATCATTTCTAAGAATGATTAAATTGTGTTTTTGGCCTTGAACATTGAACATACGGATACAAATTGCATTTCTGTTGGCCTTCTGCAAAGGGCAGATTATGACAAACTTGAGGAGCTATGCTAGCCCTCACACCTATACTGTACGTCTGACCATATGCCATATACTGTACATGCTGATCTCTCATATCATCAGTATCTCTGTATTGTTATATAATAATAATAGTGACCTTCGGTCACTGATTACCTGTCGTTCGGTCGGTCACGCCTCCATACAGTATATGTTTGCTAGTCCATTAAGCCTCGTGACGTTACGCCTCACTAAACCTCGTGACGTCACGTCTACACCCCCCATATATGGAGTTCCCTGATGTCATCAATATTAAGCCCATATATGGAAATGTCGTGACTCGTGAGTCACGCCTCATGATAACCACTGTGGTTGCCGCAACGCGACTCAGACTTGCAAATGAACCAAGTTGGTACAACACATGGATATCCGTATGTGGAGCTGACCATCATCACCTGGATCTCTATATGAAGATCACGACACTGACCTCATCAAACCCTGGATAGCCATACATGGAGCATAGAGTAGCAAATCTACATCTGACCTCACTGACACCAGATTAAACTCCTGCTTCTCAACTTTTCCGTATTAAGAAGTTCTGTTGTTTAAGGCCTGAAAATCTCGCGACGCGAGTCACACTTGCAAATGAACCAAGTTGGTTGGTACAACACATGGATCTCCAATCTGTATGTGGAGCTGACTATCATCACCCGGACAGAGAGACAGACTGTCTTTGTATTTAAAGTCCAGATGTTGCCACATGGCTCACAATGTGTGTCAACCTCACAGCTTTTCAGGAAATGTGCAACTTCCCTGTTCAGCTGAAAACACACAGTCATGTGTGTGGTTGTGAAACAGTAACTGCACTTCACCATGCAACACTACATGACGACTGCATGGGACAGGCCGCTTCACAAAGACAATCCTACCCACTGTTGTTGTGCATGTTTTTGGGGTATTAAGGTCGGGTCTATATGTGCCTTTCATGCGGAAGGTTGTGGGTTCAAACCCTGCCTGGGGTCGACGTCAGCAAGGGCATGCTAACGGGTTGCTAACGTCAAATCAAATGGGTTCAGAAGCAGATTCCTGAAAACGGAAATGATATGAAAACGGTATGAGTCATTTATCATAACAAGCGCCGTGCCTCTCACACCATCACACCACATGCTGTTACCCATCAGATTCTGTGACCTGCCATCACTGCAGTGATGGGGGTCAGGGAGGACTGGTGTGATGTGGTCCCTGGATCGGGACATATTACTGCTTTCAACACCATCACATTATAACGATTACAATAATAACAATTAAATAAACCAATTATAGCAAAATGAGGGAGGTGGTGGGTCAATTCAGAATAAGAATCACTAAACAAATCGGCAAATAAGCTTAACTGTGATTTATTAAATCAAAAGAAAAATCAAGTTCTCGATCACAAAAATGTTCACTTAATCAGATCAAAATTAAATAAAACTCTCAAAAGGTAGGGGTGTGAAGTCCTAGTGTCCTAGCACTGTCCAAACTAAACTCAATGTGTCCAAAACTAAACTCAGGTGTCCAAAAAATAACGCAAATCCAAACCAGTCTGTAGAGTGTGGCCAGTCTCCTCTGGCCACTCTTAAACTCCTTGGAAAAGTCTGGTCAAATATCCAATATCCAAACTCCAGGAATGGGAAGAAGTTCTCTAAATCCAGAGGTATAATCCAATATTAAGGGAATAATCCAAAAGGAAAGAATGGCAAGACATGGGAAATATTCCTCTTGCCCACGGCAGTAGCCTGTCTGTCTCTCTGCACCTCCACTCTGGACTGCCAGAGTCAATCTCTCCAGGTGGCCCAAACAATGTGATTGCCCCTCACTCCATCAGCCAGGTGAGCTGTGGGCGGGGCTTCCCAATCACTGCCTGTTGCCATAGCAACACATGTATCCAACTGGTTTCTTATGGCATAGTCCAGCAGATAACTAGAAACATTTCATAGCGCAACGGATTGGTAGAAAATAATAAAATACATTAAAAATGGTGCATAGCAAACAAAAAATGCATGGAACCATTGTGACTCTGGGCACAGATGTTACAACATGATCACGAAACTGCGTCACCTCAACATTCTCCACTCCTAGACCACAAACAGTTAAGGTGTACATCATTCTCATCAACCGTTATCTCCAACGGTTGTGTCCTCAGTCCCTTCCTCTACACACTACACACAAATTACATCACATACTTTAAATACTCTGACGATACCGCCATTGTCGGACCGCTCCATGACAATAATTCTATTACGGACTATCAGAACACCATTTCTCATTTTACACTAGTGGTGCACTGACACCTATCTAGAGTTGAAAGTGGACAAAACAAAATAACTGGCCTTTGAAACAATCCACGCTGGAATTAACCCACTCTTCATTAATGGCAAAACAGTAGAACAGGTTGACAGTTTCACATACTGGACTCACTCTGGACAATAGACTTAGGTTTGATCAACATATTACATCTAATTCACGTTTTCAGCAAAGAATCTTCTGTTATTATTGTGAAAAAGCATTATTCAGCCTGTTCTGTTGTACTGTTCCCAGTTCTGCATGTTTCTTTAACATACTGTCCATGCCTAACAGAAACAAACTTTTAAATTTTCATCGACTTCCCACACGCACACATTCTGATATGAACAATAAGGCCATCACAGTTAGCACTTTTGATATCAAATGACACTGATCATCCCCTGTATCGCTTTTTGCCATCTGGTCAAAGAAGATGCCCCGCTGATAGGATGGTTCTGTATACAGTGGGGGCATCATGTTTTGGTGATGTGTTGTTGTGTTTTTTTTTTACAGACTTTGAAGATGAATAGCCTTCAGGACAATAAAGATTAGTATTATTTATAATTAAGTGTTTCGCGTATAAATGTGGCTTTATATGCCAGTTTAATACTTCATAGACAGCGGTTGAAACTGAAAGTGATTAGCCTAGAGATCATGCTGCCTTCCCCGCAAAGTTTACAATGAACAACAACAACAATGTTTGACTGACACAAACTAACGTAAAATGATGACAATACTTCCAATTCCAAGTGTTGAAAGTATGCATGGCTTTTTGAGCCACTCACGGAGGAGCACAGACCTGCGTCAGACCCCAGACCTGCATGTACTTGTACACCATAACTTTTGTGCGATGGCACGTGCTTAAAAAGAACAGGTCCACAAGTACCATCGCAGTAAGTCTGTTATTTTTGCACCTGTGACAACCTTGTACTCTGCCGTTAAAATGCGCTACTCTATCGATCTGCAGCTGCCTGCTGGACATAGACACACCGCTGCACCGGTTCTTATACCGACAATTAAGTCACAAACGCTTGACGTTTGGTCACATTAGTCCCGGGAAGTCACGATAATTATGCATTTTGGGGAGTGAAAGTGTGTTGACAACGTGGAACTAGTGTTCAACGTCATACTGTGGACTTTTCTTTCTTCAAAATTCCATTTTTGCCACGGACATACAAAATTAGTGGACAATAATATTACCAGAACACATAAACACCCTATAGCCCCATTCAATTCAATTCAATGCAATTCATTGAGGGCTTATATTAGGGGAAATAGCCAAAACTGCGCTTTTGCACAAAATAACACCTGGACCTCTTTGGTGGAGACAACTACAAATAAAGGTAAGAAAGCCTTCTAGTATGGAATTCTCCATTAAGGGGGTCCTTGCAAATAAAACATTTGAGAACCACTATAGGACTATAGTAACTAGTGTCATCAGTGTCATACAAATTCTGAAGGCATTCGGTAATTTGGTCTTATGATCAAAATAAGAAGATAGGCCTACTGTATAATCGTGTGTAAAAAAGTTAATTATCGAAATGATCAATAATTGGGTAGCAAAAAGCGGAATATCAAAAGTCAGAAGATAATACAAAAGTCACAGTCATGTCAGGTGTTTTTGGTCAGGCTGTCCTGGCTCTCATGCAGTGCTATTAATACACAGCGTCTCAGGGGTTCTGGTGACAAGCTAGGAGCTTTTTGTTCTACTTACACACGCTAGCTATTCTTCTTCTTCTCATCACTATGGATATTATGCACTCTGTACACCTGCTGTCCCTGTTGTTTTGGGGCGTGTTAGACAGAAATGGACACTCACTCATTCGCTCATTTAGCCCCTCTCCTAGTATATAAAGTTATAAACCCATTGTAACTTCAAATCCATGTTAACCATGTTAGACTCATTAAAAGCACACGTCCTTTTGGGGGGTTCAAAACATTTGAACAAAACAGCCCCCTCACGCATTAGAAGGACAATGTCAGTCACCATTAAGCAGGGACATGTTCTCAATTAATCAACTAGCATGGTTGAAATGTTAAAAGTTACAATGGGTTCATAATATAGGAGGGAGGTCGGTACATGTGTCTGATAAAATTAATATCAAATATCAAAATATTGAATCAAGCAACTTAAAAACTGTCTGGGGTGAAACACAAAAGCCAGAGATAATTATATCACCCCAGAATTGTTTTAATGTGAAATAAGCAAATAACCCTTTAGGTTAGAGAGGCTTTCGAACGTGGCATGCTTGAAACAGCGTCATAGTGGTAACCTATCAAACGATTACGAGTTTAATTTGTTAATTAGTTCTTCTTTGAAGAAGAAACCAGAAACCAACAGTAAATGTATATTGCAGTGGAAATTTTATATTGCGATGAAACAGGACGATGTCATGCCAGTTGAGTGAACTTTCATTCTGTTTCTGTTCAATCATCAATCAACGTCATAGCAAAATGAGTCACGTGACTTAAAGGTGCTGTGAGTGATTGGTTAAAATAAGTTAAGTTAAACGCTCGATATTGTTCAGTAACATGTTCAGGTGGGCCACCAATTTCATTCAATCAGAAGAGAGAAGGCACGGGGTGATTTTTAATCGAGTATACCTGACGAAGGCCCCTGAGGCCGAAACGTTTTTTTTTATCCGCTCTGTTGTCAATAAATTATTTTGGGAGCTTTTAAAAGGTGTGCGGATCTCCTCTCTTCTTTCACAGTTATTTTTTGGATCCTGCACCCATGCACCTCTTGACCATTACAGGTGATTTTTAACCCACCACGCATGTCGGGAGCCACAGTTGATTTTTAACCCGCAGCATGTGTGATTTTTAACTTGTTTATCCTGTAGGAGTTCTCGGTCTCTCCCGAATGAAAGGAGACTCTTATGTAACTGTGGCACACTTACATTGACTACTGAAACTGAAATGTTGATTGATGTGTATTGTCCCTAGGTTAAATTACCGGTAATCAATAAAAAAGATATTGGAATTGGTATCCCAACCTGAACATGTATTTTCGGCTTATGAAAGAGCTGGAGAGACCCCTGTTACTGAACAAACACTCCACAGCAATGACTACGCTCCACACGTACCAGACTCGTCTCCCTTCTGGCCCAAACTGTGGAACAAACTCCCCATTGCAGTTGTAACTGCAGACTCACTCCCAATCTTCAGCCGTAATCTGAAGACTCACCTCTTCATGCACCTTAGTGCACAGCACTTGCCCTAGCCTTGTCGAGCATGCAATCTTATGAAAAGGTTAGCATGCTATTTAGACAGATGACAGGACCATTTGTTGACCTGGCAACCTATAGTGTATATAGTTTCAATTTACAGAATATTATTTTTTTATATCTTAGATTACTGAGGCTACACTGTCTCTCTGCATTTCATGTATGTGTTTACCTTGCTTATTGTAAATCGCTCTGGATTAAGAGCATCTGCTAAATGCCTGCATTGTAATTAGTAAATTACTAATGCAATATAGAGCTATTTAACACTTATTTTAATCTAATAATACTAATATAAAACTAGAACTGCACTCTGCCGAGTGCATACTTGCTTGTTGCACACTAGTAGGCCATAAATGGCCTACTAGTGCGCAAGCAGAGCGCGCAAGTACTTTCGACCGCTGGAAAGTATCACATCTCAGTATCTCTGTGAAGGAACGTTTGAAATGTATAATCATTACGTGTAACTATTTGCTACCTAACTACTTTTTTACAGAAAAATGAATCATTGATATGTGATGAAAAAAAAGGTATATAAACTGAATTAAAATATATTATACAGTATAATTATTTTATTACTTATTGTAAATTCATTCAAATTCATTCAAATTCATTTTGTACTATAGTGATATTAATACTAAATCATGATCAGAGTAATATGTGTCTCTAACTTCAATTTCTGTAATAATACTTTCAAATTTGTTGAAATATACATCCCAGCAGACCAGGCACAGATTTACAAATTACAAATCACATTACAACTACATACAGAGTATGTAGTTGTAATTTGATTAGCAGTATACCGTGGTTACTTGGTTCCAAAAAGTGAAGCCAAGTTTTTTTCAACCGTAAGTCTGTGCCTGGTTTGCTGGGACCAGTTACAACATTACGTCATCGTTGAGAACTGGGACCAGAGTACATGGTGTGTGTATATGTATGACTAGCTCTCAGTGATGACGTAAGAGATATGGTCATCTGTGTAGTCTGTTCCCAGCAGACCAGGCACAGATTTACAAATTACAAATCACATTACAACTACATACAGAGTATGTAGTTGTAATTTGATTAGCAGTATACTGTGGTTACTTGGTTCCAAAAAGTGAAGCCAAGTTTTTTTCAACCGTAAGTCTGTGCCTGGTTTGCTGGGACCAGTTACAACATTACGTCATCCTTGAGAGAGTACATGGTGTGTATATGACGTAATGTTGTAACTTGTAACTTGTAACTTGTAACTTGTAACATTACGTCATATACACACCATGTACTCTCTCAAGGATGACGTAATGTTGTAACTGGTCCCAGCAAACCAGGCACAGACTTACGGTTGAAGAAAACTTGGCTTCACTTCGAAGAGACCAAGCGAAATGATTACTTGCGCACTCTGCTTGCGCAAGTAACTACATACAGAGTATGTAGTTGTAATTTGATTAGCAGTATACTGTGGTTACTTGGTTCCAAAAAGTGAAGACAAGTTTTCTTCAACGGTAAATCTGTGCCTGGTTTGCTGGGACTAGTTACAACATTACGTCATCCTTGAGAGAGTACATGGTGTGTATATGACGTAATGTTGTAACTTGTAACTAGTCCCAGCAAACCAGGCACAGACTGTATGTAGTTGTTTTAGTTACAACTACATACAGAGTATGTAGTTGTAATTTGATTAGCAGTATACTGTGGTTACTTGGTTCCAAAAAGTGAAGACAAGTTTTCTTCAACGGTAAATCTGTGCCTGGTTTGCTGGGACTAGTTACAACATTACGTCATCCTTGAGAGAGTACATGGTGTGTATATGACGTAATGTTGTAACTTGTAACTTGTAACTAGTCCCAGCAAACCAGGCACAGACTGTATGTAGTTGTTCTAGTTACAACTACATACAGAGTATGTAGTTGTAATTTGATTAGCAGTATACTGTGGTTACTTGGTTCCAAAAAGTTGTTACAAGTTACAAGTTACAAGTTACAACATTACGTCATATACACACCATGTACTCTCTCAAGGATGACGTAATGTTGTAACTAGTCCCAGCAAACCAGGCACAGATTTACCGTTGAAGAAAACTTGTCTTCACTTCGAAGAGACCAAGCGAAACGATTACTTGCGCGCTCTGCTTGCGCAAGTAATAATCACCATCATCATCACACATAATAGGTTTATGATAAAAAATAATGTTTTACCTTTTGGGACCCTTGCAGTATGTAAATGTGAAGGTGGAGTCAGCGTATCTGAAATCTAGAACACAACAGTAGAACAGTTAAGGCTGGGCCATGTATATCACTTCAAAATAAAAGAGTAGAACAGTTAGGGCTGGGCAATACCACATTAGTGAGCTCAGAAGCCATACACCTTTGTACAATGGAGTATAATACGTATAAGGAGAAGAGACTGGAGCATTTAGAGTCTTTTATTAGGTTATTAAGTATACAAAAACGACTAACGTTTCGACCTTGCGGTCTTTATCAGAGTATTATCATACGTATTAGTATTAAGTGGCGCTTTGGCATGTGGGGTCAGATCAACAGTACAATTATGGAGCGTGTCAGATCAACATATGGAATGTGAGAACAGGTCAGCTTCATATATGGAGATCTAAGGGTGGCAGCGGGGGCAGTGTCTTGAGTGTACAGGGTTTGATGAGGGCTCAGGTAGGGCCGCCGCCGGGCCTTAATTTTCAGGCCTGTTAAGAACTCTAGTTTTCGCCAGCTGCCGTGTGTGGCTGCGCTAATAACTTTGGGGCGGGCCCGTCTAGAGTTTGAATGGACAGGTATCAGTCAAAAGGGAGACATCAAAGAGGAAGGATGGATGGGAAAGGATCAACATATGGGATGTCAGAACAGGTCAGCTCCATATATGGAGATCTAAGGGTTTGAGGTCAGATTTGGAGTTACTGGCCAATATTGATGACATCAGGGAACTCCATATACATATGGGCATTCTCATATATGGGCTTAATATGAATGAAATCAGGGATCTCCATCCCTGATGATGTCACGTGATGTCACAAGGCATGACCATATATGGAGGCGTGGAGTGGGTGACGGACTGACGGACGGGAAATGCACATTTTCATAGTAAATGCGAACTGCAGTCGCAATAAGTAGGTTAAAGACACTTTATATCCGACTATGAGTTATGGTAGTTTTAGTGCTGTTCCGTTGAACTTATAATGCATACCAGGACTTATAATACTTCATTAACTGTGCTATAAGTTGTAATGCATAGTTATAAACATGTATAACAAGTGTTATGGAGCCTTATGAGTGCAGAGTGCATCATCATGTGATTAAGATGACCCGATCTTTACCGTCGATATGAATTGTAAATGGAAGCGTAGAAGAGGTGAAATAAAGTTTGCAATTTGCATCTGGCACATGCGGGGCCAGGGACACAGGAAGTCTTCAACAAGTCTAGTTTCCATGACAACATCAAACGGGCTTATGTAAAGGAGACAAAGTGCTGAACATAATATAAATGTCAAGTATAGACCACTGGTTCCCAAACACAAATGGGTCGGGACCCATCTGTGGGTCACGGAACACTTATTATAGGTCGCTCGCTAGCATTGTGCACTTGTAGATCTGCTATTTTCACTAGTTTGGGTCCCGGGGAGACATACAATCTCTGTTTCGGGACACAGGCTCAAAAGTTTGAACCACTGATGTAGAGTATAGAGTAGACTAATGGTTCTCAAGCATTTTCATGTCAAAGGACCCCATCTGAAATTGTTTTGTCAGGGACACCCGGACGCACCACATAATGGATATATTAGTAAAACATTATTAACCCATTGTGAGCTTGAAGACTGGCTATTAGCTGATGTATAGGTTGAAAGGGGGTCAAACTGATTTCGCTATAGGGTCCTGGGGGATCACCTGGTACCATGCACCTACACCACACCCTATGTTGAGAATCACTGATGTGGGCTAGCATTATTTTTTATTATGCTAGGCTAGCCTAAAGATAAATTGTATTTTATTGTATTTGAGGGGGTCAGTAGCCACTTGAACCGTATAGCAGCCCAATATTGGTGGTGGTGTGTGTGTGTGACTGTGTGTGTGTGTGTGTGTGTGTAATTTTCGAGTGGTAGGCCTAGTTATAACAGTACTGAACCACTGTATAATATAGGCTCCATATTATATAGGGCCTATTATCAATGTATGTCTTCTTTCTTTCGCCAGCACACACACACACACACACACACACACACACACACCACGAGAAATTCAACATGTCTCTAAGCCAGTAACCCTTGACTTCAAAGTGATGATGCTATTTGTATTTGATCGTGAGGTTAATGTATTGTATATTGGGGTATATATATAATAACACCAAAACGTCTATGATGTATACATTTTAAGGGAGGCACATATCCATCCAGATTCCAGCTGCTATAGGGCGGTGGGTGGGTAGGTGGGAGGATGGATAAACATCAGTGTCTCTCAAAGTAGGGCCCGGGGACCCCCAGGGTGGTCCTTCAGTGTTCAGTGGGTTGCAGGGAGCCCCCCGCCCAAACATGTTAATAGGCTACTATTGCATCAAAATCAGTCATAAACACTTAAACCCTATATATATTTTTTAAACATGTTAACACAAAATCGTGTATGGGAGGGCTCCAGCTGGTAGGCTATACCAGATGGGTGTCATCTTGGCCAAATGCATGATGGGTCCTTTGGCTTTGACATGGAAAGCACCAACGGTACACTATAGCCTCGGATGAAATACTAGTAATGGATAGACTCGATCAAACCCATCCATGGTGGTCTTTGATCCGAGGCTATAAGCGGCATAGGCTATAATATATACATGCTGCTACAATGTAGGCTGAACCACCTCACCGGAGAAAAGGCAGTAGTCCTTCTCCGCCTTGCACCTCTGAACAACGGTGTCCACGTCTTTCTGTATCCTCTCTTGCCGAGAACACATCCCCATGAAGTAGCACACAAGCCCGGCCGCGTTCTCTGCTGCCTCCTCCGTCTCTCTCCCAGCGGCAGCGACACAGCGGCGGTGATATAAACAACAATATTCTGTCTATGATTATGTTATCCTCACGGGAAACCATGTAGAATTATTATGAATAAAAGTGTTTATTCCGCAATAATCCACAGCGATCAGAGCTGTAACGAAGTGGGGTGTGTGTGTGTGTGTGTGTGGCTGGCTTCTGTTATTTTGCAGTGTGTGTGTGTGTGTGTGTGTGTGTGTGTCTGTGTCTCAGGTGCTGTTTTCAAGAAGCGAACATCATCATCATCGTCGTCGGCTCGTCGCTGTCGTCATGTGTCTGTCACTGTCACGCGATTCCTACGGCAGGACACCTCGATGTATGTTTCATGGAGAGACGGCGGTTATCAGAATAATATTAATATAGCAATGGCGCTGATGGAGAGATAGATATATACACACAGACGCGTCCTGTATGGATGGCAGCCTGGCTGACTGACTGTGGCCTTAAAGTGAAACGGAAACCAGAGAGCTGTGTGCTCTTTCTGTCATTCTGTGTGCAATTGTGCATGTGCGCGCGTGTGTGAGACGCGAGTCACTGGTGGCGAAAAAAGGAACCAGGTGCCTATGTAGGCCTATTATTCAAGTAATGTGTAGGCATTTCTTTGTGGGCCGAGGCCTATACTCTCACTTTAGTTGAGTAGACCTTTTTAATACAGTATAGGCTACTTTAAACTTTTGGCAGCTACATAAATTAGGCCTATATATACACATGCTAGTGCATTTTAAGATTAGTATACAAAACATACATTAAAGTTGCTATGAGCAATAATGTCAACATTTTTATATATGTGAAATATCGAAATTGTATATCATATCGTGAAGTACCCATATCGTCCCACCCCTAGTATTCAGACAGCCAATGGGTAGAACACGCCCAAAGAATGTAGTGTCTGTGACACATCTAGGGGCCGCAATCTGCATTCAAATATTTCCCTAGAAGCTTTGTCATTGGTCAATTTGCCTGTCTACTTCCTGATTGGTTAGTCATTGCGACCAGGTTTTTTTCCCGACCAATGACAAAGCTTCTAGGAACATCTTTGAACTGCAAACTTTGAAAGCTAATGTTAGCCAATTTAGGATGAAATATCAGACAGATCCGTCTTGAGCACATGACTATACTTACTTTACTGTGTAAAGATTTGCGGGATTTTTGGACAAAATATGGAGGATTAATATTTTTTAAAAAAAAGTTTTACAAAAGTCGGCCTCCTGGTGGCGCTATAACAGGCCGTTCTGGAAAATTCGTGGCAGAGGTTCATCGTTGGCATCTAGGGAGTGTTTGTGCAAAGTTTGGCATCGACCAGGTTAACGGTGCCGGAGATTAACTGTAACGGACGGACACACGGATGCAAAACATACTCTCTCCCCATGCCTTTGGCCTGGTGGAGACAATAACCAAATGGACTGTAACTGCGAGTGTAGGCTACAAATGCATACCCCCCAAAAAAACTTCCTACTGATTTGCTCCAAAAGTAAAACTCATGCAATTCGGTACTCACCATCTCTAGAGTCATGCATGCGGTGTGGTCAGACGTATTTTCCAGATAAATATGATTGGGTTCTAACATGTGCCAGTTTCCCCATCAAACAAAGAAGGGCCACAAATAATTTCACTTCCACTCATTAACACAAAACATGCAAAATGCTACAAACGTTTGGTCAAACAGGGTTTTGATACACCTATAGGGTCTTCTTCCTAATGCACATGAAGTGACAATTTAATTAAAGACAGTAAGACAGACATATGGATTTTGATTGTGTTATATATTGCCCAAGAACAGGCACAACTTATTTCGGCTCATTATGGAGATCCAGAGATCCGCAAATGTCATTTGATACAAAACAAGCTTGCATATCTACCATGCTGTTTGTACAAAAAGATGAACAATAAAATAAAATAAATGTTGACCTTACTAGGCAGTATGAAAATTGATTTAAAAAAAAAAAAGACAGCAAACACAGCACTAATAAAGGAGCACTTCACACTTCTCCAACCGTGCTCATTATAAGATGGCACAACATCCGTCTACCCACTCAGTCTCAGAGGGTTCAGGGTTGTGGACAGTTCAGGAACCCGTCTGCCAATGTCATCATTGATGGGAGTTACAAGTCAATAGAACTGCAGCCCGTTCCTTCATGGAAAGACTCACTCACTCTCACTAACTCGCTCGCACGTGCACGTGCGCACGCATACACGATGCCACTGGTAGACAGGGGGGGGGGGGGGGGGGGGCTACCCAGATAAAAAAATTAAAAGAAATTGCAACTGAATGGCTGGAAATTGGAAAGTTTACATAGTACACATATAGTACATGCATAAACTTTCCCCTGCTCTAAGTGAGTAGACAGTGTAGGAGTGTAGAGTAGGAGAGTATAGCGACACGCTTTGATCTCGCCGCAAAGCGGGTGCCTACATGGGCTATAGTTCCAAACATTGCTCCTATGGCTGGAACTATCCCATTGAGATAGAATGAGCACTTCCGCATTCCATTGTTACAATGGGAGTCAACGCTAGTGTCGCCACTATATTACTCTGGTTTGTGCTAGATATAATAGCATGTAGCCAAAAGACCCGCGGGAGGATCAACAACAACCGGAGTTATATGATTACTTCTAACGCGACAAGCGACGGGACCGTGATGGGCTGTCCAGTGGAGCGGTGCGCTCTGTTATGAAACGAGCAATGTTCCGTCTTTTGATTCACCTGGGCGTTGGGCATCATTATTTGATAGGGCGGAGACCTCCGTCTAGGGCAGGGGTGCCCACACTTTTTTGACTTGAGAACTACTTTAAAAATGGCAAGCTCAACATGATCTACCCACAACCCCAAAAATGTACATGAGGGGGCTTTGTAATAGCGGCACTGGCGTTGCATATAAGACAAACAATGGGAAATAGTCGGGGGAAAGTCTTCATGCCATTCTGTGTGAGTTTTTGGGTTTTTTGTAATTCTACTGACTCTTGAACACAAAGCATTTGACCTTGTTAACCCTCTTAACGCCCTAGACAGGGCGTTAAGAGGGTTCACAATACCCCCCCCCCCCCCCCCCTCAAACCTAGATTGAGGGGGGTGCGGGGTCTGATAAATTTGTCAATAAGGTAAGTCAAAAATAAAAGCAGCGACACTCACTGAATATAAATCACTGGGTGCATTTCCACCATCCGTGCATCTGGGCTATGCACGACTGATCCCATTGCCTGTGAGGACTGTTCACACAAAAAAGAAAATAAACAGCTTAAATGTACTGGGGAATGTAAAAAGTAAAAATGGCTTCGTCACCATCTTCATACCGTATGCAAATTGGTCAATGCCCGTGGGGAACGCTAGCATGGTTTTGTCCTCTGATTCGGGTTCTTGGAAACGCCCCCCAGCCACTGCGTTAGTTTTACTGAGGTTAGGTTTACTGAGGTTAGGTTTAGGTATAGTTTACTGAGGTTAGGTTTAGGTATAGTTTTACTGAGGTTAAGGTTAGGTTTAGGTATAGTTTTACAGAGGTTAAGGTTAGGGTTAGGGTTAGGTATAGTTTTACTGAGGTTAAGGTTAGGGTTAGGTTTAGGTGTAAGCTGTCAATCACAGCGACTGGCCAGTCACAGCGCACCCTCTACGTCACTCTGTACTCAACCCGAGGACAAAACCATGCTCGCGTGGGGAACTGATTGAGGGTTGAAAAATGTGCATCGGACAGAATGACAGACAAAGGTTCCTTGATTTTATAGGATGTATGGTGCCACGTCTTCCCTATCAAAGAACACTCAAGACAAGCCCTCCCTCCAGTATAATATAAATATCAAGTTGATTTTATAGGATGTATGTTGCCATGTCTTCCCTATCAAAGAACACTCAAGACAAGCCCTCCCTCCAGTATAATATAAATATCAAGTTTCATTCACACTTGACTCCGTGGTACAAAAAGTAACAGGTCTACAAACATAAAGGGTTTCAGGAGGTGGCGTGGTGGTGGATGCAACCAGGGCAGCAGTGCAGCGTGTCATGGATGAAGAGGTCGCACTCGGTGCAGAACACAGCACTGCAGGAAGGACAGCTGAACACCTGGACGCATCACAAAGACACAGCAGAGGACAGCTTCACTGTCTGTCCTAACTGTCTGCCCAGCAGCTCACACTGGCAGCCATGTTGTCTACCGCTAGGTTTGTCCACTCAACTTGCAAAGTCTCTGAAACTGGGGCTGCAACTACAGATGTGCCAATGTCAACTCTTCACGCTTTCCTGAAGGGTTTTTTGAAAATGCATGATTTGCCTGCAGGTTCTATTCACTGATTAGCCTACTAATTCTACTGCTTTGCTACTGAAAAGAAGTGTAGCGCAGGAACTTTATCTATTCAGGGAATCTGAAGAGAATTAACATATGACACCTTGGCAAATGCCCCACTTTCTCACTGAAAATGTTCTGTTTCTGACAATGCACTGACAATCTACTGCCAATGGCAGGACATGTGAAGTTCTCAAACGGCACATCTGTATGCATCATTCTCTCATCCATTATTCTGCCTTTACTCCTGTGATTAATCAAAGGGGTGTGACCATAGACATAGAAAGGTCGGCTAGACCTTAGAGTATATATTAATAGAGACGGCACTGTAGTTCTCCTCCCATCCACTTGCATTAAGTTGCTCAAAAGCGCATGAGGTGATTTCACTCCTCCTTCCGGGTAGGAACAGAGTGCATTCTGCAGGGATTGATCGGGCCAAACTCATGAACGCACTGGCCGTTGACTATCATTGCACTGAAACAGCGTTCGCGTGTCATCATGAACGTGCGCAATGATAGTCAACGGACCAGCACGTTCATGAGTTTGGCCCAGCGCTGCAATACCAAATTCGGCCACTATGTCCATGTCGCCTCAGGGTTTCCTCCGGGTGCCGTCTCTATTCATATACTCTAGTCTAGGGGCTAGACGCCTGCTTTAACTCCGTGCTTCACAGAAGCTTCCACGTGCGTCACAGAGCGAACGTCCGGTAGGCCAATCAGAGGCAATGTTAAATGTTTATTTTCTCATGCCAATAAAGCTCCTTTGAATTGAATTTATAAGTCCCGGAAAAGACGCACTGGGTGATTGGCCAGTAGTCATTTGAGTGGCAGCGTGCCTTCCGCACTTCCGGCGCACCTGCGATAGCGGTCGCTCCAATGAACTGCAGCGGTGAATGAGGCATCTAGGGTTTTATATCTATGCGCGGCACTAGGGTGCAACCAAGTACAAATAAAGCATTAAGATCAGATGATTAAAAAAAATAACACTTACACTTTTGTCTTTTAGCTGTCCTTGACAAGCCTGACAAAACCTGGAAACACAATGACATTGGTTCAGAACTTCAGAGACAACAAATACATGGCTAGAGATGCCCATGTGTGTGTGTGTGTGTGTGTGTGTGTGTGTGTGTGTGTGTGTGTGTGTGTGTGTGTGTGTGTGTGTGTGTGTGTGTGTTGAGCCACCTGTCACCGTGGTGCTGGTCAAGTGGACTCTCCGTGAAGTCGTCCAGAGGGAAGAGGTGATGGAAGGAGCGGGCCAGGTGTGGTGCCGATACTAGGGTTAGGCCTGCAGGGGGAGACAAACGCACACACATTACCGATACTTATCCTCACTGTGGCCGGGTGCTTATTTGATTGATTGTTGGAATACTTAATTAGTCACAAATGTAAACAGCAACAGAGTACAGTCAAGCACTAGGTCTAAAAGGAAAACACCATGAATGGAAAACACCGTAAGATTCCGGAGAGCACTGCCCAAAATACAAATTAGTTTGTAGTTTGGGCAGATATTTCATATAACGTAAATGTATAAAGAAATTATTGACATAATACTTTTATACTTGCACAGTGACTGGTACAGACATTAAGGCTAAAAGGATAACACAAAGATGATTAACGATTCTGTCCCCATCTGACATAACTCAGACGGTGCTGAGTTGGCTGAAGGTGACCTCACAACGCTCGGCACGGTGACTCGCTCGCCTAAGCTCGCTCGGTGTTGCCTCTCGTGGCTCAAGTCACCTTCAGCTGTCTGTCGGTGAAACCGCGTGCAGTGCACCTTTTTCAATTGAACTGGTTTTCAAAATCGTACTGTAGACATACCCAAATATACATATTTATACACATACATTCCCATTAGCGGTGGAAATAAATAGATTTGATTAATCGCGATGCCGTCATGGACGATTATTCATCGATTCACAAATCAAAAATCGATTATATATGAATCTTCTTACATAAAATGACCGCACACGCTCACAACCAAAACAAACTCATGAGAGAGAAGAAATGACAGAAAACAGATTCGACCTGCTCTTTTGTGATTCAAAGCCAGTGTATGACAGCATTTTGGGTTCTACAAGGTTGAGGGGAAAATGGAACAGGATAAAAGTCACACTGTTTGCAAGTTGTGTAAAGTAAAAAAGAGATATAGTGGGAATAAATGTTCTTTATTTGGACGACTACGACTCTGAAATGTGGCCGAGATGAGACGACGTAGCGTGGCTACAAAGTGTGCAACATGGCACAAATCTGGCGTTTTGTTGAAGACAAGGGTCTGAGAAGAGGAGCTCACCTTCACCTTATAAATTAGTTTCTTCCCTTTATTGGTTGACTGTCACCATTCTGTCTGACTGACCAATATCTGTACAGATTACCGTTTGAATTGTTTTAGACTACGTTGCACGTTGTTTGCACATACAGGAGCATTCTAAAATATATGGAGAAGCCTGTAGGCTATATTATTACTCAGTATTATTTAAAAAAAAGAAGAAAAAACTTGTTTATTTCCGTGAGTTTGCTGCAATTGTTGATGTCAAATGAAACCTTCCAGTTGACAGTGACATGACACATCTCTTCCATTTGTTTTTATCAATAAAAGATAATGGAATTAAGATCATCTGTTTTCATTATGGATAATTAGACGGCACTTTGTTTCTTAGTCACACAGTGGGAGGGGGAAATAGATAATTTATTGGCATCGCAATGCATCGCTTAATCCAATTGTAGCCCAATTCGGGATTAATCAAATTGTCAGGTACCTAGCGATTTCAGCCCCTAGTTCCCATGACGTGAGCATGTACAGTAGATCGTCCTATTATCAAAGCTGTCCTAAAAGTTGATGTGTAGTGATACAAAGTTCAAACATGTGTGCGTGCATGTGTGTGAGAGAGCTGTTCACAGTTCAGCGCTGACTATCACTGTGTTGTTCTTATTGTGGTTCCTACTATCATTCAAAACCTCTTATTATTCTTGAGTCAAGTGTGACACCAAGTGGCTGAATTGGGAATTACTGCCTCAGTCTGGAATTTCTCACAATACAACATGAACAAGCATTGAGTGAGGTTGTAGATCTGTATCTTTTAAAGTGGGTGCCTTACATAATATTTGGAAACGATCAACATCACTTGAGTTTAATAATTTAGACTTAATAAAACGGAACCGATTTGCACTGTACTCGAGTTCTTTTTGCATCTACACCAACTCTCTTCACAAAAAATACACTTTATTTTATAATACTGTTGATGAATGTTTCTCCCAGAGTAGGGATGCTGGGGTTCAAGTGCTTAAACGTATGAAGTCTGTCCTATAATGGAAAGTGATATTCTCTCAACTTTTCCTCCATGACATACTGTATCAACGAAACCATTTTAGCGTTCGTCACAGTGGTCTGATGTCCCATTGCACGTTGGCACATTGCATTGATTGATTGCATTGCAAGAGATTCAATTAAAAAGAGCTTTATTGGCATGATAAATCACTAGTTTCCATCCATGTGTGTGCGTGCGTGTGTTGCTCTGTTGTGTGTGTGCGTGTCTGGTGTGCACGTCGCTTTACTTCAAGTCGCAAAAACAACTTGTTGCCGCGGAAACCAAGCGGTTTACGTTATGTCGCAAAAACCATTGCTGTGGAAACAGATATTGGGCGCAACTCGGCACTGTGCTCGGTGTGTGGTCGATTATGTGCAGTTAAAGCAAGTAGCTGCATGGTGAATCATTGGTGTGGTTTGGGCTCCAACAGTGTAATTTAGGGGTGCATTGGATGAAAAGGTTATTTACAGGGGTGCCCGAGTGGAAAACATTTGAGAACCACTGCAGTAGACATACCACAGATCTTGCATTCCACAGGTAGTTCAGTGTACTTTCCGTGACACTGTGGACAGAAGTAGCCTCCAAGACTCAACCCCGGCCCCGAATCGCTGCCGCTGTCTAACTGACTGGAACGCACACACACACGCGCACGCACGCACGCACACACACACACACACACACACACACACACACACACGATAAAACATTATGGCAGGTAAAAATACATATATATATATACATATATATATACACATACACACACACAGCAGGAAAAGCACGGTATACATTTGTAATAATATACACAAAATGGATGATCAAAAAATGTATTGAACGACAGTTTACTCATTTCGTCAATAAACACCCTGTGCACTTTATTATTCATGCAACCTAAAAGTAGCGTAATATGGCACAACGGTCTAAAAATGAACAATGTCATTCAGGGGTGCCCTGGATGACAAAGGTATTTAGAGGGGTGCCCTGGCCTGGATGATAAAAGTTATTTACAGGGTCTGAGCCAAATAATTTGAGAAGCACTGAGTTGCAGTACGTACGTCATGCTGAATGAAGGCTTGGCGTCCTGGTCAGACGCAGAGCCAATGATGTGTTGGGGGAAACCTGCCGAGACAAACCAATATGATCACCTAGTCATTTCATATCGAAACCTCCATCTCCATATCTTATTACTTTTTGTGTCGTTTCGTAAATTAATGCCGATGTGATCATTCTAGAGCGTCACACAAAAGCAACAACAGTAAACAGAGTCATTCCACAAGCTCGACACACTTTGAGCTTGTAGATCTTAATGTAGATTCAAACTAAAGCTTTTCAGATGACCAAATTGTATTCAAAGGACTATGACTAAAACTAAATCAAAATATCAGCGAGGGAGCATTGTGTAGGTTTAACTAGGCTGTTACCCATGCGTATCAGCGAGGGAGCATTGTGTAGGTTTAACTAGGCTGTTACCCATGCGTATCAGTGAGGGAGCATTGTGTAGGTTTAACTCAGCCGTTACCCATGCGTATCAGTGAGGGAGCATTGTGTAGGTTTAACTAGGCTGTTACCCATGTGTATCAGCGAGGGAGCATTGTGTAGGTTTAACTAGGCTGTTACCCATGCGTATCAGTGAGGGAGCATTGTGTAGGTTTAACTAGGCTGTTACCCATGCGTATCAGTGAGGGAGCATTGTGTAGGTTTAACTAGGCTGTTACCCATGTGTATCAGCGAGGGAGCATTGTGTAGGTTTAACTCAGCCGTTACCCATGCGTATCAGTGAGGGAGCATTGTGTAGGTTTAACTAGGCTGTTACCCATGCGTATCAGTGAGGGAGCATTGTGTAGGTTTAACTAGGCTGTTACCCATGCGTATCAGTGAGGGAGCATTGTGTAGGTTTAACTAGGCTGTTACCCATGCGTATCAGTGAGGGAGCATTGTGTAGGTTTAACTAGGCTGTTACCCATGTGTATCAGTGAGGGAGCATTGTGTAGGTTTAACTAGGCTGTTACCCATGCGTATTAGGGAGCACTCTGAAGACGTGCTGGCGGGAGGGGGCTTGACGTGGAACATGAGCAGCTCTCTGAAGTGGCTCTCGTCCAGGATGACGTGGTAGGTGCCCCCTGTCTCCCTGGTCAACACAGTGCACACCCGCACCTCTGCCGACAGCCCGATCACGGACACGCGCACCTTCAGTGTCTTCAGGGTCTGAGGTGGGGGAAGACGACGACATGGGAACCACACAACTGTAACCTCACTGTCTTAACCCGATGGGGTCAGGAGTATGGGTCGCGACTCGCGAGTAAATATCCTACAATTATTTTTTTTTCTCAATAGATTAAAATAAGGAATAGAAATAAGAAATTAATAAAATCAAAGGAATTCCTTTGATCGTGCGTTGTGAGCTTGTAGATCGGCTATTTTAACTAGTTTGACAACATTTCTCTTTTGGATCTTGGGCTAAAGCTTTTGACTGCTAAATGAGTTCATTATACGTCGCATCGAAATCAGTCTAACCTTTGTAAACCTGTATGCCTCTTCTGTGAAAATAGGCTCGCACATTGTGTGATAAGTGAAAATGATTAGCTTATTATCTATTTTGGCAAATGTCTCTTTCGGGCTGACATGTGGCTATGCGTGACCTATCCGCCATGTGCATCCAGATGCAGAAAAAGTGGCGGAAGAAGATACAGTATACTGTAAGTAGAATAACAATAAGGGACCCTGCTCTTCAGGCTAGGTTGCTTAATAATAGCTCAGATTACTTTGATGAGGTCGTAGATGTTGGAAGGGTCACACGTGGTCAGGCTACTGAAGATGATGAGGACCTCGCGGCTGGTGTGTCCCGGCATGTGCCTGAGCAAAAAGAAAAAAACATATATAATTATGTTCACGGACACTCTAGAAACTAAATATGTTAACCGCAACATTTAAATACATCCGTTTCTTGTAAAATGAAGAGGGAATTCCCTTTCCCTGAAGAAGGCTTAACAGCCGAAACGTTGGTCTCATGTCTTAATCTGCGTCCTACATAAAAAATGGCAATTTGGCTATCAACGCGTGCGGCCACTTTCTTTTCTTGTTTTTTCAGGATTCCCTATTCAGTTTATTCCCCAGCTACAAGCACTTTGGTGCCTGCAATGTATGTATTGTAATAACAAACTACGTCTGTAAAGAGAAGCACTATGAGTTGGTATGCATGTCATCTGCTATTTCTGAACATTTTGTGAAAAATCTTGTTGAATCATTTTGATTATTCTCCTCTCCTCAGGAGAGTCCATGGCACAAAACCTTTTTTTGTCTGTGGCCAATTTTCATTTTGGGGGTCCTTGGCACAAAAATGTTGTGGTAGTGAATGGGGCTCAGGTCTTATTGGGCTAAGCACAGCTACACGACAACCGCTGCTCAGAACATACTTGAGAGTCTGCATGGCCAGGTTGAGAGAGTTGTACAGAGAAGGTTCCCCGATGCAGAGAGAGTCCACCGCTTTCTTTAAGGCAGCAACGTGCTTCTTTGGGTTCCCTGCGACACAAACACACAGCACATTTAACCATTTTAAACCCACGCAAACACACATTGTAAACCCTATCATTTCCTGTGGGCAACTGATAACACTGGGCACCATCATTTAAAAGAATATGTATTTATTTTAGATTTGAATTAATATCTACGGTATATTAATTTTACAAACGAGGAGCAAAATACATAGAATATATATTTTTTATATTACAAGATGAAAGATCGTTTGTGTAGATCAGCTATTTGACGAATTTGGCCTATTCTGTCCACTGCCAGAACAGAGACCCTATGGTTCGTATGGTTATAAACCCAGTCTGACACTCTGTTATGGAACACTCCCTAACTGCTCTCAAGGCACTTCACCCTTTTTGCAAAAAAAATAAATGTTAATGACATTTAGAAGATTTAGAACACTTTCCTGGGGGTCTTTATTTGTGTAATATGTGGTTTTAGATATTTTAGATTTTAGCAGTCAGCCCAGTGTCTCTGATGTCATGGACACTGGGCTCACTTCCTTCCTGGACTACAATTCCCATAATGCTTTAGTGCACTTTAGTGCACTCCCCCTATCCTTGTGGATAGGGGTAGTCCAAGGACTGTCTAAAGAGGACAAGAAGCGAAGACCGTAAGGGCGCCGCCATGTTGATCACATGGTGCTCCATGGAAGGAAAGAAACATGCGCAATGGGCTTTATGCAGCCTTGGTCTGCAACTGCGCATGTTCCTTTCCTTCCATGGAGCACCATGTGATCAACATGGCGGCGCCCTTGCGGTCTTCGCTTCTTGTCCTCTTTAGACAGTCCTTGGGGTAGTCCAGGAAGTAAGTGAGCCCATTGTCCATGACATCAGAGACACTGGGCTCACTGCTAAAATATCTAAAACCACATATTACACACAAAGACCCCCAGGAAAGTGTTCTAAATATTCTAAATGGTATTAACATATATGTTTTTGCAAAAAGGGTGAATTGTCCCTTTAATGGAAGCCACTGAAACGGGTATATCTTCGGCGCTCTATAGTTAGGATGGATAAATGCACAGGACGAATTCAAAGTACGGTCTGTACAAATGTTCTTGACAGACACAACGACAACTAAATGGATGAGACACAATCATTGTTATAGTATTAGAGCTCATGTTATTAGTTAGTTACAGTACAGTTTGCTTGATAATAACTACTGTGTAATTAGAGAATATGCAATATTGTAATGGTAAGCCTATATTTCGGTACTTTAGTTAACGTGTACGTGATTGGATGTAGCTCATACACATAGAAGATGGTGTAGAGGAACAGTGGAAATGAAGGCTTCATTCTGATTGGCTGTAGCTCATACACATAGATGGTGTAGAGGAACAGTGGAAATGAAGGCTTCATTCTGATTAGCTGTAGCTCATACACATAGATGGTGTGGAGGACCAGTGGAAATTAAGGCTTCATTCTGAGCCGTTTGTGTTTTGCAATCAGGACACATTAGCTGCATAATTAATTACGCAATACATCAAATAATGGTTGAGATGTATTGTCCAAAACTAATGTATCGGCCAGGCTCTGACTTTCCATTAATGTTAACACTTCACGTTGTGTTTCTATTCTGTAACTGTCTACAGTCACTCTAGAGCAAATGGATGAGGCGCTATGCACATTAATAAATTTGTCCGCTAGATGGCGATCTAAGACCATAATATAATGATGCAATGTAAAGCAGTGGGATTTATAGAGCAGGGGTCTTCAACAGCTCTTCAGGCCCTAATAGCTGAGAGACATACTGTATGAAGCAGGAACCCCAACTACATATTGCATAAAATAATAACATTTTTCATAGACTTCATGACAGCACTATCTTCAGTGTTCTGTAAATTAATGTTTTTGTTTGATTTCTAATCAATACACGTATGTTTGTCTCCACAAGGCCGACGCATTGTGAGCTTGTAGATCTGTTATTTTCCCGCTAATGTTCCCCTCAGAAATAATAGCAATGCTAGGGTTCAAGTGGTTAAACAGTTAGTTCAGATTTTTGGATTTACCAAGCTGTAGGAAATGCTTGCCATTAAAGCGCAAATAACATGCATTTTAAAACTGCTTTTAATATTTAATAATCATATTGTCTATGTCCCTCAAAGTTATTTCTAATGGTTTGAGCCTCAATCACCACTCTGATATAACCAGCCTTGTCAATTATTTCTGGACTTTGAAAGCAGTTTTAGCTGCAGTACCACAATGTCCTGAGGTGGAGAGGGTGCTGATATGCAGATTATTTAATATTTGAGTCATTATAATACTCATGCTAGATAAAACCAGGCTTGTTTCCATTCCATGCTAGCTTGGAAAATCAACAATGGTGGACATTGTAAACAAAGTGGAAATGCAAATTTGCAACTGAAAACTGAAGAAAAGGAGGAATTATACAAAGTAGGGTGACATTGATGACATCACGATGAGGCCAAAATCAGTCGAGCTGTTTCTGAGAGCAATTTCCATTAAAACACCCATATGACATGAAGGCCTGATTGTTCAAAATTGGTTATTTGTGGGGATAGAAAACACACATGGGAGCCCCAAAAACACAAAAGAAATTGAAAAAGTAGAATTTTATGTTATAGGTCCTTTAATATAATGGTTAAAAGGTTGGTTGCAAAGGTATTCATTGATTGCCTGAGTCCCGTCTGGGAGTTCTGCTCTGGTTTCGGTGAATATTACCGGTAAGTAGTTCCGGTCATTTGGAGGGGGTCTGGGGGCCACTCATTAAAAATAAATGCATCCACAAAACTAGCGTCATTTGTATTGTTGACCTAATTCTAGGCTTATAGACCGATTCACAGAGGGTTTCCTGGGTGTGGCCATTACTGAGGTGTACCATTAAGCGCAACAGCACTGATTAGCTACACCTGGCCTACAAGCACCTGCTCCATGGATTACACCTCAGTAATGGCCGCGCCCAGGGCACCCCTCTGTGAATCGGTCTATAGCACAACGTTTGTTCAACTTTGACCCCTCTGTCACATGATGGAACTATGTTTTTGCCGTCCTGCTGATACTGGACACAAAAACTTAAACCTTTAACTAACCATTTCATGTAAAAAACATCTTTTGGCAGCCCCATAGTTAACTCTGAGGATCCCTAGGGGTCCTGGACCCCCTGTTGTAGACCCATGTTCTAGAGGTTAATGTATTATTTATGATACGTTAGCTTAGCTGTGTTAAATGTGTTCAATGAGGCCACAAAGTACACATCCTCAGCACTATCATTTCCATGGTGGAAGTTTTTACTTTATAATTCATGTAATTATTAATGATGTAAGTTGATATTGATAAACATGCGATTTATGATTGTGATATATGGCGTGATGCTCACCTGCTAGCTCTGTCATCTTTTCTGCCCGTTTGTTCTTTGTGGTGATAATTCCCACCTGGAAAACATAACAAACATTACACCATCACTGTGAGCTTGTAGGTCGACTGATGCCCAAAACAGGGACACCAAAAGTTGAATCGAGCAAATCAAATAAAAGTAGACGGCGAGAAGCAATGCTGTGGCAACTGGTGAGCATACCTGACTGATGGGGTTCTGGTCAAAGTACTCCTCCACGAAGAACTGCATCAGCTGGAGAAGAAACATCAGAACAAAAAGGTTTTCACAGCTGGTGCTTGTTCAGAAGAGAGGTCCAACATAACACAGGCTGTCGTTACCACCAGAGCAGCTTTCACTGAACCTAACGGAAGCCAACAGCAGCATTATGCGATCACACGAGCAAGCAAATAAAAGTGTGGACGTTCATATTGATTCACATCATTTAATTCATTTGACCATTTCCCAAATGGTAAACGCTTTTCATCATGAATGCTATTGTCATGAATGCTCTATACCAGTGGTTTTCAACCAGTGGTCCAGGAACCAACAGTGGTCCCAGCACTCACAGAGCATTGTGAGCTTGTAGATCGGCTATTCTTTGGCGTACGCTCCCCCAGAATGGGGATGCTGGGGATTCAAGTTGTAATTAACAAAATAGTCATTTTGAGTTTAAAGCATATTTTGATTAGCAAGATAATAGCATTAATCACAATTATGTTTGGGATAATAACCATGACATGTGATGCATCATCCCATCCCTACTACACATTACCTTGAGAGTGGCTTTGAGGCGGTTTGGTCTTAAATCGTGGTCTTCCATACTTCTCGAGCAGTCGATCACCACATAAAGGTGACGCATCTACGACACAAACAGTGTTTATTATTACCAACGTCAACATAGCAATGACAATCACACGTTTTATCATGGAAAGCAACTCACACACAGTGATGATTAAATGATTAAATTATTACTGCAAATACATATACATATATCAGCTAAATTAGTTGATATAGCGTCACAACCATTTTAACCTAAAGTCCTGATAATTTGTGCAAATCGTATCTATCTATCTATCCATCTATCTTTTTTTCCTTCTTTCTTATTTGCCAATTTGTTAACATGGCAAATTCAAATATATAATCCACAACTCAGACAGTCAGTAACACTCACCATCCCAAGCCGAACCTGTCCATGGCTCTCCAGTACTCTGAATAAGAAAGCGGGAATAAGCGGTTTGTAATAAAAAAAAAAACCTTTCATTTTAACCATAATCTGTTTTCTGTCTTCTCTCTGTATAATCCTTGAATGTGGGTTGTCATTTGTCAATGTCATTTCCTTTAAAGATAGTGATTTTCTTCCACCCTAAAACATGATCATCAGGTATTATTATGATATAAGGAGCATTATCCTGCAAGTGCTGAATTAGTTCAGAACATAGCAGGATGAAGTAGCATGCGTAGACGATGCAATGGTTTGTTTGATCAGAATCAGAATATCTTTATTGTCAACTAAATTGATTTGCAATCCAGCTCAAGTGCATTTAAAACAAAATACATAATACTCTATATAAAAAAAACATAGATTTTTTTTCTTAAAAATGTGACGCAGAGCTATGAGCATTAATGCCTTTTAAACGTGCGGTGTCATTGGTTTAGTCATATTGTGCAGAATGTACACACACACCTTTTCCGTTTGGACTGGAAAAGGATTTCCTCCACAGTGGCTCGGAGTGACCCAGACTCATCCTCCTTGAGGACTTCCCTACAGACCAACACACGCACGCGCACACGCGCACGCACACACACACGGAAATACATTAGAAAATAGGGGTCTTCAAAGTTTTTCAGGCCAAGGACGCCTTAGCAGTGACAGAGAGAAGAGAAGAAGCAGGGACCCCCCCAAAATTGTGTCGCAGACATAGACAGCTTCATAGACTTATTTGACAGAACAGTCATCATCAGTGTTGTTCTATTAATATGTTGGATTCATGTTCATTTGTATTTTCAGACATTTAACGACTCAAAAGCTCAATACTTACAGTAGCAACCTTGACCTTTGGCCAGACTAAGCATGGAGCTTGGTGCTCATTTTTTTTAAATCTCTACACCAACTATATTGCACATTATTGCATTGGTTCTCAAATGTGTGTGTGTGTGTGTGTGTGTGTGTGTGTGTGTGTGTGTGTGCACGCACGCACGCACGCACACACACACACACACACACACACACACACACACACACACACACTGATCAAAATAAATTAACAGTATAGCATCACAATCATTCTAGATCTATAAGATCACAGCTTGTAACTTGTTATTTTTGAAAAATATCGAAAACATTCAGAATATTTTGAATCTTCTGGGGGTCCCTCAGTCCCTGGCACACAGGGTATCCAGAGGGGGGTCCGCGGCCAATTAGATCGATGTGGTGGGTCCTTGACAAGAAAAGGTGCGTTTCTCTCTTGCTGCTGTAAAGTTGAACAGTGATTTTAACATCTCACCAGGTCCTCTCATATCCTCCCTCCCACCGCTTGGCTCTCTCCGGCTCATCGTCCATCACTGTTGTTTATTACAGTTCGAAGCTTCAATTTAAATTGATTGATAAAAGTACAATTACTTTGTAATCTAGTTTAACGTTCTCTGGTTGTGTCAAACATGCGTCGGTGATGATGACAACACCGGGCTACAGCCTACAGACATCGACTTCACCCGAAGCACAACAATGTATGCACCGTTCAGCTGTGATTGGCTGATTCTAACCGTGTTGCCACGGGATACAGCCATTAGCTCTTCTGATTGGCTGAGAGAGGTTGCCTCGCAACCAATTAGCCAATCATAAGTGAGTGTGTGTAAGTCTAGAGGATGGGATCATAACTCTAGGAATGGGATTTATGGAACGGTACGGCGAATTTAGGTGGCCCTAAGAAACGGATGCCCAGAAACTATGGTTCCGCCCCAAAAGTGCAGTGAGCATGTGTGTACAGAGTGGTCAATAATACTCAATACTTGAGTACTGTACTTCTACGTATTTAAATACATTTTAAATAAGTAAAAAGACTATGAGTATATGTACTTTACTTGTATGTATTTGGATATGACATTTAATACATCCGTTTGAAACCACTTCATTACTAGCTAGGAAGGTTTAAAAAAAAAAAAAAAAAAAAAAGGCTAATAGCAAGTCTACAAGCTCACGGGTCACACATGTGAGCTTACCCTATCCGTTTTCACCATTATATAGTTTTTGAAAATGTCTGGACAATAAAAGAAATAGCCTAATGCACTGGTTTGACTTTGAATATATAGAGAATGTAATGCCATTTTCTAGATGGGCATACAGCACCCCTTAATACCCCTAAAAAAACAAGTAGCCTATGCCCTGTCCCATGGAGTAGAGTAGCCTACATTGTCCTCCAGTGGCATTTCAGTAGGCCTATAGTTTAAAGGTTTAAGTGTTAGTTGTGATCACATAATGAAAAATAGAATTAACTGCAGGTTTTGTTTTTGTTTAATTTTGTTTTTACAATGGAAAAAAACAAAGCATTTAAATCATATAGCCTACTGCTGAGCTTACAAGACCGTTTTCTGTAACGCTAATACCAATATAATAACCAATGTCTGTAACCTTGTTCAGAATATACTGTACATTTTGTTTATAAAAATACTTCATGAATGAGTTAAAAACTGTAAAAGAGACACATTACATAAAAACAGGGGAAACAATGCATAATTGTTCATTTGCTTAAAAAAAAGGCAATAAGTAATGAATAATGAATTTCAACAAGCCATGACAAATCTTTGAGAATCAGATAAAATACTTACTTTGAATAATAAGACTATAGCCTTAATTATACATACCGGTAGTACGAAACTAGCCGATATACAAGCTCTTCGGTACATCTGAGCTAGCAAGACAGTATAATTCAGGCTTTTAACAAGTCTCTTTGCACACCTGTATGCTGCATCAAGCTGAATCAAGGAAAAAGGTGCACCGTCATCACCTTTCATTGTCAGCTATATATATTATAAAAGGTGGGGTTCTGTTTTGTTGTTGTTAATAATAGGTGTTAAACAGATCCAGCTATATTGTGAATAGCAACCTTTAAAATTCAATGTTTGGAGCATTCGACCACCAACCAACAGCTAATGAATTTGCAGTAAATAAAGTGTAAATACTGCAAGTGATGACGGTGCGGGACCTTCCTCTTTTAAACGTACAAGTCTACAAATTGGCACGACAAAACCAACTTGAAACAGAAAATGAAATAGTTTACGGCACAAAAAAAAAGAAGGTATTTAGAAGGAATGCTATGGCTTACGTATATCAAAAACATTAACCACGACTTGGACCCCAGCATCCTTATTCTAGATGGAGGGGGGGGGGGGGGGGGGGACATTAGCCCAAAAATAGCAGCCGATCTACAAGCTCACAACAAGTGGTTAAAATTGTGCCTGCTTCTTCACTGACCAGATAATTGTATGAAACATAAATATTGCCAATTAAAAAAGGCACAATACGTTACACATCACTCACTGTCACATTTAGACTTGCAAAACGCAGTGAAATAAAAGCACTACAAATCTATAAAATGTTCCACCCTGAGTGTCACAGAGGATGAAGAATCACACAGTAAGGACGGGATTGTGGCGACGGTCAAATATACCCAATTCCTTAATCCTTTCTCAAAAGTATGCACCGGCCGAGAACTTCTGGAGAGATTTTAATAAGGTCTGCTCTGGCTTTTGGGTTTACCCCACTCCATTATTAACTCATTTTAACCATGTTAGATTCATTGAAAAAATACGTCCATGCTTCTGGTGACTGTCCTTTTAAATTAAAATCCATTTTAAAATACAGGGGAAAAAAGTTAAATAAAAAACGAATGGAAAAATGGAAAAAAAGGCCTCCACATGCATTAGAAAGGACCGTCAGTCACCAGATCCAGGGACGTGTGTTTTCAGTGAGACTAAAATACCAGAGGTTTTATTTTGTTGAATTGGCTTACAATAGGCTGGGGACGTGTCTTAATATTGAATCAATGAACTTTAAACCTGTGTGGGGTTACCAAGGCCTAAGCAGACGTTAAAAGGACCCCCGTATTGTTTTACAGTGAAATAGCCCTTTAAGACAATCCAGATACCAGAGACAATCCAGATACCGTCCAGATCAGTGACCAAAATGAAGGCAGGTGAGGGAGAAGGAAGAGAGACAGACAGACAGACATGCGTCTCTCTCATGGACGACGGTCGTACTCGCTGACTTTCCTCTTGATGTGAGACAGTTTGGACTTCAAGTACTTGGATCTTTTCTTCTTTAGCTGGTAGTCTGAGGACTGAAGAGAGGAAATATGACAGTTATGATATCTTATATGGTGGAGAAAAACATCAATCTAGTGCTCCAACAATAGATTTTCTGAGTGATACTTCTATCAATTGCTTTTCCGTTATCGAAAAGCAGGTTATTTTAATATAAATGTTTTATGCATCGACAAATCGATTTACCACTTAAGCATTAGTTTAATACTTAGTCGAAATAGTGCAATAGTGACAGCATGTAAAATCACACAACACGTCATGTTTGTACAGGTGCCACTTTTCACTTAATTATCAATATTTTTGTAATTGATTCAATATCATTATTCAATTAACTTTTGCACCCCAATATTAAGTATTTCGGTCAGATCGGGTGAAAAGCAGTGTTTGTATAAGTCTGTGTGAGAGTTGGTGATGATATGTGTGGTCATGCAGTGTGAAAGACTGAGTGACCTGCATATGGTTCTGAAGATGCACGCACCTTTTTTACATTCTTCAGTCTGGTGTATTCATCCATGGCATCCTGAGAATCACAAGAAAAAACAAACAAAAAGGCATTTGAAATTATGCTCACAATATTCCATCAATATCAATATTGTGAAAACAATATTATTGTTTTGTGTCGATTTTTAAATTAATGAAATCTACTAAAAGATTAAAAATTCTTATCGGAGTGCCTGGCCAAGACGGTGGCACTGCCACTGGAGAGAGACACACACAGACAGACACACACACACACACACACACACACGCGCGCACGTACCAGAAACTGGGGGCTTCCCTCTGGGTGTCGGTCCAGTTCTCGGTCCAGGTCAGCCAGGTGATTGTTGATGTCATCCAGCTCAGCCTGAAGACTCTTATACTCCTGATGGTCTCCGTCAAATTCCCTCTTATAGTCCAAGCGCTCCTTCTCATCCACGATGGGCGGGAAGTCACTGCAGGAACCATGAGAACATTTCAATGTTACGTTAACGCATTAAGACCCGAGGACATTTTCAGAAAAACCTTGTGTTGCTATATTATTGTTCATGTCTAGCGGAAACCTCTTATCTCCTTATGTTAACTCTTGGGGTCGTTTTGTACTTTTTCACAAATGAATGCCCCATCACCCAAAAGCATTAAAAGTAGCAGATTCAAAAAAGGTACAAAGTGGCACAAAGAGATGTTTTGAGCTTGTAGATCTGAAACTTTTGAAGTTAAATCCTGAAAAGTAACAGTTTTGGACACATGAGGTTGTGTTACTCCATGACCCTTGTGTACCTTTGAGTCCTGACACTGGTTAGAAAACCACCCTCAGTCAGTAGTAATTCATCCTTTTGTAACTCCAAGAGTGTATAAAAAGGAACCATTTGGACCTTTACAGGACGAAATAGGTCCATATGGGTTTGTTTATTTTGTATGTAAAACATTTTAATGTCAAGGACGCACAAATTAATACCGATTAGGCCATGGACCCCCCCCCCCAGACCCCAACATCGAGAACAAATTCATGCAGCCCATAATTCAGGAGCCAAATCCTGTTTCCATAGAGTGAGACAGCTTGATTTACACCTTATGAACCTGTGGATTTGCACCTATCTTTGGAACATGCTGCCTGAAATCACTTCTGAATTAAAGTCCTTTTCTTAGTGTTTTTCTTACTGCATGTCAATTGTATTCTTTTTTGTATATTTTATTTCTCTGCAGTTATTGATTTAATTAAATCATATTTTTCTTGCCTCCAATTATCCGGTTCTGTAAAGCACTTTGTAACCTTGTTTGACAAAGCATTTTACAGATAACGATTATTATTAATCAGTACTGTATGTCGTCACCAATCCAGACCTTGATGCTGAATGCCAAGCATGGAGTCAATGGCTACCATCTTTATAGTCATTGGTATGACTTGGCTGTGAATGGAGTTCAATATGGTTCACTCACCTGCTGAAGTCCACATCGTCCAGTTCATCTACAGACACTGCATCGTAGTCCCTCAGTTTGGCCTTCAGACCACCCAGAGAGCTGCTTATTTCGGAGTCCCTGCAACCACAGACATCGTTATTCAAAACTTGCATCCATCTATAAATATAGTCAAGGGATCTTTGCATGTATGTAAACCGGGAATTCTTGCTCGCTAAATAAATATATAGTCCGCAAGTTGAACAGTAAACCATGGATAAACAATTTACAATGTATAGGCATTTAGCAGACTTACAATAAGCAAGGTAAACGCATGCATCAAATGCAGAGAGACAGTTAGTGCTTCAGTAATCTAGGATCTCAGGTAAACCTAAACAAATACCGTACTATAAAAATACAGCAATGATCTGTACATTGAAACTATAGGATACCAGGTAAACAATGAACCTTGCATCTGTCTTAAACCTTAACAATAACCACAAAATAATAAGTGTTTTGTGGAGGGAAGACAGCGACAGTGTTTTTTTCCACTGTAAAGGAATGCTTTGTATGCAGCATTCTATTCTGTTTAGGAAATAGTTCTGCTTTGCCACGAAGCATGTGGGTGACATGACCTACTTACGGTCTATGTCAATGATCTGACTTGACTGTCTCCGTCTAGTATGTACACAAATGTTCACAAATATGTGGACATGTTAACATTTCCCGAGAGGGTAATTAACCACTTAATTCATATTGTATCCTTTGTCGAGGGTGTGGAAACAGCTCATCTACGAGCATGCAGATATGGTATTTTAGCTTGGCTACTTCCGAAAAAGGTTGCCCACAATAGGTGTGCCAGGTTTAAAGTGGTTATGTATGGTTCTTTCATCCTAAACCAACGTAACAACAATATTGGAACTGTGCGTTGGTGACGTCTGTGTGCACTTGACAGGTCATTGACTTAACAGGTCATTCCTGTTAACAACTGTCAGTGTCATTCTAGGACCATGAATCTGCTACACTGTTAAAAACAAAAAGGGTGTACGAATGTAATCAAAATGGATCATTGCGTGTCAATTTGGTTACCTTTGTACACTCAGAGTTAGAGCTGTAAGTTTTTTGTAAGATAGATTTCTCGAAGTTGCAATGTTTTCTCATGCAATAAAGCCCCTTTGAATTGAAATGAAATGTGTACAAATGTATAAAATAGACCAGTATGGGTTAGTCCTGCCCAACAAGACAATTGTAACGTCATTAAATGGGTTGTCATCTATATCTAAATAATTAATCATCCAGATAAATATCAAACAGGTTTGATATTTGACAATGATCTCTGAATCTCCCCAATAGGATCCATGCACAGCAGCCATATTGGAAATAAATTCCTTACTTCACAGGTCCAACTTCACAGGTCCAAAAATACTAATAAAGACGGTTACATTTACTGCAGCACAGTAACTGTTTTAATTTCAAGAACCCCCATAATTCTAAGAATGTGCAAATTGAACCAAATGGTCCATTGGTTCCATTTGTAACTCTCAGAGTTAAACACCAAGGTGCCATTTGGAACCCCCTCAAAGAACCATGAGGGTCCCTGGACCCCAATATGAGAGCCACTGGTCTTTCCAATGTTTTAGTGAGCCAAAGGAATAAAGCTTGAGAACCATCTGAACCAAGACCTTAGACCATACCCTCAATTAGGAGCACATCCAGAAGACGAGAGCCAAAGTGTCCACCAGGAACGGTGTCACTCCTGCGACAACTAAAAAACTCAAAGTGTGGAGCTCACCCAAGTACGCAGTGTACAACTGCACTAGCCCAGTGTTTCTCCACTGCCGAATATGCCTGCCCAGCACGGTATAAATCAAATGGTAAATGGACTGCATTAATATAGCGCTTTTACCCAAAGCGCTTTACATTACAATGTGCTTCACATTTACCCATGTTCACACACTGATGGTGCAGGGGATACAATGCAAGGCACCAACCTGCTCATCGGGAGCAGTTGGGGGTTCAGTGTCTTGCTCAAAGGATACTTCAACACTTATAGCCAGGAGGAGCCGGGAATCAAACCTGGCTCTACCTCCTGAGGTATGCATGCAAAATAGACCCCATCCCTAATGAGCCCTGCAGGATAGTAAACAACACCGGTACCCTGCCTTTACGCTCTCTGGCATTGCTCCCCTTGACATCCGCAGAGCAGTTGGCTTTGGCTATGAGTGGCGTGCTCTGCGTCACTCATTTCATGAAGCTCTGCCCCCCAAAAATGCTGCAGTGGTGTGTTTGTTGATTTTTAACTTTTTTTATTTTATTTAGTCATAATCTTTTGATTTTCTTTTAGTTTCTCATATTTTAGTAAAAATTAATATAAGATTTTAGTAGTACTAAATGTACAGTTGATTGTGTCAACAAAATGTATTTTGGCTGGCCTTGATGACGTCTTAATGCCCGATTCTTTGTTGCATGCTGAAACTAGCCAATCTACAAGCTCACAATTGAACTTTCAGTGCGACTTGAGAGCTTGTAGATCTGCTACTGTATTTCCAGAATGAAACACCCGAGCGCAAACGAAACATAAAATTACTTGACCTATAGTTCTACTGGATCTATTCACGTTTTAGTCAATTTAGTTTTAGTCATCATAGCTTAGTTTTTATTTAAGGTTTTGTCAGTGAAAAAGGTAGTCGGCGAAAATAGTCGTGTGTGTGTGTGTGTGTGTGTGTGTGTGTGTGTGTGTGATGTCTTACCCAGGCAGATAGAGGGGCTTGCTGCTGTCCAGTTGGTCCAGGTATTCTCTGGACGCTCTCACATTGAAGTTGCCGTCACTCAACATGGCTTCGGGTTCACCAGACACATTATTCACCTATTAGGACCAACACACAAAGGCAAAGGGTCACATTTCACACCAATCTAGATGCACTCTGGGCTCCAATTTCAACCACTGACTTTTCTCTTTTTAAGCCATAATAATAATCTTTAATGTGCTTTGTTGTTGGGTACTACACTACAGTAGGTCCACTAGAATTCACCTCTACACTAATATGTCTTTGCCAAAAAACAGAGCTTCTATACGTAACATTAAACCAAATGGCCCTGTCATTTTACACCATCAAGGGTTAAATTATTATTAAACATCTGCATTAATTAATTCACAAGAAGTCTACACAATTAGACATTGTAGAACATTATTCATTTTCATCAACGTTTTGCCTGTTATTATTTCTCCTATGGCAACACATCAATACAGCATGGAATTGTGGACGAAATCTTATCCAGCGACAATATTCAAAGTTGTGGGTCCGAGAGGCTAAATCTTATCAAAATGGTGATCCATGGCTGTGCGGACGTGTGCGGACGTGGCATGTGACAGACAATGGCGGGTGTGCGTGTTGATGGAGGAGGCTCTACTTGCCCTCGCTCAAAACCAGATATTTACAAAACGGAGGATGGAAAGGTGATTGTGGAAGATGAACTTTTAAATTTTATTGTGGTAAAAATGAAGACACTGAGTCATGATGAAATTGTGATGCTGACAACAAATAACTTTTCATCCCAGTGGATTGAGGAATCCAAGCAGTTGCTGTTTGAGCTCTGCCCAAATACCACCTCGCGTAATGTGATGCACAAAGGCCCACAGAAGGACGCAAAAAACGTCAAGGCCTGTTTGAAAGCATTCAATGAGCTCGGAGAAAATATTCCCCGGTTTGTCTCACACTACCTGGATGAGCTACCACCTGTGGGGTTCGGCAATATGGACGTCTCGGCGCTGCTAAGCAGAATGGAGCAGCTGAGCCATGATGTTTCTGGTCTGAGGAGGTCACTCGAAACACAGACAGATGTGAGTGTGAACCTCGGTGCTATTGTTGCGGCCCTAGATCGCCGGGTGACAGCTGTCACTGACAGCAGGGCTGTCACTGCACAGGAGGGGGTGTTCCCGCTAACAGCCCCTGCTCACCAACAGGAGCTAACGTCTAGCGCCGGGGAGCTACGGCTCGTTGTCCCGGCGGGTTTGGGCTCTGGTACTGCTACTCGCCAACATGAGCTAACGTCTAGCGCCGGGGAGCTACGGCTCGTTGTCCCGGCGGGTTTGGGCTCTGGTGGAACCCCCAGTACTTCACGAGTGGGGGTCATTCATGCAGGGCTCGCGGATGGCGATCAACAAGAGGAAGTGGTGGATGTGACAGGTGTCATTACAACTGCATCGCCACGTTCGCAACTACAGTCCCAACAGTGGAGCGTTGTCGTGAAAGAAGGGCGCAAGAAGCCGGTGGCAGCAGCAGCGCGACCCAATCACAACAAACAAACAAACTTGAAACGTGAGCAGAAGAACCCTGGCATAGTTGGCACGGGCACGGAAAGCAACATCGCAGTGGTGACAACCAAACTGGTGAGTGTGTTTGCTACTCGATTCTCCCCTCTTCTGGATGCGGATACTATACGTAATTATCTAACAGAGAAACTGGAGAATAAGACAATGACATGCCGCAAAATCGAGTCACCCCACAGTAGATTCGGTTCATTTCACATTACCGCCGAATGTAATAGTGTTGAGGAAATGTTTGATCCCAAACTGTGGCCAGCTGGGATTTATGTCCGCCGCTATTATGAGGCTCGTGGGCTAAAGCCTAATAGCAGCGCGGGGGGTAGCGATATACCTGCTGCTCGGAATGAGAGTCTATCTGCGACTGCATAGTCACTGTGTCACATCAATCACTATGAACATGAACATGAACATGAACTTCAGTGTTGTATCCTACAATGCGCGAGGGCTGCGTGTTGGCCACAGTGAAACGGATAAATCACGGCGTATTGTTGTGGACAAACTGTTGGAGAGTTGTGACGTTTTGTGTGTCCAGGAGACATTCCTGGCTAAACAAGATCTGGAAGGTCTAAACTCTATCCATAAGGATTTTCACGGGGCGGGGGAATCCACCACCGATCTGTGTTCTAAAGTGGTCCGAGGGAGGATCCCAGGGGGAGTTGCAACTCTGTGGAATAAGAAATATGACCAGTTGGTTAATGTCATTAGGCTGGGAGTGGACTGGGCTGTTGGGATAGAGCTGTGCTGTAATGATAAAAAGTTAATTATTGTGAATGTCTACACTCCGTATGAGTGCTATCAAAATGAGGATGAGTATCTCAGTAGAATGGCATTCATTATGTCTTTTATTCAGGATAATCCTTCCACTTCCATCTATGTGGTTGGTGACCTGAATGCTGACGTAACTGATGCAAAATCTTTATTTGGCAATCATTTAATAGACTTCTGTTCAGACAGTGGTTTGATTTTATCTAGTAAGATACTGTTACCAGCTAATAGTTATACTTATATAAGCGAGGCTTGGCACAGCACTTCCTGGCTGGATCACTGCCTCTGTACATTGGATGCCCATGACTCTATTGAATCAATGGAAATTGAGTATGATTTGGCTACCACTGACCACATACCATTTCGTGTGGTATTAAATACAGGCAACTTACCAATATTGCTGCCGGTGGATAACAGCGCAAGTATGGGTAAAATAGACTGGTCTAAATTGTGCAAGAGAGATCTTGATAAATATTTGAACCACTCAGATGCCTTGTTGGGTAATATCAATGTTCCAAAAGATGTGGTAATGTGTAGAGATATGCACTGCAAAAACCCTATTCATTGTAATGCATTATGTTCCCTGTATGAATCTATTGTGGCGTCTCTGTGCATCTCCAGCAGGGCTCTCTGTAAACACAAGGCCAAATTTAATGCCAAGCCAGGGTGGAATGACCATGTACAAGAGCTCCATCTAGAGGCTAGAAATGCTTTTAAAAAATGGGCCGAGGCAGGCAAAGAGAGACATGGACCTCTGTTCGAAATGAAAAAACGCACCAATACTGACTTCAAATGTGCCCTTCGGTTTATCAAAAGGAATGAAAACACAATGAGGTCAGATTCTCTGGCTAAGAAGCTGCAAAAGAATAATGTAAATGACTTTTGGAAGGAAATAAGAAATATAAATAATTGTAAAACATGTCTCCCATCTAATATTGATGGGGTAAGTGGCTCTGATGCTATTGCACAGTTATGGCAGAAACATTATTCAGAACTGTTCAACTGTGTGAAAAGTAATCAGTTTGTAGTGGATAATGCAGAATTGAATGATGATGTCATTGTCACTCCTGGGGAGATTTATGAAGTTGTTCTGAAGTTGGGTGATAACAAGGCCTGTGGCCCTGACAACCTAACAGCTGAACATCTTAAATGTGCCAGTGAGAAACTGTGTCCTATAATTGCAATGTGCTTTACAGGCTTCTTTGTTCACGGGATTTTACCTAAATCTATGCTCTCTGTGGTGCTAGTGCCAGTCATCAAAGACAAAGTAGGCAAGCTGAACAGCTCAGATAATTATAGGCCCATAGCCTTGGCCAGCGTCTTGTCCAAAGTTTTGGAAAGAATCATTCTCAGTAGACTTGAGAAATACATCGTGTCTACAGACAACCAATTTGGCTTTAAGCGCAAGCATGGCACAGACATGTGTATTTTTGCGCTCAAAGAAATTTTAGATAAATATAATGGACACAATTCTACCATGTTTATGTGTTTTATTGATGCTTCGAGAGCCTTTGATCGCATCAATCATGAGAAACTTTTTTATAAATTATCGCAAAGAGGGGTCCCTAACTTCCTAGTCAGAATCCTAGTGTTCTGGTATGCTCACCAGACGATGAGTGTAAAATGGGGGAGGTCAACCTCTGCTCCTTTTGGGGTAAACAATGGCGTCAGGCAGGGTGGGATTTTATCGCCCTTTCTTTTTAATGTCTACATGGATGATTTATCTACAGAATTAAATGCTTGTGGTACAGGGTGTAGGGTTGGAAACCTGCTAGTTAATCACCTGATGTACGCAGATGATTTGGTCATCTTTAGTCCTTATAGTGCTGGCCTTCAACAGCTGCTGAGTGCATGCTCACAGTACGGGGCTGACTTTGACATTAAATATAATGCAAAAAAGAGCAAGATTATGATTGTCCGTAGCAGGGAAGACAGACATTTAACCTTTCCTGATTTTTATCTCTCTGGCTCTATCCTTAGTGTCTGCAGTGAGATTAAATATTTGGGACACATCATCTCGAATGACCTCTCTGATGACAAGGATATATTTAGACAGCGTCGGATGTTGTATGCGCAAGGAAACATGCTGTGTAGAAAATTTAGCATGTGCTCAGTACCAGTGAAGATCTCACTTTTTAAATCCTTTTGTACACCCCTGTACACCGCCCACCTGTGGTGCCGCTACAAGCAGGCCAGTATCAGACGATTGACAGTGGCATACAATGACTGTATGAGGCTGCTTCTGAGAGCTCCAAGAAGCTCCAGTGCAAGTCAAATGTTTGTCAGTGTTGGGGTTCCCACCTGCTCTGCTGTGCTACGCAATCTGATGTATAAATTCATGTGTAGGGTATCTGAGTCAGTAAATGACATCATTAATGTCATCACTAACATGGTACGTAGTTCTGTCAGGTTCTCCTCCAGACTGTGGAACCATTGGCGAACTTGTCTGTATGTTCGAAACTGAATATGGTGGAACTCTTTTTATTGTATATTTCTTTCTATAGTATTATTCTTTTTATCTATTGTGTTGTACTGTGATATGGATTCCCCTGAGTCTGCAATAAAGAATCAATCAATCAATCAATCAAACCCTGAATAAACTGGACCTCGACACGAAAAGGGTTGAAAACGACTGAGGTAAAGAGTTTGAATCAAGACTTGTCCCAATGAAGTGTCCCCAAGCATGTGGTGTACGGTAAACATTGTTCACGGCGCATTATTCTGGCCAGGTCTGACCGGTTCCACAGCTTACAGTCCCCCCACCCCGCCCGAATACCACAGATACTATCACAGTGACACAGACGGCGACACACAGCGTGAACACCAACATAAACACACCGACCCCACTTTGGATGATAATGCTTTGAAGTGCAAGAGACTTCCGCTTGGGAAGTAGTTTACTCTTTAAAAAATAAAAAAGGTCCTTTGGGTGAAAAACAGCCGATACACAAGCTTGCGGATCAGCCGATATCAGCTAAGAGATTTGGTGTAGAGGGAAATACTAAACGGGCCTATTGTAGAGCCTTGGGTGACACTATAGTCAAATGGCAGTCAAAAATAGTTACTTTTAAGTTAGTACATATAGATTGAGCACGATCATGGACAATCTGAGCATTTTAAAGATTCATTTTTATTAAATCTTTTTTTTTTGGGGGGGGGGGGGTTCTTTCTTGGATAGGTTTTCGGGAGAAGTTAGTAAAGAAATGCTCTCATCCTCTTGAGAGGCTGGTGCTTTTTGTTTCGTTTTATTCACCCTCCAGGTAAGTAGAAAAATATATAAGCAAAACACAGGGTAAATGAGAGCCTCCGGAATGGATGCCCCACCCAGAAACTGGACATGAAACTCTTCCTTTCTCTTACCTGCACTCACCTGACAAGTCACCTGGAACTATGGGGAAAACCGGTTCCAAATGTTACATTGAAGAGACGGCCATTGAAACATGTTTGAGATAACGGTTCCCACTGTGGACCCCACCAGGTAATGAGACACTCATGTTGAACATTTAGGGTTAAAGCCCATATGGCTGACCCACTGGGTTTTATACTAGTATCATTTCGGTTTTCTTTTATGGCGGGACAGGCATGTGCAGAAAATAGCAGATCGACAAACAAGGCGAGCTTGTCGATCGACTTATTTTCTGCAAAAACACTTTGCTTGGGTTGCTGGGTTTAAGTGGTTAGTGACCCACTCCATTTTGTGTGTTGAAAGTGAAACCACCATATGAAAACCCTGGTGGTGTGTTGCACTCTGCCCATCGTTGCCTCTTATTTTAACTTTGTGTTTTTCAATTAATTATCGCCCTACTTCATACTACGGCATCACGCAAAAAATATCAAAATAGCAGATGTACAAGCTCACAGTAGGCTATTCTTGGGAAAGATTTGGCGTAGATTCGTTGAACACTTTATTAGTAAGATGTAAACGGCTTTTCTCACCCATTCTCCAATGCTGTTAGGCAAGCCTCCAGGTGCACCGATGACCTTGACCTCCTCCCAGAGGACGCGGTCTGGGCCCCAGCGCCGGATCTGTGCGCGTGTCCTCACAGCGAACACCAGCAGAATGATGAGCGACACAAACACCAGGAAGCCCAGGACGATAGCTATGGCCTGTATGGTGGCACAGTAGACAAAGATCCAACATCATCAACATGATAGCCATGGCCTGAATGGTGGCACAGTAGTAGACAAACACCCAATATCATGAAGACCAGGATGATAGCTATGGCCTGTATGGTGGCACAGTAAACAGGATGATAGCTGTATGGTGGCACAGTACACAAACACCCAACATCATCAACATGGATACTTATTGCACTTCTTTCCAGTTAAGGACATGTGCCCAAATTGATACAAATGGGCTGTATGCACACATAATAACTCTTCCTACTTTCAGGCCCCCTTCCCTACTTCTAGGTGTTACCGACGATACTAATTAGGGCTCTGTTCCATTTAGTGTACAGTGATTCTCAAACCTTTTTAATTTCAAGGACACCCATAACCCTGAGAGTGTACAAATGGAACCAAATGGCCCCATCAGAGTGTACAAATGGAACTTTCTCGAGACAACACTGGCTAGTGGCTAATGTCAAGAGGTCTGTCCTTTGTTTTGCCAATGGGTAGTGGGTACCCAGATTGCAGAGTTACAGACCCATACAGGGCCATTTGGAATTGGAACCCACTCAAGGACACTTTGAGACCCACTGGTGTAGCCGACTGTCCTGTGAGAAAACATGCACAACAGCAGCACCCAGACTCTGTTTGACCAGAATGAAACAGAGCCATCATTAGCATCATCAGCAACACTTGGTGCCCAAGTTTTTTCCAAAGTGACATTGCTATTAGATTAGAATTCTATACTGCAGTTGTGGGGAGATACTGCAACAGTGGAGAGAGTGAAACCTAGGATGTCATACAATCACTCACTGATCTACAAGGCCTTGTAGATCTGCAATTTCTGAGCCTGTTTTTTTAGTATAAAAATGTATTTCTTTCATTCCCTTTTTTGTTTTCTTCTTTTTTAAGTGGTTAACTGATGCTTATTTTGCTGGGGACCCCCATGTAACCCCCTCAATGTCCACAGGGGGTCTCTGGGCACTACTTTGCCAGTATAAATTCACTCTACTGGTTGGATGAAATTGGTGACCTGAAAATGTATTTTCTGTTTATTGAAAGAAACTGTAGAGACGGGGAGACCCCTGTCACTGAACAAATACTCCATCACTATCACAATATAGAGCTATTTTAACACCGTTACTGAAAAAACTCTATAGCATTTTCAATTGAAGCCAGATACAAAGATACATCCGATGTTTGTAGCTGCTACAAAAGCTACAACAGCAGGTAAAGCAACAAAAAAAGAAAAGCCATGCATCTTTGTGTCTTTTGCATCTGCCAGTGTCATACGCAGCAAATAAATGACAATAGCGCCGTCCCCAGGCCTATATAGTCTCACCTCTTGTGGCTCCACCACACAGTAGTGGTAGAGGTACTGGTTGATGAAGATGCCCGAGGCCTGGTTCTGGTTCTGGTACTGAGCACACAGCTGGCGGATCTGGTTGTAGTAGATGGAGCCCGAGCTCTGCGCCGTCGGGTTCACCGCCACCAGGTAGACGATGGTGGCGATGATCATCAGGAACGCCAGGATGCCCGACACCACGGTGGCCCCCAGGAAGAACTTGGGCGAGCGCGACGTGCTCTGCCGCGACACCACCAGGATGAAGATGATGAGTATAGCGATGAAGGTGACGCCGGCCACGCCGATGATGAAGCCCTTCCCGGACTTGGGGTCCATCTGAGTCCCGCCGCCGCCGTACCCGCCGCCGCCGCCGATGCCGCCGCTGCCGTAGGACGACCCGCTGCCGTAGGAGCCGCCGGACGACCCGCCGTAGGACCCGCCGCCGCCGTACGAGCCGCCGTAGCTGCCGCCGCCCATGCCCGGCATCATGCCCGCCATGCCGCCGCCCATCATGCTCATGTCATAGTCCCACGCCAGCGTGGACGCCACGCAGGCGAACACGGCCACGCACATGATGATGATGATGATGCACATGATCTTCATGACGCCGGGGGGAGACGTCCAGCGGTAGAAGTGCAGCAGCTCCTCGCCGGGGTAGTAGGAGAAGGCCGGGTTGGACACGTGCTGGTCGCTGTGTTTGTGTCTGCTGCCATGGTGGTGGTGGTGGCTAGTGGTTCGACGGGACGGACAGGAGAGACAACATTAGTGGAGTTTAGCACGGTGGGTTCTCAACCGCCCAAAATAATCAGATCCCCCACCCTGACATGCACTTGGAATTGTTGTAGGCATTACACTTTGTTTGACTGGGTTCAACAGAGAAATATTGTAAAAATAGCAGATCTAGAAGCTCACAACAACACCTCGCTTTTGTGAGGCAAAGCGAGGCGTTGTAAGCTTGTAGATCGGTTATTTTCAAAACTTGTCATTTGACAATTTGGCCAATGTTTGACCAGATTTTATAGTAGTGTGTTGATTACTTTTGGTGCCGTAATGTTTTTTTCTATTTTTTAAGTATTAAGAATTGTCACTTCACTGTCATCTGGGGTGTCTGTCTGTGTGTGAACGCAGTGTTTTGGTGTAAAGGTGCGAGAATGACATACAGCTATAATGTAGCTTACCATCAGCCATCTAGACAATATTAGCATGTTGGGATCATTTCTACATATGTTATGGATTATGGATTAACCTCCATCTCAGGTTCTCACTCGGTCAATGATCAAGCTAATGAATAATAAGTTGTTACAACTGAACACATGCCTTGCAAGTAAAGGAGCAGAAAGATGCACCCGAGCAAAACGGACTACGACAAATCCGAACGATATTTTCAGTGTGGATATCATTCCATGTGTTTAGATGCTCAGGAATGATCCAAAAATGATTAAAAAGGATAAAATATGGGAGTGTTATGGATCTCACCTGAAGAATTCACATTGGGGACGATTCAATGTATAGGCCAAACATTAATACTTCATAAGTGTACGTGTAAATCAATTTCAAGTCTAGAGACCATTTTTGGCTTTTCAAATCAAAATTAACCTTTAAATCCTTTAATTAAAAATGAAACTAACTTTGACCATGCAATTTGGAGAGCGAGTTAGGTGCACTAACTCAGTGGTTCCCGTACTTTTCAGGTCGTGACCCAAACTAGTGCAGATCTACAAGCTCACAGAACTTGTAGATTGACTATTTTTACTACTACTTAAACATTTGTTTTTATTTTTGAATATATTTAGAAATTATTAAAAACTAAATGCAGGAAACCAAAACAATAGGGTACCCATGAAAATGTGTCCGCGACCCACAAATGGGTACCGACTCCCGTTTTTGGGAACCTGATCCATCCCAGTCACTTGATGTTGTACTGCGCGGTTTCCCAAAAACTAGGGTCGTCAACCAGAGCTGGACTGGGTCAAACATTTGGCCCAGAGAAGCCGACCACAACCGGCACGCAGATAGCAGATCACTCTACGGCCCCGCTCCGTCGAGGTACATAAGGTGCGTTCAGACTTGGATAGTTAAGAGTGGCGGGATTACATTTACATGTAAAGTCAATGCAAAGACGAGCCGTTGCGTGAAACTGGCACGGCGCGACCTGGCACGACACAAACGGGGCGAACCGAGCGGTCTTGGGTGAACGAGTGGGTCCATTTGGTTACACTCCCAATTTGAAATGACTCGATCTGTCTACAGCCAATCTGCGCGTGACGTGAGCAAAGGGACTTTTTTTTACCACCAAAATGAAGCGATGCAAGCAAAACATCATCCATGTTCTGATAATTATACCATAATGATCCTAAGATCAATTATCCAAATATTTGTGGGTCGCGACTCGCGAGTAAATATCCAATATTTTTTGCTCCAATTCTAAATGTATTCAAAATAAATTCATGCATAAAATTTGAAAACAATTAAAAAAATTGCATAAATTACACAAGTGTGTCTTTTAGGAAGAAGAGAAAATAGCCAATCTATAAGCTTGTAGATCTGCTATTTTCACTATTGTTTGTGTCCCGGATAAACGTAACATACTTCTGGGTCTCAAGCTAAATAGTTTGGGACAGATTCACTCCTACCCCACAAGGCAAATAGATGACTTTGAATTACCCTATTGTCGCACTTCCAAACTTCCAAATTTAGAGGCCCTCATCTATGGAATTCCTAGATGCTTTACTTAAATCCTCATTATTCTTGCCAATATTCAAAAAACATCTAAAGAAATATCTTATTTCTTCCTCTGTGTAGATTATTTTTTTACTTTGCGTTATATTTTGTTTGTTGTTGTATTGTTTATTTCCGTTTTTTGTGCAGTCTGTGTTTTTATTTCTTTATTGCACAGCTGCCCCCCTTTGCCAACTTGTAGACATTTGTACTGTTCTTTATGAACTTTTAATCTGTTTAAACCAATGACCTCTTCCATACAGGAAAGGATTCCAAATAAGCCAGCCGGCTTCTTCCCTTCCTTGCATTGTATTGTTGTTCTTTGATATGTTATTGTCTATTTTTTGTACTACGTGCTAAATAAATAAACCTAAACCTAAACAGTTGGCTTACTGTCTGTGTTGTCCAGGCTGATAGGGCGGGGGGCTTTTATGAGATGGCATAGCCTACTATAGGACCACCGCTATGAGAGCACTGCAGAGGATCAGCTCACCAAGATGTTCACACTGTCAAAACAAAACAACAATATTCACAACCATCAGTAACATTCAGAAGAATCACACAACAATTAAACCGTTCGGAAGTCATGCAGAGTTAAATAATCACCCACAACTCTTTCCTTAAACATTGAAATATTGACCTTTTTCCATCATAGACATTTCTAACTTAAGAAAGACGTTACCCAAATGCTTCGTACAAAATCTATATGCATTTTAGCAGGCTGTGAAGTGTGAACTGTATAGTTTATCCGTTTGGTGTATTGTGGAGGTGTTGTCGTTTGTTGTGCTGTTTAGTGCGTTTTGTTAAAAAAGGACCACAATGGAAATAACCCCCCAGGGCAGGCTTTGTGTTTTCATCCTCGGTGATGCTATGACTGCATGTCGGAAAGTGCTTTTGTGCTCTTGTTTTTGTCACCAAATAAAATAAAGCAATCAATCATTAAATAGGCACAAAGCCACTAAACTCACGGAGCTTTTGCTTGAGGGGAAAATAAAGGTGTGCCAAGTGGGCCAGTGACTTTGTTGTCATATTTGTCTAGCTTAACAAGAAGCAGCCTAGCTGACAGGTCAAACTATAGAAACTACAGAGCTACCGTGTGGCCTACACATGCCATGTCTGTCAATTCTACCTTCAAAAGGGTTAGTTCAGAATTCAGATATTTGAACTTAAAGCTGTATAATGAAATACTTATAGCATCTGGTATAGTATCTGGTTTTGGTGAATATTAAGTAGTTCTGCATGGGCATTTGGTGAGGGTCACTGGGGGGCATGCAAAAATAATTAAATATAGTATAATTCATTGCGTAAGTCCTGTGGCGGGAGTTCTGGTCTGGTTTTGGTGAATATTAAGAAGTTCTAGGCATTTGGTGGGGGTCACTGCATGGAGGGCATGCATTAAAAGTATATGAATCCACCAAAACGAGCGTCATTTGTATTGTTGCCCGATTTCTACATATAGAGCAACTTTTGTTCAACATTGACCCTCCCTGTCACATGGGAACAAGACCAGAACTCCCACCACCATGGGACTCTGGGAATCAATACCTTTCCAACCACTATATTAATGCAAATAAATCTAATCTAATTTTGAAAAAGGTAGATGGAATAAGCAATTCAAAACACATGTATTCTTGTCCTTGTGATTAGAAATGTTCATTGAATAGTTTGCATGTAATGTTCCACATGACTTGTGTAGAAAGTAAAGTATAGCTGAAATATCCTATTGTAGAAATATAGTCTAATAGTACATAAGTTATAAGTAAAAATGTGGTATTTAAGATTTCACTTGAGTAGAACAACAAAGGTATTGGCATCACATTGTAAAAGTAGCCTACTATAGGCAAAAGGTCCCATTTCACAAGTTTAAAAATTATAAAATGTATAAAACTCCTTTGCAGATATAGCAAATATACAAGCTCACAATGCACACAACTTGTAGATATAATTTAAAATTGGCTATATTATAGCCTATATTTTCAAATGGTCAAAATATAATAGGTTTGATTGATTGATTGAAAACAGTTTGTAGAATAAGCACATGCAGGAAAGCGCAGTTCAATAGGTCTGCTAGGAGGATTAAAAAAAATATATATATGACGTTATCAGACAATGGACAAAACAAACATTTAATTTCCCTTCTTGTCAATGGCGTTTTTAATGTTCGTTTAAGGAAAAACAAACATTAAACCTGTATATGAGGGGCTAATAGTGCCCCTCAAAAACCAAGAAAGCAGTCGGAATTAAGTGTTTTTGTACAAATAATAATCATAGTCTACTATAGTAACAAAAGTTTTCAAATTATAGTGGAGTAAAAGTACAAGAAGCCAAGCCAGAATTAAGCCAAGCCGGTATAGGAAGCTGAACAAATAACATAACAAGGAAATACAATAAAACAAAGTAGGTCTATTGTCACTATGAACACAATGCGATTAAAATATGCTTATTTTTTCTATCAAGAGGGCCGAATCATGTGGCAGCAATATTGATTAGGTATACAATTAGTTAAATCTGGTAGGCCTAAGTGCAGGGCGCTTTAAAACGACTTATTTGCAAATGGAAGACCCACCCTGGCCTGAATCAGAAAGCAAACGGTCGGTAGAAAGCCAGGTAACTAACCAACGGACAAAGCATCATGCCTAGATTTACTTTTATTTTTAATAAACTACCTCTAAACATTAATATCAAGTTGTTAGCCTACCTACCTGCTAAGAGGAGATCTTCTTGTGTTTGGGGCGTGTGAGTGAGTTTAATCCCTTGGTGTGGTCAAAACCTTCACACAAACAAACTCTACCTTATCCGCGGAGGTTTGATCGTCGTCTGGCTGACTGTCTCTGACTGCGTTTTCGTGAACGCGCTCTCGGTGATACTTCAGTGCGCGCCTGGAAAACACCTGTGCCGTGCGTAACGCGCGTCACCGCGCGCAGAGGTGTGTGTCAGTATCAGCACCCATCCCCCTTCAACCATCCATCCACCCAGCCATCCTCCCAGTGTTGCCAAGTCTGTTTATTATTATAAGCTACTTTGGGAAAATATTGGTACTAGTTAATATTGGGATTATTGGCAGTATGGCATTTAATATTGGTTGTAAATATTGGTAATTGTGGGTTGCATTTTTTTAAACAAGATTTGCACTGTTAAATGTTTTGAAAAATATCCGAAAAGTTTGTTTTCCCCAAGATTTGTTTGAAAATAACAGATCTATAAGCTCACAGCATGTCATGTCACATTGCGAGTATTGTATGTAAGGCTCATGTGGCCTAATAGCGTATAGTCGCTCCTTTTGGGCTTGTTTTCATAGACTTGGTTGCACATTTCTCTCACAAACTCTGGCAACACAGCCCAGCAGGTCAAAGTGACTCAACCTGTCCTTAAAAAGCGGTCATTCATTCCAATGCAGATTTTAAATTCTTAGTGTTCATTTATTTAACTCTTTGAGAGTCTACAAATGGACCCCGAGGGTTCACTCTCAGAGCTGCAGGTCCATTTGATTCCATTTGTTAAAGGTAGCTAGGCTATGAGTGATATTTGTTTTTACCTATAGAGTGTTTGTTCAGTAACAGGGGTCTCCTCTTCTCTCCAGCTCTTTATAAACACAACATCTTCAGATGGGTCACCAATCAGGAGACACTTCCCAGTTGTTTAGTTGTTTTCTCTCCTAATTGGATAAATTTGGTATCCCAACCTGAAAATGTACGTTCCGTTTACTAAAGATTTGGAGAGACGGGAAGACCCCTACTGAACAACCATGTCTGTTCCCTGTCATCCATTACTAGTACAATACACAATATACTGCTGTGTCAACTGACACCCAGGGCCAGGGGGCACGAGAGACAAGTTGTGTAACATGACACTGTGTGCTTTGAAAAGAAAGAGTTTACACACCAGCCACCAAACCGGTATTCCTTCTGCAGGCTACACAATAGCAATAGCATAACAGGTGGCACCACATCCATCCATCCATCCATCTTCAACCACTTATCCGTAGTCGGGTCGCGGGGGCAACAGCTCCACCAGAGAGTTCCAGACTTCCCTCTCCAGAGCAACATTTGTAAGTTGTAACGTCATCCTGAGGGATTCCGCGCCGAAATTTTGGGGGCCCTTGGGGGACATTTTGGGGGCCTTTTGAGAAATGTAACATCTGATGTTATTTATATTATTCCCCCCATTAACATAAGACACACAATGTAGTTGTGCTGCAGCAACACTGCCTGAATTGAATTGAAATTGACTGTGGCTGGCCTGGCCTGAGCTTAGGAGAGTTTTTTTTTTGCTGGCCTGACCTGATGCAGCCAGCCCACTAGGAGGCAGGCCACCGGTAATAGTCCCGGTCCTTCTGGGCCAAACCAGGCCTGCCTCCCAGTGGGCACCAACCACATGAACTGGGGAAATGTGCAGATGGGCTCAATACTAACCCTGTCCCTAACCCTAACCGCACATGGAAGCCACGTAGTCGGATTGGCGGTGCGTCAGAATGCCACTCTGTTCCCAGAGGCTTTGATGCAGTTAATTAAGTGCTTGTCAGGGAGGGTCCACAGTTCAAATGATTACGAGGCTTGAAAAGGTTGAGAACTTTAATGTACACCGGGATTTCTCAAACCTTTGTGTCAAGGGCCCCCAAATTGATTATATTTGGCCGCGGACCCCATTCTGAAAATGTTTTGTGGTAGGGACCCCCAGAAGTGAAGGTTTGTGTTCCCTGGAACCTCATATATGCATCATTTTATGTACTTTCTCCTCAGTTGGGTGGATAACATGGGTATTGGCTTATGTATACTTTTACATACTCTTTCATTAATATAAATGTATCGTGTCTTTATTGTGATGCTACTCCTCTTACGACATGTATCTAACTGTACCGTTTCTGGAACTGTACTAGCCGTTTCTCTGGCGCCAGACATTCTGATCTGTCCTCTCATCTCATAATACAACATGAAGGAGCTTGTACGAAAAAATACATTACTTCACCCATTTCTTTACACCTGGCTATGAACGAGCTCTGATGTGACAATAAAGTAGATTCTGATTCAAAGACACATACTTTTGACTTACAAAAAGTAGCAGTAAGATTAACATTGGCTATCCATGGGGGTGCAACATAGAAGACAACTACGATTATCCACAAAATTGTATTCTTAAGTCTGATTGCATTAAACGTCAAACTAACTTTGCCACAAATTTTCCACTCAATTTATGCATGCGCATACCCTCTATACTTTGTCTACCACTCAGAACCAGCATCTCATTTAAACCACAAAAAAGCCAGATTATATGATGTATCTTAAATATCATGCAGGCCAGGGTTGAATGCAAAAGTCCAGAAATAGGCCTACCACAATAAACTAACACAATTAAGACTTTAGGCTAGGTTATTGAAAAGACTATAGCAATGGTTACTAGTACCTACGTTTTGAAACCTAATATAAATATTGTGCATTTATTTACACTATAGACGGGCATAAAAGCTGTGACGGCAGTGAAGGATCAACTAAAGAGGCAGATCACCTTATGAAAATAAGGACCAAACAGCAAGCTGTGAAAAGGCAGTCCATTATTGTTGATGCAACAGTGCTCATTAAACAAATAAAAATATACAATAACAAAAATGTACATTATAAAAGTACTGTAGCCTACGGCCTGAGCAACAAGAACATGAACAGCAGGCTTTGGGTTTACATTGTACAGAAGACCTTATGGCACAATTGTGGAAAATCAACTTCAAGAGTCCAGCAAGCTGAATGGCAAGCATGCATGCATGGTCAGGTAATCATATTCAAATTATCTAAATTATAAAAGTACATACATGAATACGATTAGAAGCAGAGCAAACCTAGAGCATTAGGAATAATTTGTCTATTTCTGAAGTTTATGCAAACCTCTTCTTGTGTGTATTCGTGCACACGCACGTGCATGAGAGATAGGCAGAGAGACGTAGATATGCAGGTCGGAAATAATGTCTTTCAGAATCAGATGGGGAGCCCTATAAACTTATACAGCATGGTTCCCTACCATTTCTAGACCAAGGCCCACTTGATAATCTCCATTAATGGAACTAGTGGCACAATGAAAACTCATTCTTCAAAGTTTTACAGAAGAAAGAAAACATGGCTTTTTGTATTTTTAGATTGACACATTAAAATCTGTGTTTTGCCAATTATTTGGTGGTCCGTCTTACTATTTCCCCCGGCCCGGGCCCACAGGTTGGGAATCATTGCTTTGCAAGAGAGAAGACACATGCCACCCACAGACATGATTGTACAATCAATCATTGCCCCCAAAATATGTCAAGAAATTATGCAGAAACCTTGTTTCTGTAATATTGTATTTTGTATTATAATAACTACCATGCAACAATTTGATATTCCAGTGACTAATTGATGGAAAATGCCTCAAAAAGATATTAATATGAATATAAACATGACTTATCTTGTTCATCGTTGCCATGGTAAAAAAAAAAAAAAGGCTATGGCTCTATGCCTCACCTACTATAGAGTTTAGGCAAAGTTTTAGCACTCATTTGAGAATGAGGTTGTTACATTTAACCTTCATGTTTTCTAGGATGTCGCAGTGAAACACAACACAATTTCAAGTTGTTTTACAAAGGAGACCTGGCCAACAGCAAAGGCACTTAAAATACTCTCACAAAGAGTAATTTAAAATGAGGGGCGCCAAGTGTTCCAGGCGCATGCCACATATAGGCTTTGGCCTGCCAGCTCGTTGCGTGTCAGAGTCCCGTTCATGATGACCTTTGCTGCATGTCTCTCCATTCCCTCTCTCCCCCTTTCCTGTCCATCTTCAATTGATACCATCAATACAGTAAGAAAAGCCAAAAACAAATCTTTAAAAAAAGAAAGTAAAGAAAATAAAACACTTAAGTGTGAAGCAGGGTCTACCCCGTATAAATAAGGAATAAAAAAGGAAAAGATAGTCACGTGATGGTAGGGGTGAGACAATAATCGTTCATCGTCACAATTTAAACAATAACCATACCGCAGAGATTTTAATTTATCGTGACATAAAATCTCTTTTATGCACTGTACAGTCGTGGTGCAGGAATATTGCTGGTCTCAGTGTGTTGCGGATCTTTCTGTCAAGTTAGAATAGAGACAGTCAGAAGGACAGGAGCTAGAGAGGAGTAAGATGTTTGGAAGAGTCCATTGTTCCTTTGGCTAACTTGAGCTTTTAAAAGATGTCCATTAGGAACGCCTTCTAAATCCTGACAAGTTTTCTGAAAAACTCAAATACAAAAATGTTATGTTGCTATATTCTGTAGCTACTGTACATAGCAACACCTACCCCAAAAGGGGTTCCAGTCTTGAAGGGTAAAAACCCCAAAAGGGGAGAGGCTTTTAAAAGATGTCCATTGGCTAACTGGGGCCTTTAAAAGATAAAAGATGTGCCTTGGTTAACTAGGGCCTTTAAAAGATCTCCCTTAGCTAACTGGGACTCTTGAAAAGGTGTCCCTTCATGTCTCTAGGTTTCACAGTGGAATAAATTAACGTGATGTGATGGAAGTGGTTTAGCTGCTGAAGCCATCACTCCAGTCTGCCACCTTGTTGTATTCCTGGATCTTCTGTTTGATGTGAGACAGTTTGTTCTTTAGGTAGTCACACCTCTCCCTCTTCTCCACATAGGTTGGGTCCTGTGGAAAAAACATTAATTACACAGAGGGTTCCCAAACTTCTCAGGCCGTGAGTCCGCAACCCCCCCAATGGCCCCACATAATCATAGGGACATCATTGGACCATTGAGCAGAGGATAGTATCAATACTTACAGCTTTCTTTTTCTGATACTCCAGTAAAATGCCATTGATGCGTTCCTTCTCCTGCAAGATAAAACTTCGGTCAATGGACACAGAGTTACTGTATGCCAGATTTACAGTATACTTAAGCGCAGCGTGAGACGCTGTGAGCTTGTAGATCTGCTATTTTTAGGCTTAAGCTTAAAGTTAAAAATGCTCATTATTGCTGTCCTAAAATGTTGATGCCCTCAAAGTGTAGTATAACAAACATGTGTGCGTGTACCATTTGGCTGGACGGTCGGCCGGGGAGGTTATGCATCATTTCGTCCATCTCCTCAAACTTCTTGGCCATGACCTGCACCTCCGCATGCAGCTCCTTGTACTCTGCATACTGGTCATTAAACACAGCCTTGTATTGGTCCCTCTCCTCGTCACTGTGGATGCTGGGGTACTTCCTGTAGTGTGCACGCACACGGGAAATACTAGTTTGGTTCCATTTGTACACTCTCAGAGTTACAGACCCATAAGGGTCCATTCACTTCAATTTGTACACTCACAGGTACAGACCTGTAAGTGTCCATTTGTACACTCTCCGAGCTCCCCCCCCCCCCCAGTAGTAGTAGTCTAGTAGTACTCACGCCACATAGTCGGCTATGATAACAGGTTTGGGGATGTGTCCGGCTGGGATGTGACCGCGGAGGATCTGGGGCTCCAGCGGAGGAGCTGGGGACATCAGTGGTCCATCCAGGATGATCTCCGACTGGACGGTGGGGAGAGGAGTCTGCTCCGACGCCCTGGAGCCTAGACCCAGCTGCATCATGGGAGGACAGAGACCGAAAAACACACATGAGCCACACACCAACGGGACTCTCTCTTTCTCTGGCGTTTTGCTCAGTTGACTTACGCCATTTTGCTCCTCTAGGGTTTTGCTCAGTTGGGCGTGGTTATACGTCTACTCTAAACCCTGACTTTTAACCTCACAGAAACTATACTCTCACAAACACTATGCCTAAACCTAACCTCACACACAAACACTATGGGCTATATCTTGCGCCACCCCTTAACCCTAAGCTTATTCGCCATTCTTTACTATTTAAAAAAAAACCTTCAAATAGCTGATCTACAAGCTCACAACATGTAGATGTAGATCGGCTAGTTGAACTATTTTAAATGTATTTTCAAAATAGTAAAAAAAAAAAAAAAAGGCAAATAAGTTTAGGGATAAGGGATAAGGGTGGCACAAGATGGAGCCCTATACCCATAACCCTAACCTCAAAACTAACCGTAACCTTACAGAAACAAGGCCTAAACAAATAACCTCAAAAGGGGGTATTATTGGGAGGACGCTGAAGAGCAAGGCCAAAGAGGAGGGTTATGGATGTGGAGGTAGAGGACATGCAGGTGGTGTGAGAGAGAGGACATAAGTGGACAGAGGACATGCAGGTGACAGGAGTCACAGAGGAAGATGATGACAGAAGCCGATGGAAACAAATTATGCGACTGTGGAGGCCCTGATGGGAGCTGAAAGATGATGGTGGAAAATAACACATGACATAACACTTACAATAGACAAAGGCACAGACGATCCAATGGTTTTCATCTAAGTATGACCACGATGATGCCGATGATGATGATGATGATGATAGGAGAGACACAAAACAAAGGGCGTGAGCATTAGTTTAGTGACAGTGAGCGGAAAACGCATTTCGGCAATGGTTGGCCTTTCAAGTCAAAGAGAGAGACTTCAGGAGCATTTTGGTGACCGAAAAACATCTTGAGCCTAAAACTACGTAGGGTCCCCCTGGCGTATGGCTCGAATCCTAGCTTCCTGGACTTAAAGAGGAAGTCCAATCCACTACGCCCACGAAGCTGGCCGGTCGCTCCCCACGGCTTCAGTGTGCGTGGTCAGACTGGCAAAATGACAAGTATGCCAACTTTGTTGTATGCAACAAGGTTCTGCCTTACAGGCACTTTGTAACTGGCTGTTTACCTATTGTCTGACTGCACTGGTAGTGTTTAGAATAGATCCTTTGTACAAGGTATTCTTGTACTTTATGTGAGCATAAATCATATTTAAAGTGTGTGTGTGCGTGCGTGCACATGATCCTGACCTCCAGTGCCAGCGCCTCTCTCCTGAGGCGCGCCGCCTCGTGCCGCCACAGCTTCAGGCACACGGCGGCGCCCACGATGTACAGCAACATGGTGACGAAGAGGAAGATGATGGCCGCATTCTGGCCCGCCTCCGTGCGGCAGAAGGCGCCGTTGACGCCGTTGTTGAAGACGGGGAAGTTGCAGAGGCCGCCGCGCGTGGTGTCACGCACGTACATGATGGACGCCGACAGATACATGACCCCCAGGGCTACGTTGATGGCAAACTCCGTCAGCGGCCACCATGGAGAGTCTAGGAGGAACGGTATGGTTATTTGTAGTTACACGAGCACTTCACCCAGGCCATTTCCAACCTTATCTTCACATTAATTGGTCCTCACTAATGCCCATTATAAGCACCATATCTGGAAGCAGGGCGGCTGTGGACGCTTCAGAAACCTGTCGACCCGTGACATCATCAGTCTACCAGTGACAGAGCTACAAGCTCATTGTGAGCTTGTTGGTCTGTTATTTTGAATCTCACCTCCGACAATTACTCCACATTACACATTAAAATTATTAAACTAACACGAAAGTTAATACAAAGTAAACTGAAATAAGCCTTTGAAACTAGCCTAATAGACTGAACTAGAAAATCATTTTTTACAAACTGATTTACTAAAATAGATAATCAAAAAAGAAAATCTGAATGGAATAAAAGACATTACATCCCCATCAGCAATATAATGACCATACTAACCTAGGAGGATGGCGCGGTAGTATAACGTCATCCCCAGCACCAACATAATGACGGTGACGATCCACACCAGGCCAGCCACCACCAGCACAAATGTAGTTTTGGGGCCTGTGGATGACATTAGAGCAGTGGTTCTCAAACTTCCGTTTGAATTTGGCCACGGACCCCCATCGGAAAATGTGTGTGTGTGTGTGTAATCTGTGTATGTTTGTGTATGTATGTATGTATAGTGGATGTACAAGCTCATTTTATACTTTCAAAAGCACAAATAACAGATCTACAAGCTCAAAACGCGCCGCGTTTTCACACCGTGCAATCTGTGAATTTCCACATATTCATCCAAATGATTCGGACGATCACAACAGTGATTGTCTCAAATAACTGCGATCAGGGCCACTGTGAATGGCCGTCCGTATACGTACCCGTGTAGAGGTCGCCCTGGCCATAGGCGGCCGCCCCGCCCCCCAGGCCACCGTACATCTGCGGCTGGCTGTAGCCGAACATGTTGAACCACTCGTTGTCCTTGTGCACGTACGCGCACACGCAGGCGAAGACGGCGGCGCCCAGCAGCAGCTCCACGCACGCCAGGATGCGCAGCAGCCCCGCCCAGGACTTGAGGTAGGCGTAGCGCAGGTTGTAGTCCTCGATGCGCTCGGCGTAGGTCATGACCGAGCGACCCGTGGGCGCCTCCGACACGGACTGCAGGGCCTGGTGGTGGGGTTGATTGATTGATTATATCATCATATCAATATCATATATTAGACGGATGCAAACGGCACGAGTAAAGGATTTACACCAAAACGTCCTACGGTGCACTTGAGGTCTTGTGTATTCAATTCATCATGTGATGAATTGTGTGATCATTTACCTCCCCCTTATTCAATTCATCAACATAATGTGATGAATTGTGTGATCATTTACCTCCCCCTTTGGCCTTCTAAAAAGTTGATTTTCAGGCCCGTTTCAAAGGCCAGCCAGTGAACCACAATTTGTTGGTTGTCAGTCACCATCATGAAATGTTAGCAGACAATTAAAAGCTATGCGATATATGATATTAAGTGATATGCTTTTGGTTTAAACAAAAGAGTTTAGATTTTTAAGGCTTTATATTGTGATAGTAATCATTACTAAAGTGTGTCTGTTCCGTACCAGCGGTCTCCCCGTCTCTCCAGACCCACATTTTCAGGTGGATTACCCGTTTCATCGAATCAGGAGAGAAAAACGCAGTTTCAATTTCACTTCTTTGTCGTCACTTGTTTATCCTGTGGGTGGGTGGAAGAGGGTGAGCAAGCTATCCGTGTATGGTATGTATCTGTATATTCTCTGTGTACTATATGTATGTATCTGTATATTCTCTATCCGTATGTTTCCATGTATCTTGTTCATATTTTATGGGTCCCCCGTGAAAATGAGATGCTGCATCTCAAGGGGCTTCAATACAAATCTGAAATCTGTATCTCACATGAGATCGCTCTCCTGGATTGGATGAGATTGGTATCCCGACATAAAAAAAACATCCATTTACAAAAACACTGGGGTGATGGGGAGACGCCAGTGTTACTGAACAAACAAAGAACAATTAATTAATTGATTGATTAATTGATATTAATTATCGGCACATAGAGCTATTTAACAATTCTTTTTTTAGCATTGACCACATAAATAAAATGTGTTCCGTTTGCCTTTTAATCTTAGTAATAAATACACAGGGCAGATGTGACAATTAATTTGCATACATTACAACGAAATGATGACAAATAATGATCATTAACAATAATCAAAATAAACAATTTACTATGGCCAAGAAGGGCCATATTTGATCATTGTATACTGTATATTCAAACATAAAACAAATAGCGGAAACAGCTGAATTGCTAGATCACATCTTTTTATTTCACCTTTATTTTACCAGTGAGATAAAAAATATATTTTACATTTACAAGGTAAATTTCCGCAATTTCCTTTTGGATTGATTGGTCGAATGCTTTATTAACAGATAGAAGTACAGTGGTACGTGCTAAAAGGAACACAAAAAGCCCTGAGGGCTTGTTTCCATTTTGGTCCTATGTATTCAATTAATCAAGACATTTAAAGACACAATAACATACAAGAAATCATTAACACTATAGGAGCGATAAATGTACGGAAAATATAGTTATAGAAGTTCTACACAAATGAATGGAAACTGATAAAAAAAAACACAATTGTGATTACATCAAATTATTTATAAGTGGGTGACAAGGCCTTACCTCGGCCCCCAGCAGCAGGCCGTCACGTTCCTTCCGGGAGTTGTAGCTGCCACCGGAGCCCCCGAAGGGGTCCAGGTAGGAGCCCGGCAGAGAGGGGGACGGAGGCGCCGAATTGGGGGGCGAGCAAGGCACCCCCACCGTGGTCTGGTTGGTCCTGGCTGTCCTCGATGACGAAGCGGGGGAGTCAGGTGGTGGTGGTGGTGGTGGTGGAGGAGGAGGAGGAGGAGGAGACGACCAGCCCTGGCTGCCTGTTGCCTGCAAGCCTGTTGCCATCAGGAAATTGTTGTTAATTAACCACTTAACCCAGTGGTTCTCAAACAGTGGTCCAGGGACCACCAGTGGTCCCTGGCTAAATGATGGAAAGTTGGTAACCAAATGGACCCTTATAGATCTTTAACTCTTGAGCGTAAAATTAAACCAAATGGATCTGTATTTCATTTTACACTCTCAAGACGATTTACATTTGTGTTAAACATCTGCATTACTTAATTTACAAGAAGTTTACACAATTACACTATGTAAGATAATTGTTATTTTGTTAGTTTTCCCAACAAAAACAAAATATTCTTTAGTTTTGGGTCTGGGAGGCTAAATCTCATCAAATGGTGGTCCATGGCTCAAATGTCGAATTAATAATGGGCCTTGATATGAAAAACTGACTTAACCCTAGATCTGGAAAGCCTACTGTTATGCGTTTGATATATATATATATATATATATATATATATATATATATATATATATATATCAATCTGGGAAAGCATCCGTGACCGTGTCATTTTAGATGTCGTCGCTATTGGACAGAAACCTCTTATCTTTATATTCTAACTTTTTATGTTTTTTCATAAATTAATGCCCTACTTGATCATACTACACGTTCGAGCACGTACTGTAGATCTGCTACGAATGAATTTGAATCCTGAAAAGTGATAGACAGAGACAATACGCTGAAAACTTAGCATAGGATTTACAGTAAAACCATGTTTTTTTTTTTAAATCAGCCCCAGAAATAGTTTAAAGGAATACTTAAAAAATGTTAAATTTTTGCCACAATTCCTAATAATTCAATATTTGACGACACCACTGCAGTAAGAGACCAAAATGTAACTATATAAAATAATACTATAAACTCCAAAACAACTCTCAGGTGGGTCACCAATTTTCAACCAACCAAGAGAGAGTACCCATTTAACAGCTACATTTGTTCCAATTCCAATTTTGTCTGCTCATTTCTTTGCGTCATCACTTCCAATGTGACTTGTTCATCCTGTATTCTGTGAGAGTGTTCTCTCCTGATTGGATGACATTGGTATCCCGAGCTGAAAATGCATTTTCTGTTCATGAAAGACCTGGAGAGATGTGGTCCCTGTTACTGAACTATTCAACGCTTATTTTAAACTAAAGACAAGCACTTGCCCTACCTTTAATAGCAGTAGAATAATCAACATACATGTTGGTCAGCTACGTACTGCACAGGGCCTTACCACTGCCGCGCGCACTGCCACGGAAGAAGTTCTTGACGGAGTCAGGGACGAATCGGTGAACCGGTTTGATGTCCATGCCGTCGCGGTCGCCGTCCAGTCGCTCTGCCGACGCAGCTGCGCCACCTGGAGGTGTACGATCATTACATTTATAGGTGACGATTAATTAGCATACAAAAGCATTGCGCTTTATTAAGGGACCAAGCCAGTCCTGAAGTCCCGTATTGTTTTTGTCTGTTTTTTTTTTTCTTCCGTTAAAAATAGCAGTTTGGGCTGAATCGTGACACTTGGCAATAATGGTAGAGGGCTATGCTAAACGGTGAGGATGCGGAGCCCATGACTATTGGCCAAAGGGTGGGACTATAGCACTCAAATGAAAATGTGAACTTTGACCACGCATAGCTCTTGAACCATCTGACCGTCGGCAATAAAACCTCGAAACACATTTCACAAGTTGTGAAAATAGCCGATATATAAGCTCACGCACACGCACACGCACGTCGCATCAGCTATTTTCACCATGTCTTTTTTAGTAATACAAAAATTACAATTTCTGCCCGACAGCGACGAAATATAATAGAATTGACAGTAACGAATAATTATTCATCTCTGTAATAAGTGTATACCTGGAGGGTAGAGGTCTGTGTGTCCCACCGCAGGCTGGTCCGGCAGAGGGGGAGGGGGCAGGGGGTCGGCGCTGAGCGCCAGCACGCGGACGTCCTGCAGGGGCCGAGGGGGGAGGGGCTCCTCGTCACGCCACAGAGACGCCACGGGGACCTGGTCATAGTGGGGCATCTCCCGCACTATGTCAAACCTAGCAGAAGACATGAGGGGGCTGGTTCTCTGCCCTGGAGAGAGGAGAGAGAGAGAGAGAGAGAGAGAGAGGGAGAGGTTCAGGCTACAGCAGAGGGGGGGTCTTCAACATTTTTCAGTCCAAGGACCCCAACTTTTTCATAGATTTCATAGAAAGGTTTTGGACATGAAAGGTTTCCTCCCAATAACAACAAACGATAATGTAGAGTTGAAAACATATACATCTGTGCCACTTCAATTAAAATGCAAATAGAGTTAACTTTCAAGGGTCACCACAGAGACCTAAGGGTTGTTGACGTTAACATTTTTTTAATGGAAACAAACGGAAGCAGCAGTAAATGCTTCCACTGCTAACCCACAGCAGTATTGCATACAAACATCTTGTAATGAGAGGCCACCCTGGATGCCTTGCTGTTCACCATAGGAATGGAATCTCAATGGACTCCCCCCTCCAAAAAAAAAACAGTCACGTCGCAAACAACGGACACCTACCACAGCCTACACCAAACACTCACATGCTTCAAGTTCAGAGTGGGGATTTTTATGCCAGAGGTTCTCCAGGTGGGCGCTCTCAGAGTTTTTTGTTGCCACTGTCACAAAGATTGCTTGCTCAGGGTGGGACAATGTTGGGTGACTTCTTGGATCTCTGCTCTATAAAAGGCATACAAAGTGCCTTGAGACAACTTGTGATTTGACACCTTAATAAAAATGGAATTTAGTTAATATATCAAAGCTCAAACATAGCTGATCTACAAGCTCACGTTGTGGTGCAACACGCAGTGAGCTTGTAGATCGGCTATTGTTGAAAAAGTTGAAGTCAGATCAAAATCAGCCCAAACATAAGCTGATCTACAAGCTCACGGTGTGGTGCAACGCACTGAGCTTGTAGACCGGCTATTGTTGAAAACCAAATAGAGGCCTAATACATCTGTGTGACTTGGTGAAAGATACAATGCCATTACATCACATTCAATCCATTACACAAGTGAAATGCACTGAAATGTTATAACCACCTAAAAGAAAGCAACGCAGACACGCTCCAGTTCTCAACCTGCTAAGATTATTTTAGGGGGTTGCCAGTTTATTTTCTGAATGTGTGCAGCCGAGTGGCTGGAAACTTTCCTTAACGATAATATCTGGTTTCAGCATTTATTTATGATGCATCTTCTCCATTATTAACGTTATTGTAGCCATCATTTTGTATTGGGGGGGGGGGGGGGGGGCGCAAGACATGGTCAAAGCATTTCTGGGGGTCCCCGGGCAAAAATTGAGAACCCCTGCCATAATATATGCCCTCAACCATAGAGAAAGCTGGCGCATGTTGTCAGCTGACTAGAATGGTGCTTCAGCCGATCCGCCCCCTACATCATCACAACATAGATCACTGGTTCTCAAGGTGGGGTGTGGCGACCCCCGTGGGTCCTCGAGGGGGTTCCCCTGGGGGTCCCAGCAAAATCAGCAACCACTTCGATCCTATTGTATGAAGGGAAACAAATGTGATGATGTACAATTCTGTCCCTATCGGTTACGTATACAGTACATAACGGTGAAACCGAGTGCACCCCTTTCAATCTGACTTGTTTATTTCCAATCGTAATACATTTTAAAAGGACACATGTGCTTTTCTGGAATTAATGGGTTCACTAACAGTGGCTAATGTGATGACAGTAGGCTTACAAGGGCATGATGGGTAATTCTAGATAGAAATAAACTAGTCACCTGGATACAAGAAGAGTGGCCACCTGAGAAATCTGGGCACCTAGGCCTACTGTATATTCAAAGTAGGCCTACAGTATACTTTTGAAAAAGTATACATGATTTGTTAACATGCACGGTAGACCTACATCATTATGAAACCTAAATGTACCATTCAATGTATTGTTTACACTATAATGACTGGCTATCATAGGTTTTGTTTCTAAAATATTCAATATGTAATTTTTTCCCACACAGATGTTTTGAAAATAGCAGATCTACAAGCTCACAGTTATGGCAATCCATTTTAACATTGAATCAAACCACCCTCCTATCTGTAATATATGTTTTAGATATCCAAAACCATGTTTAGGGTAGGTGGTGTGGCTGACTTTGAAGCATAGAGCTTTGAAGCTATATTTTTCATTTTGAAGGCTTAGTTTGAGAACCAGTGATCTACCCAACACCAAAACAACCTAGCTATTTACAATCAACGTTTTGTTCTCAATATAAACCTGGCTAATAGTCTGTCAATCACATATTATAGCAGGTGTCGCAGCCCTATAGCATAGGCTACCTAAAACTCATTCATAATAGCAACAGGTGTAGCCTACAGGTGCATTTAAAAAGGCTCATTGTATCAGTTGATATAAAAGATGATCACGAAAAAGGTGTTTAGAATTTAGAATTTTGCAAAGATCTGCAAAATTCATCTGGTTTTAATGCTGGCGATCGAAATATAGAACTATATAGCCTACAGGTTGCAAATAATATCATATACTCATAGCCTATGTTAAGAGGAAATCGTAGCCATTGTCATCACGCCGGGGATGCAGTTCATTTAAACTATAAAAACTAAACATGGCCTATGGGTATCGGGCTATTTGTCATAATAGCAAAAGTGGCAAACGACGCGCGTCTCTCGTCTCCAAACAGCAAGACAATGGATCAGATATCACAGATTGGAAGGGTTCTTACCGGGCGTCGAGTGTTCATGGGTTTATTCTCCGCCTATAATTATGTTCCTTCTTCCGCACATCAGTCAGCAGGTGTAGTTTATAGTGATCTAATCGTTGTAGTAGACATGGCGTTTAGGGATGATGAACTGAACTGGTGTGTGACTGTGAGATCAGTGGCAGTGAAACTCACCTGGGCAGTTCAACCTGCCTGGGAGAGACACGCAGCGCTTTATTCAAAGTTTGCCTGCAGTGAAACCTGAAGCCATGACGGTGTAGCTTCTCCTCACTGTTTCCCAAACATAGGGTCGCGATCCATTCTGGGACGCGGGGCCGTATTGGTATGGGACGTTATAGTAGCTTTCTTTCTTTCTTTCTTTCTTTCTGTCTGTCTGTCTGTCTGTCTGTCTTTCAAAACATTAACAATTAGAATGTAAAAATAATTTAAAAAGGACGGAAAATAGCAGATCTATTAGCTCACAATACGTTTGGATGCCACACGTGCAGGGGTCTGCCATGGTGGCTTGTGGTGGAATTTTTTCCAATTTTTATTTTTCCCCCGGACATAAAACATGAGTGGACAATAATATAACAGTGTCCCCCCAGTGCCTCCCCCAAACAGTGCCCACGTCCCCCCCAGCGCCTCCCCCAGACTGTGCCCCCCAAGCATCCCCTCAGTGCCCCCCCAGTGCCTCCCCAGACAGTGCCCCCCCACTGCCACCGGTACCGCCGGTGGTCCGTGAAAGTTTAAGAGAGAAAACGTCAATTCAAGTTCCAACATATTTTATTCTGGGTTCACTGAGTGTGACACCGCCGTCTTTCATGGCTTTCCTAAACGACTGAACGGCATCCGAGCGGTACTGCCAGGGGATGCACCTGTAGACCATTCTCGTGATGCCCGCCTGCTGGCAGCGCTGTGCCAGGACCTCGCCCACCGCCAGGCATGCTGCCACACAGCGCGTAGACGCCAGCTGCTGCTTCACAGCCCACTCCCTGGTGGAGGCGAGCAGCACCGGGTCCGGACGGGCAGCGGAGAACACCGCCGCCGTCACATGATGCTGGGTCCGAGAAAACACCAGCCTGTGGTAGAATTCTCTGTGGGGCCAGGTGGTCATCCATCCTCTGTCCTTCACGGCCAGAGCCATCTGCTCCAGGTTGCGGGGGTTTCTGTTGACGAAGGTGGGCTTGACAGCCTCCTCTTCCTCAGCGCTCGCTCTGGGTCTGGGCTGCGAGGTGGCCGCACTCAACCAGCGAGCCGGCTTCAAAGCTGGCTTTGAACTTCGACACAGCGGCCACAAATGATGATTACCTCCCACCATCTCTCTGTTCTCTTTTCACATATGGCCCTGGTTTGTTGTGCAGAAGGTTATCCTCTCTCGGGTATTGAGTTTTGTTTTGCTCACGTCCATATATGGAGTACTAACGTCAGTCATGCCCAAATTTGGAGTCCACGATGGTTATCGCCATACATTCCAGTTCCAGGTGGTCAGCCCAAATATGGAGTCAGTGATGTGGCTCGACTCACAGTGGTAAGTTGGTAACCATAACAACTGACTTGCAAAAATCATAAAACATCAAATTTGCAGTTGTCGATCACACTCGTGTGAAGTGAGGGGTTCCCACTGTGGCTGCCACATGACGTCACTAGTGCAGTGCAGTGTTTTTGGGGGGGCACATTAAAAGTCCTTACACTTACTTGGCTGCCACATGAGTCATTTCTGACCCAAAAAAATGGCCAGCTTGGTACTTATATAGAGCTATAGTGTAGATTCTGTCCTAACATTAAATGCCATTGACGATGAATGGAGAATTTACGTCATATGTGTCTGAGCAAATCGGCTATTTTGTCCCAATATGAATATTAAATGCCATTGATAATGAAGCAATAGACAATTAGAGCAAATAGACATGTTTGACAAAAGTCTCTGACACAAACACAGATATGGTATAATGTATATATTGGATCTCATTTCTCTTGGTGATCAATTCAAAGTGTGGATTTATCACAAGTGCATCGGGGCGCTGTGTAGTGGGAAAAACGACAAGCGGGGAGAGACAAGCAGAGAGAAACAAGGAGACAGAGAGAATGGACACGAAGATTCAGTTGGCTAAGCAAAGAAAAGTAGGATGGATGAAATCAAAGAGGGGATGGGAGCGATATCATTTGCCGAAAAAGGAACGCAGGGAGACGGAGAACCTGGCTACATTTGAGAAAACGGACACAAAAGATATCTCTTGATAGGAAAAGTGTAGAAATAGGTTGTGATAAGAATTTACATGCGGAAGGGAATATCATTGATGAAACTTTGATATTATAGGTAGGACAATTGAGAAGTTAGAATTATCTAACAAAGAGGATGCAGTCTAAAGCCCTAACCACACCAAAGGGTCACAATGCAACTCCTTGGGTCCAAACGGTTGCAAGGAGTTGCATGTTGACCCTTGGGTACACAGCACAATACACTGGCCAAAAGTAGGTCCTTGAGATATATATATATATATAGTGACATTGTCACTATTTTCCAAATATAAGTAAAGCAAAAAAACTATGACTAAATATAAATACACTGCCAATGTTGGGGACAGGGACTAGTGGACAAGAGATCCAGAAGAACTAAAAGACAAGTCATTTTATGCTTGGCTGTGTGTCGGCTAGTTTCAAATAGTCAATGCATATATAGGTTTAAAATGCTCATGTGGCCTATAATAGTCGCTTCTTTTCGGCTTGTTTTCTCTCTCAAAATCTGGCAGCAACATCCTAAGACATGTCGGTGCTGGAACACATCACTCACATGTACTGGTGTAGTTCCCTTTATTGTGACAGTAGGTTTACTTACAGCAGTGCTTCTCAAACATGTTAGGCTCAGGTCACTCCTCTAAATAACCTGTTCATCCACGGCACCGTCGGTACGGTCGGCACGCCTGAATTAGTTTCTTTATATCACCTTACATTTGATTTATGTCATATTATGGCACGTGTCAATCTTTCCCCCTAAGTCCAATCTCTATCTCTAAAATAATGCTCAACTCCACTACAGTATATCTGGTTGCATTGTCCTGCAAACGGATCTGTTCAAGGTGTTACAGTACTGACAAGAGAGATATTTCCTCCATAAGAAATACTTAATTGAGACACCTCAATTGATATTCATAAGGCCGGCAACATTTGATACAATAGACAGGCTCTATGCATAGCAGCCATATTTGCCTTCCTTCCTTCACTGGTCTCACCCATGTTTACTTGTTTTTGTATTGTATGTTTTTGTATGGATAGTTTTATTACCACTTTTAAGAGCCTGCTCAGGGACTGCAGATGAAAATGACCTTCTGGCTAACTCTGGCTCATTTACATGGATTTGAAAAATGTTGATTAATGTGCATTGACCAAGTAAAAAAATGTTGGCTCACTGGAAACACTCTGCCGTGTACAAATAGAACTAAATAGACCCGTAAGACATTTGGTTCCATTTGTACACTCTCAGAGTTATGGGGGTCTTGGGAAAAAGAATAATAATAATAATAATAATTGGTAACACCTGTGAAGGAAGTATGGAAGCATGTATGGCTACGTATGCATAGAGCCCCTTTGCTATCTCTGGGAACCCAATCTACACACACAGCGTTTATTTAACTCTGAGAGTGTACAATCTCAGAGTCACAGACCCAGACAATCAGTATAGCTAGCAGACCTCCAGTAGACACTCTGTCCAGAGGGACAGCAGCAGGTTGAGTTTGTCCTGCTCAGAGTGCAGTTCCAGCTTCGCCACAGGGAGGCGCTCTTCTGCCTCATGGAGTTGTCTGATGGCCTGTAGGTGTGACAGAGGGAAGCGCAGGCCCTGAGGAGAGTAAATAGTAGTGGTTAAAGTTATACTGTAAAGTCATTTTTTTTCACAAAAAAGATTCCAACAAAAATGTATTTCTATAAACACATTTTTATTTGAGAGTGCCTGCTCCCTGACACCAGAAATGATGTATAGCGGCCAGGAGTCATTAGATCAGGGCTGGACAAATTCCACCCACCATTTTTTAAATGGACAGTTTCGATCCCCCCACTTTACCATTTGAAAATGTGTGTATCTGTAATCTGCTTGCATGGTTTCCTCCGCCATTGGTGTATGAATGGGTGAATGTAATGCACTTTCCCATATCAAATCCCTGTCACAAAATATTTTCAGATATTGATCAGCGGATTTAAACATTAGGAAGGAAGCAAACATAACTACACTTTAGAAACAGTAGTGTTCGTTAGACGTTAGTATGGACCAGTGGTTCTCAAACTGTGGGTAGGGACGACCAGAGGGGTCCCCAAATTATTTAGGGTGATGCCCAAATGATTAGACTGCCAAGACTGCCATAGACGTCCTATGGTCATTTCAGTGGTCAATGATAGATTGCGCGCTTCGTCAATGTATGAATGATACTAGGTTGCTAGGCGACCAAAACAACAGGACATGAACCCGGAAGTGAAGGTTTCTTCATCCGCAAGCCCCCAGTAAGGCTATCCAACGTTGAAGCTGCCACTACTTACTGGCGAAAAGTGTAACTGCAGCACTTGCATGCAGGTGGACGGACGTTCATTCCACTCGCTCGTGCCATTGAGTTATAATGGTACTTCCGGCAGTCTCCCGGGTGCTTCACAACACCACTGAGCAACTTCCCCTGAAATGAATAGCTTGGGGCCGGCGCTGTAGCTCCGGTCCTCACTCAATCCTTTTATAGCTACCTCTATGGTCGTCCGCCTCCACGTCATCAGATTTAAAAAAAAATAGATTCATCTCGGATTAATTTCCCAGATTGTGATTTTGGTCAAAAAAAAGCTTTCAACTAAAGAACCGATGATTGTGGTTACAAAATTAATGTAAGTTTGAGAACAACTGGTATCACGCTCAACATAGCCCAATGCACCGATTCGAACGGGCAGCTACTTTACCACGACACCACCCGAGTACTCCTGAGCTTTAACTTTCTAACCAGAAAACAAACGTTAACATTTATTTTCTACAAACGCAGTAGCTTTTACCTGAGAAACGGACTCATCCTGCACGCCATCACCCATCATGTGACACTCCCTGAGGTTCCTCAATGAATGCAATACATACACCACCAGCACTGTGGCCTCATCCTGCTCGCGCGCGCGCGCACACACACACACACACACACACACACACACACACACACACACACACACACACACACACACACGAAAGAGCATTTAAACTGTGTGCATTCATTTACTACATTACAATTATAGATCTAGAAAACAGCAAGACAAGAACACAACTTGTCTAAGTGCGACGCATTGTGTGAGCTTGTAGATCGGCAATTTTCAGCAAAGATGTTTATTAATGTAGAGAGAAAACAGGGGCCCTGAGGGAGGGACTGGTATATTGTGAATGTATGTTGGTAAGTTGGCAACATTTATACTCACCGTTCTGTCTTGGCTGGGTTCTACTGATATAACCATGTGATCTTTGAACCTCAAGCGCACACTGTCCTCTAGTGCAGGAATCTTCCCATCTGCGCGCACACGCACACACACACACACACACACACACACACTGGTGGGTCGTAAGGATATCACAAGTAGCAAAACATTCAAATAATGTCATCGTATTGCTTTGTTTAAAAGCTTGAAACCATTCTGATAGTAATAAATAGGAGCTAATTAAAGTAGCATATACCACGGTAGTAGGCCCTCTTAATACAGAACATCATAATGTTTTTCTTTTTTCATAAAACATTCAACTTCCTTGGCACCCAGACAGTGCCCACTTAGGAGACCAAGAACTTGTGTACAATGTCGCCTCTAGTGGCTCCAATTGGGATGGTGCCATTTCATAAATTAATCGTCTTTGATAGAACCTATTGTGACAAGCCTAGCTGTGATATGATGTCATATATGTTATAAGTGTCATACGTACATGGTGTGATGTCGGTGTCATTATACGGAGGCAGTCTGTTGGTGACAAAGTCTCTCTTCATGTCGTTGGACCTCAGATCCTGCTGCCCTGCGTCCAGTTCATCTGCTGCACGTCTAAGGAAGGAGGACAGGGACCTGCGAGTGTCACCGCTGTCACCCCTGCTCTGCGCGTGCACACACACACACACACACACACACACACACACACACACACACACACACACACACAAAATGTACTGAATAGCAGCAGCACTCCACTGAGTCCACTCTACAGCTCCGTCCTCGATGCGAAGCAGAAAGCGTGGAAGTCCGTGGTCAGACAATGGTCTGCCACCAACCCCATGTGAAACCCAAGTGTATATTCATATAGGCAATGCCACTTGCTGCACTTGTTTATCTGTTGGATTTGGATATTAAGTACCATTTGATTAAAAAAAAAAAAAAAACAGTGAGTGTCTCAGCCCTGCGGTCGCTCTTGCCTTATTATCATTGTTTTACTGACCCCACTTTGACAAGCAGTGTCAAAGTAAAAAAAAGTCCTACGATTTGTCACACACGTTACCGCAGTGAAATTTGTTTTCCGCATTTGTCCCATCTCTTGGAGCGGTTGAGCTGCAGCCAAGGAGCGGTGAGCTGCAGCCGTGCCGCGCTCGGGAATAATTTTGATTAGTAGATTTGACCCCCCAATCCAACCCTTTGATGCTGAGTGTCAAGCAGGGAGGCATTGGGTCCCATTTTTACAGTCTTTGGTATGACCCGGCCGGGGATCGAACCCCTACCTCCCAGTTTCAGGGCAGACACTCTAACCACAAGGCCACTGAGCTGGTTATAAGCCAAGCCTGTATCCTTGTGCCAGAGGAGGCAGGGTCTCACCAGTAAGAGTCTTGGGGGCATGCCCCGTCGCATGCTGACCTCCCTTTTCATCATGTCAAACATCACGGTGGGAAACACATCCAACAGTAGATCACCCAAACACCTGAGGAGAGAGAGAGAGAGAGAGAGAGAGAGAGGGGTGGTGGATCAGAGATAAGCATAAAGAAGGCGGACTAACTAAAACTAGAACTGTACCAATATGTAATAATTTAATAACTTTAACCCATTAAAACTTGGAAAGCATCTGTTATTTTAGATTTTAAACCATTATCTTATACTTCGGCTATTCAAAAATAGCAGATATACAAGCTTATACTGTATATCTGAGAGCAACATTAGAGCAAGGGATAGGGATAGGGATGGGAACATTACTGTATATTTAGTAGTTATGCCAATAAATTAATCCCCACAGTAGGGAGGACGTAGGAGTACGTGCAATGACAACCAGTATCATGCACCCTCCCTGCCCGGCTTCCCTCCCCCGAGCAGACCAATAAGTGTTCGCATAGACGGACGACAAATGCGGACGCGCCACGGTGGATTTGAACCCACAACCTCCATGGTGGTGGGCAGGGACTTTTACCACTGTGCCACCTGAGCGGCCACCAAAAGGAAGGACGAGTTAACATACATGTTCTGGTAGGTGCTGAGGGTGAGGTGGGTGGAATGCTCCACTCCCACTGGGGTGTCTGCCTGGTGAATGGTTCCTCTGGGGAAATACAGCAGGTCACCTGCCTATTATGATAAACAAACATACATTCGAGTCATGTTTCTATACTTCAGTTAGCCAAACAGCTTAGCAAAATTGCTAAACCAATCAGGAGAGAGAACTCACAAAAAGGTTATTCTTCGATATATTGTGAGGGTGGTGGTAATAGAGCAGTATCCTGGCTTGGCCATACAACTAATGTATATATGTTTTGTTTTGCACCGGCAGATTTGCGTCTGGCCACTGCAAGGCTAATAGAGCAGGAGTTCCTACCACCAGTATGTGGCCCGGCGCCGGTCTGTGGGACATGTACCACTAGTATGCGAGAAGGCAGCCAGGAATTCCAAGTTTTCCCCTCCCTGAATTAATAACCTTGCATGACCAGGACTTTCCAACAACATGCTACTTCCAGTGCTGCATAACAGTGACAATCACTGTTGAATCCTTCCTATCTTCATCTTAGCCTTCAGCATGTGTTGAGCTGCGTTACTAAGCTGTATTGACGCAATCGCTCTAATGAACACTAAACAGGATTATTTCATTCAAGTTCAACTACCAGGTAAAGAAATGCGTCTATCTGCAGGTTTAACTAAGGTTTTCCACCTGTTCAAAGTCATTTCTGATACAGAGTCACAGACGTTACCATTTAGGTCAATGATATAATATTGTGTAGTGAATTGATATAATCAGCAGGCAGTCATGGACTGCCAGTCAACTTCTGTATTTTGGTATGATTGATACACAGCTCTTATATGACACGATCCAAGATTTCTATCTATGGGGAATTTCTAAAGGGAAAATAATCTGTGACCCAAGGGCATAGCGCCCTCTAGCGGTAGCGATGTCAGACTTCGGTTCTCTATTCACCTTTTTCATATGGCCCATAAGTCTTTGTGTGTGCATAAGTTCCTCTTTCTCTTGCTGTGTTGCCAGTTTTGAAGGGAGACAAGTGACCAGGTCTATATGAAAACAACCACAAATGAAAATAGCTGATTTACAAGCTCACAGCGACACATTGTTGTTGAGAGGTCTGTTATATAAAAACACATTGAGAATAAATCAAAATATGTTTTAAACATTTTTTTTAAAAGGCACAAAATATGTTCAGATGGATGTCTGTGGACAATTACATATTAATCTGGGGTTCCTTGATGTGAAGAAATGTGGAAGCAAGCCCAAATAAGCAACTACTGTACACTTTAGAATCAAGCCCCAAAAAATCAGCAACCAGCAACTACCAATCATTTATTTGCAAGTGACTTTACAGGAAAACAAAAAAAGTCAAAGGTTGCTTATAATTAAGGAGACATGGGAACGCGGCCTGAAGAAAGGAAAGCACACACACACAAGGAGCCCCAGTGCCGTGGCGGGGAAAAACGTGGATATACATCTTACTTTGAGTATGATGTCGTGGGAGGGGCTGCCGATGCGCTCCTCAGGCTCCAGGCTGTACTCCCTGGCCAGGGGAACCGTAGGAGGATACAGACGCCAGTGTTTCTGGCCCTCCAGCTGCAGAATGAACACCTAAAGACACATTTGGAAACACATCACTTCAAACTTCAGTGGTTCTCAAAACCTTTTCATGTCAAGGACCCCCAAAATGATATGGATTTTGGCCGCAGACCTCCATCTCAGAAAATGTTAACCCATTTAGACCTGAGTTAAAAACATTCACTTTGAAAGAATATATATTCAAAGATTTGCGCCACATTTTTACGATTTTTCAAAAATAGTAGACCTACAAGTTCGTAGCACGCTAGCCCTGGTCCAATGCTTACAGCGAGTGACTCTCTCTGACGCCTTGTGGAAGTACCTTCCACAGCCCTCTGGTCATATTTCCACTCCCGTGCGCTGTTTTTCTAATACCAGCAAATAAACAAAACGACGTAACCACTCACCGAAATAAAACCTGCTAGACCTTGGTAAAAGTCTATTCTCGAACCTGGGAAGCGTCTCAGGTCCCCAGTTTCTCTCTAAAATGCACTTTGTGTCATTTTAATAACGCAATGTACCCTGAATTTACCGGGCAGAGTCATTTCTTCTACTATGGCATTTCCGGGTTTTACCCGCGCCGATCTGGCTGGATTCATTTTATTTAATGATTAAAATAGTGCATTTTAGAGAGAAACTGGGGACCTGAGACGCTTCCCAGGTTCGAGAATAGACTTTTACCAAGGTCTAGCAGGCTTTATTTCGGTAAGTGGTTACGTCGTTTTGTTTATTTGCTGGTATTAAAAAAACAGCGCACGGGAGTGGAAATATGACCAGTGGGCTGTGGAAGATACTTCCACAAGGCGTCAGAGAGAGACACTCACTGTAAGCATTGGACCAGGGCTAGTAGCACGCCACTCTGTGGCGCGCTATGAGCTTGAGCTCATATGAGCTATGAGCTCGTAGCACGCCACTCGGTGGCGTGCTACAGCTGTGGACTCGGACCACTTAAATGAAGTGGACTCGGACCCAGACTTTTTTTCCCTCCCTGGAAATAAAAACGTCTGGGTTTCCTACGAGGCTACCTTGCAACTGACATTGGGGATAATGGTTACAAGTAGTTGCCTGGCGAATCATTGTTGCAGTTTAATAATGACTAATAAATGACTATTTATATTTGTATTCAAAGAATAAGCCATACATACAAAGCTAAATTGCAGTTAGGTTACTTTTATTACATTTCACAATACCTACGTCAGATACAAAAAGCTATAATTGAAATTTAATTTGACATATGTGGTTTTCACACAAACATTTTAGGTTGTTTATGAACAACAAAATGCCATTTATACAAATGAACAGCATCTTTTATTTTATTGGGAACACTGTACCTCTACGTCATCGTAGTGGGAAGGCAGCCCCTGGGATTCCTGGGGTGTGATGTATACATTGGAGCCGACTAGAGAGCCAAAGAAACATTCCAACATCTCCTGAATCCTCCACAAGTCATCCTGAGAAAGACATGGAGACAATACTATTAAGATTAAGGTATACATTTTAATGTTGTATTGTTGAATTTGTTGTATGCTGTATTGTACTATGATGAAAACTAGTAGATATAGGAAATATTTCTATGTCTTTTTAGTTCTGTCTGGCTTTAAGACTGGAGCAGAGGGCACAACGTCATCTTGAACTATAATAATTTTATTAAACATGCAGGCTGAATAAAAACCTTGTATAAAAGGTGGTTTAAATAAATAACACACGTGTGAATTGTGGACCGGTCAGTCAAATTTGAGTGGCTTTTGTCAGTGTAGCTGCTCATTTGGGCTCACTTCCTAACAAGTTTGTTCTCAAAAGGTTGCATGTCATTGATTGAAGTATATATTAACAGAATGGGTACATTTCACATGAAAGCACAACTCAAGGACCTCCACATTCATTTAACATTTGTGACAACCACATTTTGTACATTTGTTTACAACTTTTTTTTATATAGCAGATCTACAAGCTCACAGCGCGTGCGAGTCGCGACACGTTGTGAGCTTGTAGAACTGATGAATATGATGCGTTAAACTAGTCCCTTTTTTGGGCTTGCTTACATAGACATGGTTGTTCGTTTCTTTTGCTAAATCGGACAACACTGGTTATCACCTTGAATCTTTGTGGCTGATGGAACTGGATGGTGGCTTTCTTCTGAACAAAGTCCTTGTTGAGAACGTTGTATTTGACTCTGCCCTCCTTGTTCAGAGTCTTCTTCTTGCCCTGAACACAGCGACACACGTTCAGGTCTCTGGCATATTCCAAGCCCTGGGGATAGGGTTCAAACATCAAGTTGATTAATAAAACAATAAATGATAATCATTTTTGTATTTTATTTTTTTGGGGGGGGTGGAGGGTACATTTAATGTAGCCTTTTTTTTCTCAATGCAAACATGTATTATATTGTTCACGTTGATTCGTTGACATAATGAAAAATAAAACAAATAATGAAGTAAACAAAATGCTTTTCCCTTAATCAATTAATCAAAATTATTTATGCTTGCTTTTTTCCCGCTTTTTCCTAAAACGTTCGTCCTACTCCTCCCGGCCAACACTCAGCCCGTAGGAATATATGAAGTGACAAGTATCCCCCTCCCCACCTTTATGTAAACGCTCGACAAAGTCGGTGCACCCTGACGGTTTCGAACCCACAACCTCCGCCACCCGAGCACCCATCGATCAATCAAAAAAGTTAGCAATAATATAATCGCAGAGAAGAAGATAATGGACGGTTGGCAGGCCTACCTCGGAACACAGGCCCTTCAGGTCAGACAGCTGGAACAGGGACTGGTAGTACGAGGCTGTAGAAGGATCAGACCTGTGCAGATGGAGGGGCTTTTTCTCCCAGTACTCCTGGAAGAACTGCTCCAGCTCCATGGGGGCGATGAGGCTTTGGAACAGGCTGCGAGGCGTGTCAAAGCACAACGGAGGAGAGCCTCTCCTCTGTTTAGCCTCAACGCCTGCGGCCTCAGCCTCCTCGACAGGACGTTTGGCGGCAGCTTTCCCTTCCTTTGACATTTTCAATCTGGGGAAAAGATTAGTGGTGGTGAACTGGTGGATTGTCATGCAAATAATTGCTAGTTAGCGATTTAATTTGGTTTCTGTCGTTGAACACTGGAACATGTGAATAGAAATTACCTGGCTTTTAGGATTTTAAGTTGCACAGGTGCCGTTATGACAAATAACCGAAATACTAATCCGCCGTAGATGTTATGAGCTACTTTCTGTCAAGAAATCCTGTGCAGACCTGATTATTTCCAAGTGTTTTTGAGTGGTGCAACCACTCCAAGGAACAGCAATGTCCGTGTGTTGGTTCATCTATGTGTCTGCCTATGTATGTGACGTTAATGAGCACCAGTCTGACTATTAGTACCAGTAGGGTGCTGTTCTGCACGTGCTGCACTGTTGCCTGCTAATGAGAGAGAGGGGGGGGGGGGGGGGGAGTTGCAATACTCAGTTCACACAGGTGTGATTTTTTAATTAGAAGCGCTCGTTTTCAAAGAAAGCAACATCCTATTTCCAATGATTTCCAAACTCTTCCAAACACTTTTTATGTATTGACAGAAAAAGTAGCTCATAACATGTCTACGGTGGATTCTTATGAAACAAAACCTTTGCAGATAGAAAGAGCATAATTCAAGCTTTCCATACAGGTGAATGATGAGTTTAACGTTGGTTAATACAATCAGATAGGACTTTTCTGTTTAGATGTATGGGCTGTCAGGAGTTGATATTGCAACTCTAGATTCCAGATATTAAAGATATGATCTAAGAGTTGCTTGTGTATAATTGGATCCATTCGAAGACATAGCCTATGTTATTATTTTCATTTCCTGAAAAGTAAAAGTTTTGGACATGCAGGCTTTTCACATGACAGGTGATATGCATATAGGGAACACCATTGTATTTGATTGTACTGTATTCTGAGATGTCTTCCAAAATAATAGGATCAGCTGCTGCATGGGATCTAACCTTATATATCAACACAGTCTGATCAGGCCAGGGTTAAATAAAGACACGGCTTATTATTAAACAGTGAAAACCACAAAAGCCCTAACAAATATCAACCTCAAATAAAAATTACATCACTAGCATCTTATTCCATAACAGTATTTTCACACGTTTTTGTAGGACAGTTCAGATTGAGACTTAATCTCATAACAGTAACATGCAATTTACACCTTAACAGTTAACAAGGACAACTTTAAACGTTTAAAACAGATCAAACTCACCAGGTTTTTTCCCTTAGACGAGCTTCCTTAGTTCCTTCACACCCACGTGAGTGTGAGTTGTGTGCTAGACGTTAATCAGTCCGACAGGAAACGTGAGGCGGCCAAAGCAACGAGAACATCTTCTGCATCTTCAAACAACATGTAAAGAAAGACTTTAAATTCCATATGTTAAGCCATCAAATTAAAGTTATGACGCGGGTGATACAACTGCCATGTCACGATTTATATTTAAAAGAACAGCACGAATATAATGTAAACAATGTGTACACGCCACGGAAAACCGACAACATTCACTGCAACACCGACAGAAAAATCACTGATGTAATGACCTAAAGAGGACACCAGATGGCGGCGTTGTATTTATTTCTAAACCCAGTTATTTATAACCAATCTCCTAATACAATTGTGGCTATTATAATGTCTCAGCAGAACCGGGTCGCCGCCGGGGTGAGAGTTGGAACTCTCCACCTACGGACACAATATTCGCAATAATCCAGTAAAAGTAAAAAGTACCTCAACATTGTACGCGCATAATTAGCTGTACACACCTTCACCAGCAGGGGGCGGTAGACAAGACACCAACTCACCGCCACGTTCAGTCTTGACAAGCAGAAGTCGTTGACTTGTAGGGAATGTCCGTTCACTTCACATTGTTATTGTAAACACAGCACGGAGACTCAGAGAGAGCTGCCGACTGCCGTTAAGTTTATCGTTAGAGACTTGAGTCATATAGTTCCACTTTAGAATAGGATTATAAACACAGAGCTCTCCAACATGACTGCTTTACTACAAACACTGAAGTCCCTGATAGAGCAGCGGCTGAATGTAGTAGCCAAGGACATCTTTATGGACGTGGAGAGGATCATCACAGAGCTAGAGGACTCCACAAAACAACACACACTACTGCAGATACACCCAGCAGGTTGGTACGCTGAGCAGAGCCACTCACTCTCGGGCACTCACTCGCTCACTCCAGCATGGTGGTGTTATTTCGGTGAAATAAGAAATTTGGTGACCTGCTGAAATTTGTGACAACTGACAATCGTGTAGAGTAGACAATCACATAATGCCAGTGTCCGAATGTAAATCGTTGCGGTTTGTTTATTAGCAAAGTTCAACCTATTCAGGCCACGTATTTAAAAACCTCCACGTAAATTGTGTGAAGTCCACAAGATGGTCACCAATGTCACCAAAGTCCGCCATGATGCTGGAGTGCGCGAGCGAGTGTGGACTGTGGGTGAGCGAGTCACAGTGGCCGAGATTTTGGGTATTGGAGTGTCCAGGGTCCTTGAGGGGGTTCCAGGTGCCCTAGCTCAAAATGATGGAGAGTTGGTGTAACCAAATGGACCCTTGTAGATATTTAACCATTTGGAGTCCATTTGGTTTCATTTTACGCTCTGAAGTTAAATTATTGTTTAACATCTGCATTACAAATATTTTGTATTTCAATCAAAGTTTGCCTGTTTTGCCTCTCCTAATTGTACCTATTGTTTATAATGGGTTGAATCTAGAGTTGCAATACACTCCATTGACAACTCCTGCTTGTATTAAACCTTAAACTCACACATTGCACAATGCATTAATAAAAACGAGTGCTTCCCAACTCCAATACTCAGAAAAGCTTTCACTTGCACAGAATTTCTAGACAGAATGCATCTATTCTGGACAGAATTGCATCCATCATTATGGATGCAATATATTTTTTGAAACAAAGTGCTCTCTCCTATTTGTAGATCTCCCATTTCTATCGGTGTGTAAAGCGGAGGAACCGGAACCTCCACATGAGGAACCAGAGCCTCCACAGATGAAACGGGAGGAACACGAGGAGCTACTTCTAAGACCAGAGGAGGCTGATGGGTTAACGCTGACATTATCCCACTGGAACCAGAACCTTGACACTCTCTCAGGTAAAAAAAAACAAAAAAACGACCCACATGCTGAGCGGTTTTGCTCATTCCACGAATACACCATCCGTGCAAGTGATACCTCGTTTTAAAGACTAATCAAGCTTTCCAACGTTATAAAATTCAATACAAATTGGTATTATCGAAGGGGAGTAATATTCAACAGAAATAAAGTTTCCGAACTTAAAAAAAAAAAAAGGTTTATGTTTATATATGTTCTTTTTTTGGGTAAAAGGTTACATTTTGCAGCTTTATTTTTGTTGATTTTGTTCATCTGCCTGCCAGTGTCTGTCAGCCCAAAGACTTTATCACACAACAACGTGCACTGGTCCTCCAAGTCACCGATTGAGTAAGTCACCATTTTTATTATACTTGAAATAAATGGGCCATTTCACCCATGTCTTCATATAATTGGTCCTCACTAATGCTCATTATAAGATGTCACCATTATTTCATTGAATTTTTGTATTAAAGGGAGAACAATTACTTGTATTATAGCTTTCCATGAATAGAAGGGGACAGACTTGTGTATAGAGGACTACAGTTATAGGATAGAAGAAACCGTTGCCCCTCTTAGATTTCAGCCAGGCAGCACTGTTGCGGCACATGCATTTACTGTTAAAAAACATAATGTTAAGTTCATTTTAATTCACAATGCTACTTCTGTCTAGAGTATTACTACGCTTGGCTCAACTGTGATCTCACTCCACCACGCCCTTTCCCCATTTCTAATTTCTATAGGATGCTGGAAGTCAGTAATGTGATCCGGGCCAGAGTCCTCTCTGCACTTCCCAGTCTCCCTGTCGAGGTGCTGGGCCGTGTTGTGGAGTGGCTGATAGATCAGGGAGCATTGACGGCGGAAGATCTGCGCTATGTGACGGTGGAAGACCTCGAAGGGCTCATGACACCCATTCAGTGCAGAAAACTTCTGAAGACCATGAGCCACCCTGACAATGACAAGTACTTGTAACTTTGAGGGCATTACATTAAGTTTGACATGGTTCCACAACATTGTGAAAATAGCCAAACTACCGTCTCACAATGCCTTGCACTGCGAGGCGTTGTCAGCTAAGTTCATTCAAGGACTTCATTCTAGACTGCTACTGCTGTCTAGAGTATTACTATGCTTGGCTCGACTGTGATCTCACACCTCCACACTCTTTTCCATTTCTAATTTCTATAGGATGCTGGAAGCCAGTTATGTGATCCGGACCAGAGTCCTCTCTGCACTTCCCAGTCTTCCTGTAGAAGTGCTGGGCCGTGTGGTGGAGAGGCTGATGGAGCACGGAGCAGAGACTGAGGAAGACCTGCGCTATGTAACGGAGGAAGACTTCGAAGGGCTCATGATGACACCCATTCAGTGCAGAAAACTTCAGAATGCCTTGAAACGCGCAGGTAATTAATTTGTAACACGTCATTGTTTTCCGCCCGCCCGCTCATTAGTCCGACCATTAATAACCCTAACTGCAAGCAGAAGCCATGGGGTGAGTCAGCCACGTAGTCGGACTAATGTCCGACTACGTCCTCATATAATTAAGGTTTTAGATTTCAGTGAGCACACAGTATCCTGTTGCAAAATGTGGCAATAGTAAACCGATGGTATGCATATAACAAAGAGCACTAGGTTTGTCTAGATAGGCCTATAATGCTGAATGCACTGTTCATTTCTGTGAATAAATTATTGATGAAAAATGACTACCTTTTTTCGCTGACATAAACTATATAAAAACCAAGCTATGATGACTAAAACTATGACTAAATATATCGTCAATTTTGTCAACAAATAAAAACTAGACAAAAATGTTTGGGAGGGATTTGTGGACAAGCGATCCAGTAGAACTAAGACATGTCATTTTATGTTTGGTTGTGTGTAGTTGTAGTGCTCCGAAAATAGCAGATTGACAAGCTGAGATTGGCTTGTAGATTGTCTATTTTCCACACAAATACAGTACATGTAGTTTAGGGATAAGGGATAAGGGTGGCGCAAGATGGAGCCCTATGACTAAAACCAAAAATTGCTGTCAAAATTAACACTGGCTGACTTTCTCCATTCTAGAGCCTGAGTCGATGTCTGCCCCACCAAGGCAGATGTATTCATGTGTGCCACTGGACCAAAGCGCTTCAGTTTCAACAAGCAGTCCCACGTCCTCTCCGCCGGCATCGCTCACACGCTGGCCTGAGAATTTCAAAGTAAACTGGGACAAACTGCCCCCCAGTCTACTCACAGCCCTCCGGAATGGAAAAAGGCCTTCGCCGGTAGACAGGCGGCACATGGTCCGTGTGATCGTCAACGACATGCAAAGAATCGCTGTGAATCCACGCAGAGCTGAGTGTATCGTCGTCATAAGGAACATTGTGGACCAGTATCCCCAGTCGTTTGCTCACGATTCTCTTCTATCTCAAATGAAGGCGCGCGTAGATCACGTGAACAGAAAGAACCCTCTTGCTCGTCACAGAACACGGAGAAATCGGGCTAAACCACCAGGCGGACCTCCAGACACTTACGGCTGCACACAGTGGCAACCCGAGCTTCCACCTGATGAGGAGACGAAAGAATCTCTGGAAGATAAGAGACGAACGCTGACAGATCTCTTTTCCTTGGGTATGGAAAGTACGGATGTGTCAAAGCTGATGGAAACGACATATTCCTTGCAGCGCCAAATGATAAACGCCGATCCAGCGCCACGTCTAAACGATGTGAAGCAGCGATGGCCAAATTTGTTTTCCCCGAGGAGCATGTGCGCTCATTTCGAACGGCTGACGGACGTTCCGATTCTCCGAGAGATCGGGGCTTTTCTCGAAGAGCGTGGCAGGATCATCATGGAGTTCTTCATACGAAACCCTACCAATGATGCTGTAAAGGCTGTTCTCCACAGGACGGAGTGCAGTGTGACTGCCGCAAACATCCTGCAGCTTTTAATGGCACACTTCGAGGAGCCACTGGATGCCCTCGTTATCCAAACAGATGTACGATTTGTACCTTTTGTTACAGTGTCTGATTTAAACTGTATTAGCATAGTTAGACTTCTTTCATTAAATTAACTTAATTCAATTTTTTTATTAGCATTGTAGTTCATTGTCAGCCACCATGCATCTGGAAGGTTTAACGTGCTTTTTCTTTTTTTAAGGAGTCTGCTTCCCCAGCCTTTGTGCAGTCGACTGTCCCACTTGCTGACACCCCACGTTTGATTGTGGCGGGTGAGTATACAATGCTCAATGAGAATAACATGGGACAGCTGCACTCCTTGTTTACAACGTGGCTAAGACTACAAATTAGACAAAGGGCCTATATTACAACCATATAGCATTTCTAAGAAACCTAAAAGAAAGTTGGCAGGGATAGATGCATTTTCTAATATCTATCAATGCAAAACTATGGAAACCAAATCAAATGACCGTATTGTCCCGTATATAAGATGACCCCCATTCCTCAAGACTCATTGGAGAATGGGCTCTATGCACACAGAATAACTTCCTAATTTCGAGCCCCTTCCCTACTTCCTACCGATGTTACTAATTAAGAGTGGTTCTCAAACATTTTAATTTCAAGGACCCCCATAACATAACGTACAAATGGAACCAAATAAAATACGTGTCCATTTGGTTGCATTTGTGCACTCTCAGAGTTTCAGACCGGTACGCGGCCATTTGGTCAAACATAATTCGACTCAAATTTAATGTAACAGATTTTCATACTTTGTCATACAACCATAAACAATCTGAAGAGATTGATTCCATTTTGTTTCTTTCTTTGTTTCTTGCTTTCTTTCTTTCGTCAGGTCCAATGAATGAGTCAAACCAGCGATGGATGATGAGCATACAAAAGCAGGTGTTGTGTGAGGGAGAGTCGTTTCTGGTTGGACTCGCTGTGCTGTTCTCCTCGTACTACAACTTCAACCTCCAGTATCAGCATGACGCAGCGTGCACACTGGAATTCATTCAGAGGTGCGAGGTTGTTCCACACACAGACCCCTTTTCCACCGGTTGGTTCCCAATGGGAACCGGTTCAGTTCTTTTTGGTTTTTAGTCCATGAGCCAGAGCTCCAAAATTGTTGGGCAAACTAGACTTATATTAAATTGTTTATATGATCAATACGTACATTAATACATGATAACCCTTCCACAGTTTTTTCATATTTTCGATTATTTTGCATATTTTCCTACATAATGCCTCATTTGCATATTTAAAAAATATTATTATTATTATTTAAAATGTGTAATACAATAAATCATTGTCTTCGTGCAAGTACTCAATTGGGGAAGTTTCATGGTGATAACAATCTAATATAGGTATGGTTTTGCAACTCAATTCATAATTAACGTTCCAATTTTGGAGCTCTGGCTCATGGACTAAAAAACCAAAAAGAACTGAACCGGTTCCCATTGGGAACCAACTGGTGGAAAAGGGGCCACAGAGACATGCATGACGCAGTGTGCACACTGGAATTCATTCACATTTAGGAGCTTTGTACTACACTGTTTACCAAGTGCGTCGGGACCCAATTGTTTTTGTATTTTTAGGAGAAAAAACGAAATCGAAGAAATTCCCGAATCCCTAAAAAAAGAAGAAAAACTAAAGTAGTGAAAATAGCTGATCTACAAGCACACAATGCGTCGCCACAAAACAATTATAATATAATATAATTATGCTAAATGCCTAGATTGGTACGATTGTCACATTTCACTTCATGTGAAATGTGACAATCATTATGGTTCAATATTCTCCACCACTACATTGCACCTTGCTTGATATTTTGCATTTGTAAATCGATGGGCCCAAAAAAGAAGAATATCTTTTTGTTCTACATCGTCTTTCAGATGCTGCATTGTTGTCTGGCCTGAGAGGTGCACAAAAGCAAGCCAGGAGATGATGGTGCAAAACAAAACATCGGTGAACCCACATGTCAGCGCACTCATGGAGAAGCTCAGCAACTCAGACCTGTACCCAGGGCTTAAAGTTCTCCGTCCTAGGGACGGATTTCCGTCCTGAGGATTTCGTAGCAGGTCTTGGGATTTTTTTTTTTGCTTCAACCCCTGCCTGCCAGGGTGCTTGAACCACTGTTCTGTTAAAATGCTGCTGTGCATGCTCTTAGAGGAATCTGTTTTCTGTGTTTCTCTCCCCCTCTACTGATTTTCCTGCTGTCCTCAATAAACCTTATGCAGACTTCTTGCCATCTTGCCAAGTTAATGGCAGCGTGGCAAGTTGGCAACTAGCCACAACTAGCCTCGATTTCAGTAAAGCAACGTCCTGCTGCCTCCTGCATTATGTGCAAATTCAACAGGTGGCACGCACTACGCCGGGCCCATTGAGTGATATCCAACGAGCAATTCCAAACTCCAACACTATCATCTGCAAGGAATGTCTTGACAGAAAGTAGTTCATAACATGTCTACAGTGGATTTTTATGAAACACTTTGCACATAGAAAGAGGATAATTTAAGCTTTTTTGTACAGCTGCAATGTTGGTGAGTTTGACATTGTTTAATAGAATCGGATTCTGTTTGGATGTATGGGCTGTTAATGGCAAATTGCGGCAACCTGCCACTAGCAAGATATCCGCGGTCTGCATAAGGTCAATCCCAGGTCCAGCTCATCAGTGAATAATAATAATAATAATAATTCCTCAACTCCGCCTCACCATTCTCAGTGGTCTACCAATCATCTCCATTAACTTCCCCACCATGTTCAGACCATGCTCCTCTGGCTGTGTTCAGACTTACAGGCGTATGTGTCAAAGTCAGGCCTGTTTCATGCACTTCTGTTCAATATTGTTTCTGGGAAACTAGGTCAGAGCTGGGGTACCTTGTACATTTTCATCACATATTTTCTGTTAGGTGTGTGTTAGTGCCACCCTCTGAATTTCTGTTCGTTAGTGTAGTAGGTTTTGTTTAATTTTCTATAGAGAAGTTATTTCCATTTGTTCAAGAGATGGTAGTAGTTGGTTTTATGCTATTTTGATGTGGCACTCACCTGTCATTTTCCCTGCCTTTTGTTCAGACACTTGTTAAATAAAACACTGAATACTGTGTATCCATCAGATTCCTCCATTCTTTCACTGGATATATTATGTTGTCCCTTTAAAACCCTATAGGCCTACCACCAGTTAGGGACATAACTATCAGGGTGCTTGAATCCCACCCGGTTATATTAAGGTCTCCACACACCGGGCGCGAATTCGGATTTCTCATCTGCATTTCTCCATCGGTTTTCCGAAAAACGTGGCCGGTGTGCAACCACCTTTACTGTATGTTAAAAATCCTGCTGTGCGCTCCACGTGCAGCCTGTCAATTCGTGGCCACCCCATCTCAGGCTCTGACAAAGCTATAGAGGGTATGCACGTGACATCATCAGCATACCCGGAACGGAATGCCTACTGAGTGGCAAAGAACTACTTTCTGGCCTTGACAGCCCATACATCCAAACAGAAAAGTCCTATTTGATTGTATCGAATTACTTTAAACAACATTAAATTCACTTTGTCACTCGATCTGCCATTCACTTTATGCATGCGCAATTGCGCATACACTCTATTGCCCTACGTCACTCAGCATGAGCTTTTCGGAAGGGCGGAGAATCATCCGAAAAAGACTAGCTCTATTCACACTTTATTTTTTCAGATTATTTCCCCCTTCTGCTGTTAGTGGGATCATCACAGTAACTACACTTGTTCCGTAGATGGAATGATCCCAGCTGGGACAGGGCTAGGTTCCAGCCCTGACCTGCACCGCTCAATAAATGTAATTCACACTTATTTACGAGCTGGATTATAGACTTTATAGAACATTCCCTCTGAGGTCTAAAATAGCAGTGATTCCATATATTCTAGAGGTTTTTGTGTCTAGAATGTGTTTGTCCTTTACGTCAACTTGAGTCATTGACTGCAAGAATTATTTCAGTCTGTGTCCGTTCCCTGCCAAATGTCCGTTCAGTGAGGTGCCTTATTCAAGGCAAAACAAATACCCCGGGTCTTGAACCGGAAGTTAGTGAACGGCCAAGTGGCCCACTGCTCCTCCTTGTGAATAGGGGGAGGGCTGTTTTACTGAGACAACATGTAGTCCTGGAAGTAGGTGAGCCCAGTGTCCATGACATCATGGAGACCATGGACACTTTGAAATACTAAAATATCTAAAAACACATATTACAAGTACTGTCAAGGTCCACAGGTGTTTGGTGCCCTTAAAGGAGTAGTTCACTCCAAAAATACTTATTTCAAACAATTACACAACCCATGAAACCTTGAATTCATGTTTTTGTTACATTCTTGAGCCAATAGTTTGACCGGCAGAGTCAACCGGTAGGAGAGACTCAAAGAGACTAGTCAAGACTACTGACCGATTATCCGGCCGGTAAAAAATGCAGTTCAAGAACCGATGACCCGGTAAAAAATGCAATAATGTAATCGTTTTCTCTGATATTATCTTTTTTCCTAGACCTCCTGCACTTCCCTGTGTGTAAAGAGGGGGTTTCCCCTGAACTGGAGAGCCTCATTTTGACCCAGGAGAAGCCAGAGCTTCCACGGATTAAAGAGGAACAGGAGGAGCTACCTCAAAGAACAGAAGAGGCTGAAAGGTCAACGGTGACATTGCTATCGGTGACAAGTGAAGATTATTATGAAAATAGACAGACAGAGCCTCTAGCCTGCACAACTACTGGACACATGAAAACGTACTCCGATGTGGAGGACTGTGGATCATCACAACCAAGTAGTGATGGCCAGCTCCTCTCTTATCATTCTGTATTTGACACTGTAGTCAGTGAAGAATGGAAGGAGACAAAGGGAGATCAGTCAGCTGCCAACACACTGAAATCACACAAGACACAACATGTGGAAGGACAAGGATTGGAAGGACTGTCCCGAGACCTAATGTCATCAAAACAAACATTCATGAGTCACACAGGGAAGAAACCTTGTACTTGTACAAATTGTAGCAAACACTTTCATTATTCTAGTTCTTTGAGGGCTCACATGACCCATACAGGGAAAAGGGCCTTTAATTGTACATTATGTGGCAAAGGCTGTGGTCGCGCCAATGGACTGAAAATACACATGAGGTCTCATACTGGGGAAAGACCATTTAGGTGTATCATGTGTAACAAAGGCTTTACTCAAATGAGTGATCTGAAGATACATATAAGGATTCATACTGGCGAAAAACCCTTTACATGTACCGTCTGCGGCAAAGACTTTAGTCAAAAGAGTAATCTGAAAAATCACATGAGGATTCATACTGGAGAAAAACCCCATAGTTGTACAGTTTGTGGTAGAGACTTCAGTCAGTTTGGTAATCTAAAAAAACACATGAACATTCATGCAGCTGAAAAGCCCCTTTAGTTGCACTGATAACGGCAATTGATAACGGCAATTGCTAGGACCACTCCTATTCTTTATGCTGGGACAATGTTCAAGTAATTATTTTAAGATGTTATTAATTTTATTGTCTCCACCAGGCTGAAGTCATGGGGAGAGAGTAGGCTATGTTTTGCACTCTGTGTGTGTGTGTGTGTGTGTGTGTCTGTCCGTCCGTCCGTTAACAGCTACTCTCCGGCATCGTTAACCTGGTCGATGCCACATTTTGCACACACACTCCCTGGATGCCAGCGATGAACATCTTCCCCAAAATGTCCAGAACAACCTGTTATAGCGCCACCAGGAGGCTGACTTTTGAAAAACACATTTTTGATAGTACTCCAGATTCTGTCCAAAAATCCTGCAAATCGTTACACACTATCTCTATAGAGCGCCGCAGTCCCCGCCCCCTTTCAGAAAAGCGAGTGGCCCAGGAAGTGAAAGCCCCATGCATTCTGCCATCGACACTTTTAATATAATTTATTTAAAGACGGTTACGCCGCGGACAAAGCCAATTCGGATCGTGACGAATCATGACAATGAACACAATATTTTGGGACGATCAAATCATTAGAAAGAAGAAAAGAAAGTCAGGAGACAACACTATTTGTTTTATTTTTCGTCTTATAAATTATTTGATCGGCCCAAAATATTGTGTTCATTGTCATGATTCGTCACGATCCGAATTGGCTTTGTCCGCGGCGTAACCGTCTTTAAATAAATTATATTAAAAGTGCTGATGGCAGAATGCATGGGGCTTTCACTTCCTGGGCCACTCGCTTTCTGAAAGGGGGCGGGGACTGCGGCGCTCTATAGTCATGTGTTCCAGGGCGGATCTGTTAGATATTTCAGATTCCATCGTAATTGGCTAACATTGGCTTTCAAAGTTTGCAGGATTGCCCGTTTTGAACAAAAAGCCTCAAATCATGAACAGAGCGTGCAATTTTTGTGAAATCTTTCACAGACTTTCCTACTAGGCTGAGGAATATATCCATATCCCACCCTTTTCACATTGGCCTGTTATAGCGCCACCAACAGGTGGATTTTTGCAAAACACATTTTTGGAACAAAATGCCTCGGAGCGTGCAATTTACATGGAATCTTTCACAGACTTTCCTACTAGGCTGAGGAATATATTCCACCCTTTTCACATTGGCTTATTATAGCGCCACCAACAGGTGGATTTTTGCAAAACACATTTTTGGAACAAAATGCCTCAAATCATCCAATTGCCATCCAAGACGTAAGAAGAAATGTCACCCTTTTCACTATTTCACTATTATAGTGCCACCAGGAGGCCACAAACAACCTGACCAGCCCTGGTGGAGACACTTTTTCTAGTTGAATATCAAATTCATTAAGTCTTTGATTGAATTACCGTGATTAATTTTATATATATTTATTTGGGTGGGTGACATGACATAGCAGTTTTGCTTTCCTCAGTGTCAAACGAATAAAAAATATATAAATAAAAAATATATTTTTCAAAAACCTTCTGAATATTGTGCAGGACACTATGCTGTAGATTATGTGAATTTACTCAAGATTGAAACATTGTATTCCTCATTTCTTCAGAATTTTCAACCAAACATAAGAAAACTCATTTAAATGAAAGGAGAGATCAAGTTGTTGCAAATGAATAATTTTTGCATTTGCATTATTGGCATTACATAACATTTTGGCGATTTGACTCCAATTGCATTTATTGAACTAGAACTGCACTCTGTCCAGTATGGGGGTTGGCGGCATATTACATAATTGTTGGGGTCCTTGACATGAAATATTGAGCAACACTGATATAGAAACATGAGGTTTTTCAGAAAAATGTCATGATTTAGAAGACATTTTTACATTTGTATTTAGCATGGGGACACACTGATACATTCTGTTGGATTTGACTATAAGCCTCCTTGTGATCCCCAAGAAGATCATCATGAAAAACCCAGATATTATTATATCCTTATTATCATTAAGCGAATACATTTGGAATTTAAGAAACAGATTCACTATCTACAATAAAATTGTTCTTATTCACTCTTTGGCAGAAATCCGACAGTGTTGTTATGAAATCTCAGCTCACAGAAAGGTCCAAAGTTGCCCAATTCTGGCAGAGTACCCTGGAAAACACCAGGTTTCATGTTGGAGAGTTGTGGGGAATAACAGCTTTAACAAATAGTACAGTGATGTTTGTGAAACACCTGACCGTTCCATATCCTCATAAATACGGCTGCCTTCGGGGACCCTTTTAAAAAGCCACTCGAGTACGACGTTGTGAGTGCTAAAGCATTTAGACATTTTTTACTTTGCTTTATTGGGCTTTAATTGGTTTGTTGTACTTTCCGGGAACATTTTCCAGTCCACCTTGGTGAAGGAAGGTCAGCCATGTTTAGTGCCAGCTACGCCGTGTCTGTTTTGGTGGTGAGTTTGAGCCTTGGTAACTCGGCACCAACAACAACAACAACGACGACAACAACACCACAGGACTGTGAGGCCACGGTGACACCGATGGTTCTGGACAACCCTGCCAAGGTCAGTGCTGGAAAGTAGGCCTACTGTATTTAATTACAATTTTGAGATATTTTGTACTATTTGTAATATTCTGTAGTACTCCACTACCATTTATTTGAAAACCTTAGTTACTAGTTACTTTGTAGATTTTGATTATTATTACAAAAACACACTTATCACTTCAGCACTATATACATTTTTATATATCTTTTGGATATTTGAAAATAGCCGATCTACGAACTCACAATGCGTCGCGATGCATTTACTCTGTTACTTGTAAGGTGAGTATACTTTTTCCACCACTGGCCAAGGTCCAATTGAAATAAATGTAGGCCTACTGTACATCATTAAAACAAATACATCATCATTGTTATTGGATCTTATATGAAGTCACTGCAAATGGGGTTCCTGTCTGCCTCTGGGTGTTGTTATGGCTGGCTCTGGGGCCATAACGAAGGGGAAACCACACCGGAGGACAATCGAAAAATACGTATTTTATTTAATACTTGTGGAAAAAGATAATGCAAACAATTCAATTAAAGTTTCCAAATCATACCGGCAGGGAAACATGCTGCCCAAAGTCTAGAACAAAAACAAATAAACGAACAAGGGAACTCTCCTATGGCCGCCCCTGCAGCCTGTGGATAAAAGCAGATCTGTAGTGCTGTGAGAGCAGGTGTCTTAAATAGTGTTTGGGGAGGACACTGGCCAGGTGTCTCCCATTCCACTCATCATCTCTGGCTCCGCCCTCCAACACTGCAATGGAACTGTTAAAGGCACAGCCACACATACACACACAGAAAACCCACATAGTAGACTAAAGTCCCAGGGGGCCCGGGCGTCACAGTGTGGTGCCAGTTTGCTTGTATACTTGTTTGTTGCCCATATTGACACTTTCCTGATTTTCATGTGTCTCTTATACTGTATGTCCTGGCTCTGTCTGTCTGTCTGTCTGTCTGTCTGTCTGTAACAACAGATGTCAGGACGGTGGCATTTCATTGAAGGCTTTGCCGACAACGATCTCTTCGTTTCCATCATGAAGATGATGGATTCTGCCTGGATCGACATCACAACGTCTCCCGAGGACAACACCAAGTTGACCATGATGAAGTTGAAGTATCTCTGGATCTGGTCAGAACATGGTCGTCGGTAAATGAAGCATTCGGACAGGCCTCAAAAGTTAACATGGAGTTGATTTATTTCAAAGATGAGATTAACAAGATTTGCAAGAAGGGTAGGAGAAGACAGGGTAGGAGAAAGACAAGGAGAATGAGTACTCAGAAGATGCACTGCCCCCCGCTTCCTTGTCTCCACATTATATACTTTCGTCACATGGTCCATTCTTTTTGATATTATGTCTGTGTATAAAAAGTTAACAGAAATGCGTCCCTGTGTTTCCTCATCCAAAGCAATGGAACGTGTTACATCGAGCGAGCCCAAATGGCCCTGGTCTCGGACAACACCATGGACTTTATACACAATATCGACAAAGATCCTAATATACGTAAGACACAACACCGCTGACAGCCGGATGGAAAGAAAACAATTAAATGTATCATTTAAACCAGTGGTTCCCAGAGTCCCAGGGGTCCTTGAGGGAGTTCCAGGGGGTCCCCTGCAGCTACATGATAGTTTGAAACCAAATGGACCCTTATGGGTCTGTAACTCTGAGAGTGTACAAAATGCAACCCCCATTTGGTTCCGTACACTCTCAGAGTTAAATTAACATTGATTTTACAATAGATATTGAGGGTCCCAGAGATAGAAATGCCATTAAATGGGGGTTCGTAGACAGATAATGCATGTCAAACTGGGGGTCCTTGACATTAAACGGGTCCCTGGCATATCTGTTCAAATGGGGGTCCACGGGCTAATTAGTGTCAATTTGGGGGTCCTTGACATGAAAACGTTTGGGAACCACTGAGTTAAAGGGAAGGGAACAAATCTAGTAAGTGGTGTCTCCTCCTCTCCTCTCCTCTCCTCTCCTCTCCTCTCCTCTCCTCTCCTCTCCTCTCCTCTCCTCTCCTCTCCTCTCCTCTCCTCTCCTCTCCTCTCCTCTCCTCTCCTCTCCTCTCCTCTCCCCTCCCATCCCCTCCACAGATGCTGGTGACAAGGGTACTTTGTTGCCTACTTGCGTTAACTGTTTGGTGATTAACTTCACCACCTCAATCAGTGGAGTCAGCACTCCTATTCACACTCTGCATTTGTTAGGTAAGTACTTTACAAACACGCACGCACAGTGTAACAATACAATCTATACATATAACCCATTTAGACAGAGGACGCATCTGTGTTAGCTTATTAGTATTTGATACTTTAGCTGTTGAAAAATAGCCCCTGGAACCACATATATTCAGATGGGGGGGGGGGGGGGGGGGGGGGGGGGGGTGTCCTTCTGGGGGTCCTTCACGTGAAATAGTTTGAGAACGACATTTATAGAACCGGGTCTCAATGGGTTATAATCTCAATGGATTAATTCATTAACAAATCAATTGTTGACATTGTTCTTACAGCGCGGGAGCAGAGCGTGCAGGAGTCCGACCTTGGAGCGTTTCGTCAGCAGGCCAAATGTTTGAACTTCTCTCTGCCAGCGAGCTTCCTCTACAAGCAGGACCGAGGTTCAATCAAACAAAACTATACTCATTAACATAAAACGTATCAAGGCTGCAGCGTAGCACTACTCTGTTACTTACAAGTACAAGTTTGGAATTCCAAAATTGACTCGGGTAAAAGTACAAAAGTATTGTCATCAAAATGTACTTAAAGCACCAAAGTACAAACTTTGTACTCAAAGTACTCGACAGACAGTAGGACAGCTGAGAGGGAGACAGACAGTAGGACATCTGAGAGGGAGACAGACAGTAGGACAGCTGAGAGGGAGACAGACAGTAGGACATCTGAGAGGGAGACAGACAGTAGGACAGCTGAGAGGGAGACAGACAGTAGGACATCTGAGAGGGAGACAGACAGTAGGACAGCTGAGAGGGAGACAGACAGTAGGACAGCTGAGAGGGAGACATACAGTAGGACATCTGAGAGGAAGACAGACAGTAGGACATCTGAGAGGGAGACAGACAGTAGGACATCTGAGAGGGAGACAGACAGTAGGACATCTGAGAGGGAGACAGACAGTAGGACAGCTGAGAGGGAGACATACAGTAGGCTAGGACAGCTGAGAGGGAGACAGACAGGACAGCTGAGAGGGAGACAGACAGTAGGACATCTGAGAGGGAGACAGACAGTAGGACATCTGAGAGGGAGACAGACAGTAGGACAGCTGAGAGGGAGACAGACAGGACAGCTGAGAGGGAGACAGACAGTAGGACAGCTGAGAGGGAGACAGACAGTAGGACAGCTGAGAGGGAGACAGTGGTCTGGCACTACAGATAGGGAAGTTAAGGTTATAAATTATAATAATGTTATGTAATCAATCAATGAATCAATCAAATAATCAAGACAAATTTCAGTGTGAACTGACATTAAAGTACTACTGTATATCATATCAAACTAAACCAACCACTCAATGAATAAACAAATCAATCACTGACTTTCCACAGTAGCCTATAATAATAACTGTATATCTCTCTGCTCATATTCCTGTCTCTGTTATCTCCCTGCAGAGTTCTGTGCTGTCGCAACGTGACAACGTGACAGTCGCTGTGCAGAAAGAATCATTTCAGAATCATTTCAAATAAAGTCATTCAAATCCTCAAATGTGCCACAGCATGTTTTTTTTTGTTTTTCTCTACTGAAGAGAAACTAGTTTCCATCATCATCTTAAATTGAGAAGACATTATAGTGTGGATAGATGAATAAATTATAACGTATATATATATTTTTCCTACTTGTCTCCTGCTCTCTGAGACTATTACTGGCTTTTGTTTTTATTTAGCTTCTTTGAAACCATGATTAAGGTTTAATGGTCCATGGCCATAGCCGGCATGACAAATGTGATGAGGGCAGCACATTTTGGGCAAATGGCTATGGCTGTTTTTAGCCCAAGGAGTGTTTTTTTTGTGCAAAACAAAATGCTTGGAATGGATTCAGAATCATGAAAGAACCCTAGTTTGACACGTCGTCACATGCTACTTGAAGCATAAGGAAAGTTTGACATGTGTTCTTTATATAGGATGTTAATGCTATAGGGTCACATATAGACCCCTATGTTAATGCTAGGGTCACATACAATACATATCTTCATCACATCAACGGACATACGCTTCGTAGCATGACGGAAAACATACCTGCATCATATCATATGCTGCTAAGGGACATATGCATCGTAGCACCTGACTGATAACATTACTTGCACGCTCTGCTTGCGCAAAGTAATAAGATTAGCTTTTAATAGGGAGAATCCCCCATTGGAGCATTGGAGTCTACGCTGGGGGTGGCAGAGCAGCTAGATGACCCTCCTTCCTTCTCAACGCTATAGATGACAACTTTGACAATACAAGATGAGGTGGGTTGCTTGTTGCAAACTGAAAACAGAATGGCAAGTGTCAGAGGCAGTGATATTTAAAGGCGGAGTCCAATCGCCTGATTGGCTGACTGCAGATTGGCTAGATGAGCTGGCCTCTCAAGCTGTAGATGACAACAGAGACCTTCCTCATTGCACCTTCGCTAAAAGCTATATGGTGTTGGCCTTGTTTCTCAAAGAAGGAACTTGCTGAAAGAAAATACTGAAATTATTTCCATAAATATAATATAGAAAGATGTCTATTTGTGAGCCTAATCTTTTCAAAGTCCAAGCATAATGTTTTCAGTCATTTCTGATCCAAAAGATTTTGTCCCCCAAACCAAAATCACTATTTTGGGAAATTTCAACGGGCAATTGTTGGACACCCACTGGGATAGAGAGGTCCTTCTTCAATACAAGACCATACAAGAGCATGACAGATGTCTGAGGTACACGAGTTATTATCACCGGAGTTTCAATTCAAGTTGTATGGGTCACCACTTGAAAGACCACTTTCAAGTTTTGGGGGGTGTGGTTTGAGGAGAGAATGACCTGGGCATGGGCAGTGCATATAGGCAAAATAGTTGAGAAGTGCGAAAAAGTGATTAATGTTCGAGAAGCCTGTCTGGGTGTGAGTGGGGAGCTGACAGGGGGATGTTGCATCTAATTTACGTGGCCATGATTAGGGCAGCTATAGACTATGGATGGAAGCATGGTGTACGGCAGCAGCAAAAACTTGCAGTTTTTTCTAGAATGTATAGGAGGATGTCCTATAGCTTCAAGTATGACAAGTTTTAAACCTCTCAAAGCTATGTTGTGATACATAAGTGTATATGTATAATATATACCTACATGGCTACGGACAGGCTTTAGTTTGGGGTTTATAACTTTATATGTCAATTTCCCCACTTTTGCAGCAAAATATTTGTATACAACAATCCATTTCATGTATAGGAGGCCTTAGAGATGAGGGAAAACAATGTTCTTTTGGGCTAATTGTCACAGGACTATACAGTAGCACCCTGTGTCCTTAATTAATGAGCATGTTTTTAAATTAATTGTTTTCCAACAGTGCACCTGTTATGCCACTATTTCATGACCCCTGGGCCAGATGTCATCACTGGGAAACACACACCTGCCTTTGTTTGCCCAGCTCATGATTCATTTCTACCCACCTGGGCATAGTCTATAGTCTGAGATGTCCGCCTACCAATTCACCTGGACACTTCTGAACGCAAGGTAGTTGCAAGAACACCAGCCAGAACAAAGCTACGCCCACTGTTTTAACAGCCAATCATATCACCACCCTAAAGATTTTGGATTTGTTCTTCAATGCAGTTATTATGTAATTAATTAGTTTCCACCCACGTTTTGCAATGAAAGCGACGACATTGCATCATTCTCTGTGTTTAGCGACTCACTGGCAATTTTCCAGACGCTGGGGCTCAAAAACAGCCTGTTCCTCTAGGGAGCCTCAAGTTATTTTTGCTACCACAATCAAAATGGATAGGTAGATTAAATGAGTAGATTATAAATAGGGTTAGGGTTATGTTGCTTATCATCCATCCATCCGTCTTCAGTCGCTTATCCGGAATCGGGTCATGGGGGTAATAGTTCCAACAGAGATTTCCAGTCTTACCTTTCCAGAGCAACATTAGCAACTTCCTCCTGGGGGATCCCGAGGCGAGCATGGTTCCTTCCTCGGGTTGAGTACAGAGTGACGTAGAGGGTGCGTTGTGACTGGTCAGTCGCTGTGATTGACAGCCTACACCTAAACCCAGGCCCGGAGTGGAACTCCAAATCAGGCCGGGAGTTATACGCCCTGGCAGGCCACACCGCGGAAATTTTGGGGGCCCTTGGGGGACATTTTGGGGTCCTTTACAGCAATTTCACATGAGAAATGTACCATCTGATGTTATTTATATTATTAACTTCTTCCCTCCATTAACATAAGACACACAATGTAGTTGTGCTGCAGCAACACTGCCTGAATTGAATTGAAATTGACTGTGGCTGGCCTGGCCTGAGTTTAGGAGAACAAAACAGACATATCAATACGCATCGGAGCACCGGGCAAACAACATTACTTGCACGCTCTGCTTGCGCAAGTAATCTAGTACATATTAGATGCATTACAACTTTGATATTTTGCATCACATGCCTATGCCCAGTTGGGCGCTGTGAAAGATGACGTAATGCCATGAGTCCACACAGGGGGATGGCACAGCACGGATGGCTATTGTGAAATATTACGTAGTGGCATAAGGTGGTGCAGAGGAAGGCACAGCACTGTGTATAAAACTTAACAACTGGACAAAGGGTTCAGAGAAGGGGGAGTGTTTGACAGGGGAGGACAGTCATGAGGGCTTCTCTAGACACACACCTGCATCCATACATGTTCTTAACCTTGCTATTGTTTTCTTCATTCTCTGCTCTGTCTTCCTTGCCTTCCTCTTCTTGTGAGTCACAGGCACAGTTTGATCTCAGCAGAATCTACAAGACTGGAGACTTCGTGCTAGGTGGTTTGTTTCATATTCACATCTCCTCTGTCCACCCTGAGCTGTCTTTCACCTCCAAGCCACAGAAACCCACCTGCTCTAGGTTAGTATCACAAATTAGGTAGACAATTAGGTAATTTGTTTCTGGCCTCTTATAATAATATTATAACGTCTGTATATATTATTATTATTATTATTATTTAATTAATGCTCTACTTGATCATACTACCGTGTCACACAAAATAATAAAAGTTGCAGATCTACAAACTCGAAACGTGGTGCGAAGTGTGTTTTGAGCTTGCAGATCTGCTGCATTTGCGCTTTTTGAATTTGAATCCTGAAAGTAACAGTGATTATGACCGATATCCGCATATCTGCCGATACCGATTCTGACCGATTCCGATATTGTATAGGACCACAATGGAAACAAGCCTATGCCCTATAGGAGCTTGGCCCAAAGCCTGTTAATAAAATGTTCAATCTATCAATAAATAACCTATACTCTTTTCCAAGTGTCTGTTTTCCCAACTGAATGACTAATGAATGAGATCAGTACACAAATTAAATGTAGAATTATTTTTAATTATTAATTTTTTGCTGGTGAAAACCGATTAAATAATCTGTATTATTTTGAGACGATAACGATTTTTTATGGCCGATATGGCCAATTCCGATTATGCTACCGATTAATCGTGCATCCCTAATAAATATGCAAGGTTACAGTGACATTGTGTGTGTTAGATTTTTCTTTATTGGGTTCAGGTGTGCCCAGACCATGGTGTTTGCCATTAATGAGATCAACAGAAACCCCAGGCTGCTACCCAATGTGACTCTGGGATATAATATCTATGATAACTGTGCCACAGTTGGAGTTGCATTCCGTGCAGCACTGTCATTGGTCAACGGGAGAGAGAAGAGGTTTCTTTTGGATGAGAGCTGTGTTGGGTCCCCTCCGGTGCTAGGAATTGTGGGCAGTACTGGCTCAACAAATACTATTGCTATCTCTAGAATGTTAGGGGTGTACAGAGTGCCCGTGGTAAGTTTACTATTTGAATCTCCTTTTTATTCTATGGTAGCCTATTCATTTCGGTTAATTACCATCTAAAATGGTAAATTCTGTAACCTATTTTGTCTTTTACAGCTTGAAGCACATATTTGGGAATCCTACAGCCAAAATGTGTTTCATTTTTAGGGGTGGGGAGTAAAATATTTGGTCTGATCATGATGTTAATTATAACATTGCAACATTAAACCTTATGTATCAATCACTGCATGTGTGCTATACATACTACGGTTACAACGATGTTATCGTTAAGTTTATTGTTAAACGTCATGTCCCACAGCCCTGGTAAGACCCCCTGGCAAGACCCCCACACATGAGTGATTGTTAATGCTTTGTGTTATGTGTTCATCTGTGTCAGTGTTCTGCTGCCTACAACAAACTCAATTCATTCAAGTGGTTTCATGGGAGCGAGAGAGAGGAGGGGGGGATATTATTGCCCATGTCTCTTAGTAAAATGTGTAGTAGGCTATATTAATTCATTAAGGGTTAAATGGTGATGTTTTGTGCTGCTGTCCATGGCACTTACCATTTGGTTTCTGAAATGGTATTCCAAATGACAAAGGCTGCTAACTGCTTTATTTGAAGCTAAATCTTACACCGTTGCTGTTTCTTCCTCTCCCATAATCTCACATGCTCTAGTTGCATGGAAATGTGTGTCCCCCGACTCCCCCCCCTAAAAAAAAAGTAGTAACTGAACAGATGTTTTGTTCCCTTTTCAGATAGGTTACTTTGCTACCTGCTCCTGTCTGAGTGACCGGACTCAGTTCCCATCCTTCTTCAGAACAAACCCAAGTAATGCTTTCCAGGTGAACTGACAGACAATATAGATTAGGTATCAAGTAGTTAATTTCACACACACTTGACAAATACCCTCTAGTGAGTGTAATCACCTCTCATTTGATTGAGTGCTGGAGCTGAAAGTCTTTATTGACAGCATTGAAAGAGAATTAGACATTTTTACATGTTGAAATCTTCAAAATGTTACTTGAGCGAATATACAAAGGTATCCAAAATATACGTACTGTACCCAAGTAAAAGTAGAATAGTCATTTTAAATGGTCCAGTTCACTTTTCTTTTATATTTCACAACCTTTCTGACCTTTTTTCATGAATAGCTAATCTTAAAGCTCACAATGTGTTATTGTGTTAGGGCTACTTGTGTGTGTTCTATTTTCAAACCTACTGTACAGTGTTTAATGTACGTTTAGTAATAATAATTTAAATCAACAAACTATATCGTGAATAAGGTTTTCAAATAACTGTTACAAGTACAATATTTGCATTTGATGTAGTGAAGTAGACGTATAAAAAATAGGAAAAAGTAAAACTGTACTTAACTACAGTATTTCAGCAAATGTACCAGTTACTTTACACACTGTATGTGAATGCTTACTCTATCCCTCCATTCTTTATTCAATCAGGTGGAAGCTATACTCGAGTTAATGAGGCGGTTTGAGTGGAATTGGGTAGGAGTGCTGTTTTGTGATGATGCTTATGGCCATGATGCTGCCCGAATATTCCAGTCCGAGCTGGCCCAGTCTGCTTTAGGTTGTCTGGCTTATCTGGAGGCTCTGCCCTGGGACCACGACCCAGCTGAACTCCAGAGGATTGTTACTGTGATGAGGACGTCCACAGCTCGCGTGGTCCTAGCTTTTGCATTTGGGAGATATATAGCGAAACTGATGGAGGAGGTTTGTTTTAGGCCAGTGTTATACCGTTTTCATACATGGACCACCATTTGATGGGATTTAGCCTCAGACCCAAAACTTACAATATTTTTTTATTGTAACTATTTATTAGATTTTGTCCACAATTCCATGCTGTCTTGATGTTGGTACAATTAACAGGCAAATGTTGATCAAAATCACATTGTCTATACGTCGACTTCTTTTAAATTAACTTAAGTAATGCAGATGTTTAACAATAATTTAACTCTTGAGAGATGTTTAACAAATACAATGTAACTCTTGAGAGCGTCAAATAAATAACGGTGGTGGGTCACACCAAGTTCAATTTTGGTTTGAACAGGGAACAAACGTTTCGGCTATCCAGCCTTCATCACACTGATGAAGGCTAGATAGCCGAAACATTTGTTCCCTGTTCAAAATGAAATAATTTTTTTGAACTGCAGTTTTGGTGTGTGCAACGTTATTTATTTGATATGTTTTGAACGGGTAACGCACCTAAAGTCAGAGCACGATGGTCACATGAAGAGTAACTCAACTTTTTTCATTTTACGCTCTCCAGAGTAAATTATTGTTAAACATCTGCATTACTTAATTCATAAGACATCTTACACGAACGTTTGCCTGTTATCTCTGCTATGATTACCTCATCAATACAGCATGGAATTGTGGACAGAATCTTATGCAACGACAACAAAGTATTGAGCGCCTAAATCTCATCAGATCCGTGGCTCAAATGCAGAATAGATAATGGACCATAATGAAAACCACTGTATACATCAACAGGTAGTGAAGCAGGATGTGACCGGTCTGCAGTGGATAGCAGATGTGGCCTGGACAAATGATCCTAAACTCCACTCTCCTCACTTCATGCCGTACCTGAGAGGCACCCTGGGTGTTGTCCTCCGTCATGGAGAGATAGCAGGTCTCAGGGACTTCTTGTTAAAAATACATCCTGACCATGATCCTGAGATCCCTGACAACAGCCATGGAAATACCATAGTGAGTCTTTTTGTTTAAAGGGTTAGTTCAGAGTTTTGGACTTAAAGCTGTAGGGAATAGCCATACTACTTTTTGTGCTGCTGCTGCTGGTTATACTGAACAAAAAAACATCGTTCCATGTGACAGAGGGGTCAAAGTTGAACGAAAGTGGTGTATGGTACAACAATACCATTTAACCTTTCCTGATTTTTATCTCTCTGGCTCTATCCTTAGTGTCTGCAGTGAGATTAAATATTTGGGCCACATCATCTCGAATGACCTCTCTGATGACAAGGATATATTTAGACAGCGTCGGATGTTGTATGCGCAAGGAAACATGCTGTGTAGAAAATTTAGCATGTGCTCAGTACCAGTGAAGATCTCACTTTTTAAATCCTTTTGTACACCCCTGTACACTGCCCACCTGTGGTGCCGCTACAAGCAGGCCAGTATCAGGCGATTGACAGTGGCATACAATGACTGTATGAGGCTGCTTCTGAGAGCTCCAAGAAGCTCCAGTGCAAGTCAAATGTTTGTCAGTGTTGGGGTTCCCACCTGCTCTGCTGTGCTACGCAATCTTATGTACAAATTCATGTGTAGGGTATCTGAGTCAGTAAATGACATCATTAATGTCATCACTAACATGGTACGTAGTTCTGTCAGGTTCTCCTCCAGACTGTGGAACCATTGGCGAACTTGTCTGTATGTTCGAAACTGAATATGGTGGAACTCTTTTTATTGTATATTTCTTTCTATATTATTATTCTTTTTATCTATTGTGTTGTACTGTGATATGGATTCCCCTGAGTCTGCAATAAAGAATCAATCAATCAATCAATCAATCAATCAATACAAATGATGCTAGTTTTCTGGATTAATTTGGCCCCCAGGGACCTAATGACCGGATCTACTTAATATTCACCAAAACCAGACCAGAACTCCCACCACGGGACTCAGGCAATCAATTAATACCTTTGCATCTAGAACGAAAATACATTGCATGGATGCACCTGGGACGTATCCTCAGTGATGTACAGTATCCAGCTGGGATGATCAAGTCCCAATTTACGTCCCATTAGCTACCCTTGATCAGTCCCATTAGAGAAAGACTAGGGCCACACAATCCGTTGCTCCGGAACTACTCTGCCGGGACTAGGAGGTAGATCAATCTGGCGCGTGGAAGGACTAGATTCTGTGGGTTGACTCCTGTCCGGGCCCCTCCACTCCACTCACATACAGTTACAGAGTCCCAGCACCAGACACTTCACACAGGAGTGGTGGATTCTTGAGACACAATGGTTCTGCAGGCTCCACCTAGGCAACGGTGGTGCTGCAGGCTCTGCTTGAGGCTTGAATGGCCCTCCTAAAGGCCTCACCGTGGGTTTGTTGGGCTTCCTCCTCACGGAAGAGACAGGCTGGGGCGCCAACCCATTCTGCTCCCGGGTGCCGTCTACAAGATTCCGGCTGTCACCCGTCTCTCCGGTGGTCACCAGACTATTCCTGGTTGTCACGTAGTCGATTCCTATGAGTCACTATAAATAGAATAACTAGAGCGAAAGAAACATTGCATGGTTGCACCTGGGACGTATCCTCAGTGATGTATCCCAAGGTCATCAGGGTTTCTGGGGTCTCGCAACATCATACCCAGCCGGTGTGATCAAGTCCCGACTTACGTCCCAGTAGCTACCCTCGATCAGTCCCATTATAGGGAAAGACCAGGGCCACATATACAGTATAGCATCCACTATATTAATGGCGATTATTTCCTGCTTTAAGTAAAACAATCTGAACTAACCCTTTAACTCTGTATTTAAGCTGCAATTTCAATGTGATTCATAATGGTAATTTATCTATGTTTAAGTTAAATCATGTGTTTATTCAGGTGAGGCAGTTTTGGGAGCACACGTTTCAGTGTAAATATGCACCCCTGCCGTCAGAGTGGGTGGACACTGGTGGAAGGGTGTGTACTGGACAAGAGGACCTAGGGACAGTAGAAACGAGATTTCTGGATGTGTCTCAACTCAGGATAGAGTACAATGTGTACAAGGCGGTGTATGCGGTGGCCCATGCCCTCCATGACATGGTACAATGTGTGCCAGGAAGAGGGCCGTTCACTGGACACAGCTGTGCCAGTTTGCACACAATACAGCCATGGCAGGTGACATTAATTCACAGTTTCTAGTTCAATTATTGGAATAATAATACATTTGTAATTGTGACATTGGAAAAACTTGTGGGAAAGAATATGATATTATTTGTCATGCACTCTAGGGCAATACGTGACAAAAAGGGAGTCCACACACAAGGCAAACCTTTTATGTTATATATTTATTATTCTAAATTAAAATAAGTTAAGCAATAATCAAATAAACTGGTATGAGATGTGACAATAGTCTGACACCACGCTAGACAGGAACGCCCATAAACGTCACATCCGGTTTTAGAATTTTCTATGGCTGCCAATGCAACTTATTCCAATCCTTAATCACATACGGACAAACATCTATGCCGATAATATCTAACTTGCGGAGGTAGCGTGCCTTGTCCACGGGCAACAGATCTTTCAACGTATGGCATTGCAAATACGTTTGATAATCGCTACTCTGCGCAATGTTGTTTTGAAAATGCCGCAAATTGCATTGAGCAAATCACAACTTCCCCTGGGGGTGTTGACTCCGCCCTGAATACGCGCCGTGGTGTCAGTCTATGTCAGTGATCAGTCATGTATGCAGTGTATGGATTGTGCTGTGTGAGAGTGTTGTAAAAGGTGTGCAACTGCTTGGAAGGAAGGAAAGAGAGCTGGCTTGAGAGCATGGAAGGAGAAGCCCTTATATACTCTCCCAGACCACACCCCACTCAGGTGTACACAGTTGGCCTGACGGCCTGCTCCACTCTGTCCTAATCACCCAGTCTGCCGGATATCCTGCTGTGCAGAGGCAGAGGGGGCAGGGCCGTCACATTATTATTACCCTTATTATTATTATTATTATTATTATTATTATTATTATTATTATTATTATTATGTTATTGTTGTTCTACACAGAACACCATGTTTCTTATTCTGAAGAAAGTAAATGTCCCACTTTGTTCCTGGGAGTGTGTAGTTAATACAAGTCCATCTCACGTTGTTCATATTGTATGAAGTAGTTCTCTTTGTTTTGTCTTTATCTTCATAATCTTACACACCATTTCTAGCTCATGTATTACCTGGAAAAGGTCAACTTCACTACATCGTTTGGTGATGATGTATCATTTTATGAGAACGGTGATGCTTTACCGATCTATGATGTCATGAACTGGGTGTGGCTCCCTGATGGAAGTGTAAAGGTTCACAATGTAGGTGTGGTCAAGAAGTCAGCCTCTGGAGATGAAGAACTCATCCTTGATGAAGACAGAATCTTCTGGAACTTTGAATCTACAAAGGTATACTTTGGCTTTATTAAATAGCTCATGATGTAAATGCAATTTTTAGTTTAGACTGAGCTTTATTCATTTCCCCTGTAGCCTCCTCGGTCAGTGTGCAGTGAGAGCTGTTCCCCTGGAACCCGTGTGGCCAGAAGGAAAGGAGAACCTGTCTGTTGCTTTGACTGTATTGCTTGTTCTGAGGGAGAGATCAGCAATGAGACTGGTAGGTTTAGCTATACATGTATGTACAGTAGGTTATGTTTAGAATGATAATGTTGTCTGTCCCATTAATCATGCCCTCTTTGTTAGACTCTACAGAGTGCACCAGTTGTCCAGAGGACTTCTGGTCCAGTCCCCAGCGTGACCACTGTGTCCCTAAGAGCATGGAATTCCTCTCCTACCATGAGCCCCTTGGTATCTCCTTGACGACCATCTCACTGCTAGGCACACTTATCTGTGCCATTGTCCTGGGAATCTTTGTTTATCATCGAGACACACCTATGGTACGCGCCAACAACTCAGAACTCAGCTTCCAACTTTTGATGTCACTCAAACTGTGTTTTTTGTGCTCACTTCTGTTCCTTGGTCGTCCCAGACTGTCGACTTGTCAGCTGAGGCATGCAGCATTTGGGATCAGCTTTGTGCTGTGTGTCTCGTGTATCCTGGTAAAGACTATGGTGGTGTTGGCCGTGTTCAAGGCCTCCAGGCCTGGGATTACAGACATTGTGAAGTGGTTTGGTGCTATGCAGCAGAGAGGAACAGTTCTTGCTCTTACTTCCATCCAGGCAATAATCTGCACAGCCTGGCTTGTGTCTGCCTCACCGACTCCTCGTAAAAACACACAATACCACAGTGATAAGATAGTCTATGAGTGTGATGTGGGATCAAGAGTTGGATTTGCAGTGCTACTAGGTTATATTGGTTTACTGGCACTCCTCAGCTTTGTCCTAGCATTTATGGCAAGGAACCTTCCAGACAACTTCAACGAAGCCAAGTTAATCACTTTCAGCATGTTGATCTTCTGTGCCGTGTGGATAGCCTTCATCCCAGCATATATCAGCTCTCCAGGCAAATATGCAGATGTAGTGGAGGTGTTTGCTATTTTAGCATCTAGTTTTGGCCTTTTGGTGGCGCTGTTTGGACCGAAGTGTTATATAATTCTTTTGAAACCTGAGAGAAACACTAAGAAGTCCATCATGGGCCGTGGTGCCACCAAGACAAATGTTCAATGACAATACATTTTCTCTGTGTGTATTTTATAACAATTAAATATTGTATATGTGGCTGTGTTACAATCCTCAGGTCTAGGGGAATAAATGATTGTGACATAAGGCTGCCCTTGATAATGTTCTTTTCAGAGTTCACATGCAATTACAAACAGATAATTAATTTCACAATGCCAGTATAGGTTACTCTTTAAGCAACCATGACATGTTAATTTAAAGATGGGGTGCCGTGATTTATATTCCACCCTAAATCATGATCATCAGGTATTATTATATAAGGAGGATTTATTTTCAAAAAAGTATTTGTTAAAATGTCATTTTTATGTGGACACGCCCACCAGTTCTTTAAGTATGCCTGGTTTACCTGAACTGAAGCCGCACCCACATCTTATTGTATGATAAAGGGGAGGGATTAGGGGAGGGGTTGATATTGTGATGTCACTCATAAACACATGAAAAACTGGATCACAGCACCCCATCTTTTTATATTTAATATGTTTTTTATCCCACAATTTTGTAGTTTAGTGACCAGGATTACTGCATGTTTTTTGTGAGGGTACCTACCCTAGGGGACACGGGGAGAACATGCAAACTCCACACAGAAAGGCCCTTTCGCCAACCCCGCCTTTGGGTATGGGCACTGATGACGCGGAGGAGGAAACACGCCGCCAGCACCCACAGCGTCCCGAGCGGGAATCGAACCCAGGACCTTCTAGCTGTGAGGCGACAGCACTACCAACTGTGCCACCGTGCCCCCAACAGACATCCCTAAACGGAAGCATTTGAAAATTGCTAGAGGCAACAGTTTGGCCAGTACTGTACTTGAGTAAAATGAAGAGGGGCAGCTGTGAATCACTCTACTGACTTCCTGTTTCCTGCAGTAGACCTATCCACACTTTTCCTGGGCTGTGTGTGCTCCAGTTCCTGTCGATTTGATCCAATGAAAGACAATGAAACTGGTCTGATGACCAATGATATCCAATGAAATCAACAGGAACTGGAGCACACACAGCCCAGGAAGTGTGGATATAGACGTTCACAACAAAGCTGGATGTTCACAACAACCTCCGCAGTAGTATAGGTAGGGACCACTTTTAACAAATAAATAAAATGATTGGAAACACAAACGGACTTCAGTTCCAAAGATGACCAAAGGTTTATTAAAAGCATCAAAATACTGAAACGGCAAAAAAAAAACTTTTTTTGTCCCTCTATGCTTTTTTGTTGTTTTGTACAAATCACAGTGGTTAAAAAAAAGGAAAAATATTACAAACAGCAGCAAAACATTCTGATTGTTGTATATTTGTGTAGAAGCCCTTAGTGAGTGTGTGTGTGTATGCTTTTATTACAATAAACACAGAACAATGCGCCGTACAAATGTTATTTAAAAAGGAAACCAAAGTGCATAACAATACTATACAGTATAAGTCCAACATAGCCAACTCTGGCAAATTTGTTTTCCAAAAAGAAAATGATAAAATAAAATAAATAGCATATCTACAAGCTCACAGTGCGTTGTGATGTGACGCGCTGTGGACTTGTAGATCGGCTATCCTGCACTATTTGTCCTGTGACAAAACATATGGGACTGAAGTGGTTAAAATATAGACGATAGAAACCATCACTGTCTACGGCCACGGCCCTTTCTCTACACTCTCACAAAAAACTAAAGGTTTTTACAAGGTTCCTTTTTAAGACCGTACATGGCTCCTTGTCATCGAACCCAATGGTTCTGTGTGGTTCCTAAATGTGTCCATGCACAATTGAACCTTTTGTTTGTATAAACGGCAAACCCATTAAAGATAAAAAATAAATAAATACAAATTACAGACCATACAAAATGGTTCCATATTGAACCCTTTTAGGAGCTACATTATAGAACCTTTTCGGTTGCACATGGAACCCTTCTTTTTTGGTAAGATTGTATCCATTTCTACAGGCATCGATTAGATACGTTATATAATGATGATAATACTAGCAAAGGTAATGTGAAATATCAGATTTATACTTAGTTGCGTAGTTACTAGTTAGGTGTGTCGCACAAAACAAATAGCAGATCTACGAGCTCACGAGGCATCGCGGGGCGACAGGTTGCGAACTTGTAGATCGGTGGATTAACTCCATTAAAGTCCTAGTCAAATGGCAGTTAACAACTAAAGACATCTGCAGCACTGTACAGGCAAGTGAGCCTGCCTGCCTGTGATGCCGATTTTGAGGTCATTAAAGGCTACGATGTTCAAAAATAGCCGATCTACAAGCTCACAACACTGTTATGTCCAATGTACCCCCAATGGATGGTAAAGTAATGGCCTAATGTACAACATGATAAGTGTCACATAAAAGTAGTGAAAATAGCAGACCCACAAGATCAGCTATTTTCACTATTGTATATCTTTTGTAAATAGTAATAGAAAAGGAAGTTTTTTTTTGTTTGTTTTTTTGACAAGGTTTCCATCCGACAGCGACTTTCCGCTACCATGAGCCGAGCCTCACTAAACCTGTCAAAGTCTGCAGCTAGCACTCAGAAGTGCAAAACACGAGGTTTTAATAAAAACACCCTTACAGAAGAAAAGTATTAGGCCAGGTTCAATAATACACCCCAAAATAGAAATAATAAGACAAATAGGAAAAGTGCATTCCAACACTGATAAGAGAATAAAGTGGCATCATGAAGGACATAAAAAAAAAAGAAAAAAAAAAAAACATAGGCCACCATGCTAATGATCCACATTCTAAATGACACTACATAGTGGTTTCACCCTGGGAGGGAAGGACGCGCACACGGCCAGCCAGTGCTGCTGTCATTCTCTTTCCTGAAACGAGGCTTTTTACAGCCGTTCAAAAGAGAAGTAAAGGAAAGCTCAAATCCATGAAAGGCTCCACCCTTAAAGGTCCGACCAACTTCTGACCAATCACACGGTCCGAATGTTCATCTCGGAGGTGCACGGTTCTGGCAGGCACGTCCGGAGTTCTGTTTGGACGGAGCGTGAGACCGCCACGTGACGCAATCGGACGCAATTAATGAACCAGTTACATCATCATCCACCCAATCTCGGTCTTGTCTCATCGTCTGGACGCCTGCAAAGCAGGTCTTAACTAGCTTATCTTAATTTAAAAAATAAAGTTCAAAAAGCAGTTTGTGCAACGATAAGGCACGTGGAGCGGGAGATAAGGTTGAACCGGTGGTCATAAGGAAAAATCATCAACGGCCGTCAACTCTGTGGGGGCTAAAGAAATATAAAATAAAAATAAACTGGGCTAATCCCCCCCAACACTCTTCATTCTTATTTTCCAATTGGACCCCCCCCCCCCAAAAAAAAAATTAAAAAATTAAATACATTGATGAAAATGAATCCACCGAGAAAAAAACCAAAGTGTAGAACACTGGCTGAATGGGACGCCTCATGGGACTGCTCTATAGTGTGGTTATTCGGTAGAGCCCTGAAAGCCAGAACCCGGCCTGTGGAAACGGGCCGGGCTAGGGCCGTTTCTGTGTTTGACCATCGGGCGCAGGGCCAGACACTGAAAGCCCTAAAATCATTCCTCTCATATACAGTGTTCCAGGTAAAGCCTCTGGGGCACAAACTGCTAAGCTACAAATAGAACGAGGCGCAAAAAAATATATTTTCTTTTACATTCAGTCACCCAAAACTCAAAGAAATGAACAGTCTGAAAGTAAAGACTAACAACGTAACTTATAGAATCCATACATCAAAAACGTCCATGGCATTCAAAACCCCATCAGTGGAATGGCACTTTCAATCCAAAGCAACTTTTAGAACAAAACGGCGCAACAAACTGTCTGCTGCCAAGAAATCACCACCTCATCCTAAAATAAACCTTTATAAATCATGCCTCACTCGCATTCAATGAACCAAATGTTACGCTTTCTTATCAGAACCGTTATGCTTGCACCGCGCGATGTTGGCGCGCCCCGCTGTTGTGCAATGAAGTCTGAAAGTCAACGTGTCTTAGCCCTACGGGGCTGTCAAAACATTGACAAAGGAGGGGGGGGAAACATTTGACTATAGACGGTATTTCATAGAGTAAACTAAATCACGCACAGCATTAGAACGAACGGAACACCTGTTCGTCAATCACAGGTAAACAACAGAACAACTGGGCAGACGCTTGGCAGACATGTTTTAAATTAAGGACTAAGGACTGTGGGAGCGTGTGTGTGTGTGTGTGTGCGTGCACGCGCAATCGCGTATGTTCACATGGACACTATATTATTGCATCCTATAAGCACCGTTATTTTCATTTTGTTTCCTGATTCTGGTGAAAGAAGGCGGCTATGTGCTGCAGTGACACCTCCCCACCACTAGGAGAGACAGACAGATATTAAATGACCTTTTCCTACTCATCACCTCGTCTCCTCGCCTCTGTCTCTCGTTACCGTTTAAACCAATAGGAGAAGGGGAAGAGAGTCACAGCTTTGGTTTTCATCAGTTAAAAAAGCAGTGGTTCTCAACCTGTGGGCCGGGGCTATTGAGGGCCCCCAAATAATTGGCAAAACACTGAGGATGTAATGATAATATAACATCAATATGCAATAATAATAATATATTAATAATAATAAGGGTAATAATAATAATAATAATAATAAAATAATAATAAATGATGGAGAGACTGATAAATAGGAACTTAATGTTAGTTCCACTGAAGCCAGAACATAAATAAACATGCTCTGAAAGTGATCAGAACTTCTCAAACACTTTTTTTTTTAAAGTGGGCCCTGATTCCAGAAAAGGTTGAGAACCACTGCGGTCAAACAGGCAGGTCGGGATGCCAACACATGATTGACTGTGCACATGCTATACAACCCCCCACATGCGATGGGTGGCGCATCATGCCCCCCCCCCCCACACACACACACACACCCCTCCGACAGGGAGTCGGCCGATGGAAGGAAGTCATGTGACAGTCACGTGACTTCGGGCAGTGCTGGTCAGCGACGGCGTCCCTGCCGGTCGGTATCCATTTCCCCCTGATTGAAGAGTTCCTTTATGCTCCGTCGCACGTCAAAGAATAGCAGACCTGCAACATGCTTGTGGGTCTGCTATGAAGAATAGCAGATCTATACAACATGCTTGTGGGTCTGCTATGAAGAATAGCAGATCTACACAACATGCTTGTGGATCTGCTATTCCGTACTTTTCGACACTGTCGCGCAGCAAAGTACAAATGAGGCTCAGGAGTTTTGCCGGTCATAAGAATTCAAACCAAAATTGTAGAAAAATAGTACAAAAAAAAAGTACAATAAAAATATTAATATTGCTCCAGTCCAGTTGCGCTGTAAGAATCCAGGACTGGTCTTTGGAAAGAGTGGGCGGGGCTTTGTGCAAAACGTCTGTCCGCCCGACACGGTGTGTCTGTGTGGAAGGGAAGGCAAAGATGACCTCACTGTAGCGACGGACAATGCAGGTCGGTAGAGGTCAACGCATGCTCCTTCCGATGTCGGAAAAGTCTTCTGGTTCGGACGGGCTTTTCCGATCTATAGTTCAGAGAGTCGGGACATGTGGAGGGCGGCGCACGGGGGGGGGGGGGGGTCCGAGAAAAAGTCCTGAGACCGCCCATCAGAAGTTCTGAATGACAATGTCAATTTGTAGCTCGTTCCTGGGAAGCGAAGAGCGTGTTGGTGGGAGGACAGAACTCTTTGGAGGCTGTTTGCAAGGCTGGGTGGGCCGCCGGGACCCCTGGGGGCGAGGGGGTGGCTGAGGTCTGGGGCCTCAGGGGACTGGGTGACAAAGAGTCCTTAACCTGGAGTAGGGATCACACACACATGCACTCTCTTACACGCGCGCACACACACACACACACACACACACACACACACACACACACACACACACACACAAAGCAGGCATGGTGGGGGGGTTAGGAGACGTGTGGTGAGCTGGACGGGGGTCTCCAGAAGCACCAGCTCCTCTTGGTGTTCTGCTTGCGGAGCAGCTCCTCCTCGCGGACGCGCTCCTTCTGGGAGCGCAGGTAGCGGTCCTCCTCCTTCAGGAACCACACCGGAGGCCAGCGCAGCTTCTCAAAGTGTCTCTGGTTCTCTGGAGACACAGAGAGAGAGAGAGAGAGAGAGAGAGAGAGAGAGAGAGAGCATAATCAGTATAATATAACAAGTAAGACGCGTGAACGCGGGAAGCTAACGCAGCAGGGTTAAATAGTAAAGGCTCACTGGCGTTCGCAATCACTGGCGTTTGCAATAAGCATTCTTCATGTAGATTGTCAATTTGGACATCAAAGCTATTTTATAATATAGCATATTATGTGGGACTGTTGGTGTGATGTTAGTATTATTTCTGATGTTAATATAGGATGGGGAACAGAAGGACCCACCTGGACACATGGTCTTCATTTCTTTGGGGAACTTGCGACAGATGCTGTTGTAGTTTGTGCAGATGTGGTGAAGACACCAGGCTGACAGCTGCTTGGCGTTGTGGAACTGCAGTCATACAATACAATGTATTACAAGTGAAAAAATAAAATAATAATAATAATAACAACAAATCAACAAACACACACACACACACACACACACACACACACACACACACACACACACACACACAGACTGCGGAAATAGTTGATCTACAAGCTTACAACACATCACAAAGTGACATGTTGTAAGCTTTAAATGGAGAATTCCATGCTAGAATGCTTTTTTATCTTTCTTACCTTTCTTTGTAGTTGTTACGTCCCCACCAAAGAGGTCCAGGTGTTTTTTTGTGCAAAAACTCCTTATTGGCTATTTCCCCTACCATAAGCCCTCAATGAATTGCATTGCATTGAATGGGAATTGAATGGGGCTATGGGGTGTTATGCTAATTCGCTTATTTCCATCGAAAGAAGTAGTAAAGTGTGCCGCTTGGGATATTATTTACATTATGAAGAGAGGATATATACAAAGAAATTATAATTTTGAGCGATGGAAATAAGCGAATTAACACAACACCCCATAGCCCCATTCAATTCAATGCAATTCATGTAGGGCTTATGGTAGGGGAAATAGCCAATAAGGAGCTTTTGCACAAAATAACACCTGGACCTCTTTGGTGGGGACGTAACAACTACAAAGAAAGGTAAGAAAGCCTTTTAGTATGGAATTCTCCTTTAACCCATTTTGGGGCGGGAACCCCTTTTGGTGTTTTAAACATTATGTTATAATTTAGCTATTGAAAAATAGCAGATCTACAAGCTCATAGCGCGCCATAAATAAAAATCAAATTTCTGTTTTACTTCTAGGCTTTGAGAACAAACGTTGATATGACAAATAACTTAAATATATAAAGAAATGACTGACATAATTATTTTCCACTATGTTTTGAAGTGTATGAACATTTTTCAACGAAACGCAACGATTATATAACAAGTGTGGCAGGCCTCACCTGAGCCATCTCCAGGTAGGCCAGAGCCTGTCCATCCATGTCAGTTCCTTTTGTGGCCTGTTGGAGGAGCTCTTCCACCGCATGCAGCTCTGGAGAGGAAAGAGAGAATATGGAAATGTCAACATCTCCTGGAATCTGCACTGCAAGAACTCTTCTCCCTTCCCTAAAACACCTTGGACAATGCTCCACACGTCCTTGACTCTTCTCCCTTCCCTAAAACACCCTGGACAACACTCCACACATCCTAGACTCTTCTCCCTTCCCTAAAACACCCTGGACAACACTCCACACGTCCTTGACTCTTCTCCCTTCCCTAAAACACCCTGGACATTGACTCTTCACCCTGGACAACACTCCACACATCCTAGACGCTTCTCCCTTCCCTAAAACACCCTGGACAATGACTCTTCACCCTGGACAACACTCCACACATCCTAGACTCTTCTCCCTTCCCTAAAACACCCTGGACAATGACTCTTCACCCTGGACAACACTACACACATCCTAGTCTCTTCTCCCTTCCCTAAAACACCCTGGACAACGCTCCACACGTCCTTGACTCTTCTCCCTTCCCTAAAACTCCCGGGACAAACCACCATACTTCCTTGACTCTTCTCCCTTCCCTAAAACACCATGGAAAATGCTCCACACATGCTAGACACTTCTCCCTTCCCTAAAACACCATGGACAACGTTCCACACATGCTAGACTCCTCTCCGTTCCACAGAACACCTTGGACAACACTCCACACGTCCTAGACTCTTCTCCCTTCCCTAAAACAGCCTGGACAACAGACATATCTAGTATACTATAGTTTCAAATGTACAGAATGCTATTTTGATAGCATGTTGTTTAGACAGAATACAGGTTTCATTGTTTACCTGGTATTCTAGTTTATTTGAAGCACTACATTGTTCTCTCTGCACTCTACTTATGTGACTATTTACCTTGTTGTCAGTTTATATTCCAATTTCTGGCCCGTGTCTGCCCGAGAAGTCAGTCTTTGTATTATAAGTTGACTAATGGTCCTAATATGGGTTAAATGCCCAGCTCTGACAGGGAAGCCATTTATAATGATGAACCTTGGACACAGCTGTTTGTAGTCCAGCAGAGGTCTTCACTGTGTGCAGACAGACTTCTGTCTGCCTCATTACAGACAGCACAGGCTACAAGGTGAGACAGTTATCGGTCTTTCTGTAAATGTCTTCCATTGCCAGGTCTCTTTATCAGCTACGGAGTCTTTTTAAGTGGTGCAACCACTTCCTTAAGTGACTATGTGTGTGGGTGTATGTGTGGGTGCTTCTGAGCACGAAAACAGCATGGTTGTTTTTCACCACCTGTGCGCAACCTAACACACACACGTACATATTAACTGTATATATGGTGATTTCGGGTGTGCCAGTACAGTACAGTGACAGTACAGTACAGTGGAGGGTACAGTAGAGGGACCCCCACACGGTAACTCTGTCATTTCTCAACCGTTTCGGACGCGGGGCGGCTCACCGGAATCGGGCCGGCACCCTGGGTGCGTTCCTGTGGGTCTGGAACCCCCCCCCCCCGGGGACCCCCACACGGAGTTGCACCACTTACTTCACACGGGTGTGATTTTTATTTGTTTAAAAACTACCGGTAAGCTCAATTCACCTGCAGTTTATAGAATGGGCTACAAGACGACGAGGCTCTACAGAGTGTCAGAAACTAATATGGGGGAACATTATTCATAATATAAGAAATATTGAGGGGAGACTACCATAACAAACTGACTATGATGAACTGAAGATTGATGAACTGATAAACTCATTAAGACATTAATAATTAATATTCTGGGACTCTAAATAACCACACTTGAAGAGCATTCAAACACAGGTCTTTACTTGGTGACTCTCAATCAGGGGGGCAGTCAGACAGATATTTTGTGAAGCCACTGAGGAAATCGGGATTTCCTGAAAGTTCATATAATGGCCTGTTGTGGCGCTGTCATTGGACCCAGAAAAACCCATAGCCCCATAGAAGTCCATGTATTTGGGCCCAACTTCACCTAGACTGTATTACCTTAATAAACATGGTCATGAATCCTTTCTGCTTCCAGTCACTAGTTTAAAGTCTCATTTCTAATGTCATAATATTCTTTTTGGAAAATGATGGTCCCATTTATTAAATAAATGACCATAAAGTCGCGTATGTTCTGAGGGGCGTGGCTACCGTTACAGTCTATGATCTGGATTCCCCTCCCACTCGAGTCAAAATAAAAACGAACAGAGAAGAAGGGGGGGAAGTCCCGCCTCGTTGTCTGGACCAGCCAATGGGCCAGCTGGGCCAAAACGGATCTAGAAAGATGGCGACTTACAATGCAAGGACTGACAGGCTTCATTTTACGTTCATGTTAGACCCGGAGAACGCTTTGTCCATATTTTTTACAGTCTATGCTCTCAATGCAGAACTGAACACACACAGCACACTCAGAGGCTACAACAGGCTGCAGGGGATCTCGCTAATCAGCACAGGTGATGTTATGTTGAAGAAAAAACCCAATAAATATAAAATTAAAGAAAATCAGCACAGGTGGAAATAATGTTCTCAATCAGTGGCATGCTCTTTCACCTAGATAGAAGACTCTATTAAAGTATCGATCTCCTCTTGTGATCCTCTTGTGACCCAGGCCTAAAGCTGGCGTACAGGTGGGAAGGAAAAGGCTGTATAAGAGTATACTCGAAGTTTATCCTGAAGCTGACTGTCTTTTTCTTTAATCTTTATCTCTTTTTGCTGTTGTGTATATTCATATATGTACTCGTTATCTTTTGTTGTATATTATTGTTGTTATTATCCTCTCCTTTCATGTGAGGAAACAGAGTGTGCAGAGCACAAATTGACGTGACAGAGAAAGAGGACAATGATGTATTTGTATTTATGCTGGAGGGGGAAGGTCTTTAAAATGTAAAAAACTAAAACAAAATAAATTATAATGTGTATATATATATAAAAAGACTGTCAGAAATGTGCTTAGTCATTGTCCCGGTGCCGTGTCATTAGTCAGAAGGTTCATTGTTCCGAAATTACTATCCCTATCTCTAACCCTAACCTAAACCTAACCGCAAGCACGGGAGCAGTGCATGTTCGGACTAACGGGACTTCGGATCTATGGGTAGTTCCCATTGTCCCTGGATAAGTCTCAGCTAAATGATTCCGATATAGACAATGATCTCCCCATGAATCTCTATTCAAAATAAGAACCGAAAGTGAGTCAATAAAAATGTTTGTGCCACCTATGATGAATGCAGCCATAAAAGTATGGTTTCCGTATGCAGTAAATAGTTGACCTTTTCTAATTAGTTCACTGCGTAACTAATAAATGATCCTACAAGCATTTGTCACAATGTCATTTGTGTTGCTACAGTACACGCGCACGCACACGCACACGCACACACACACACACACACACACACACACACACAAAAAGTGGGTTGGATATGTATTTCATCTGGCCGTGAATGAGATAACTGCAGTGCAAACGTGGTCGGGTCAGTATCTGACCTGTGAGGGCGACGAGGCGAGGTAGACACAGCCGGTTGGCCAGAACAATGAGCTCCATGGGCTCCAGGGTCGGGCCGGGGGTCAGCTGACCACAGTACAGGAACTCCAGGACCCCTCGCATGCAGGCACTGCTGGTGTGAGGGATGGACACCTGGGCGAGAGATAGAGGGAGAAAAGAAATCATGAACGTATGTGCTGAACCATCTCCGACATACATAGTCAAAGTCATCTCTTGGAGTGGTTGAGCTGCAGCCAAGGAGCGGTGAGCTGCAGCCGTGCCGCGCTCGGGAATCATTTGATTAGTAGATTTGACCCCCCAATCCAACCCTTTGATGCTGAGTGCCAAGCAGGGAGGCATTGGGTCCCATTTTTACAGTCTTTGGTATGACCCGGTGGGGGATCGAAACCCCCGACCTCCCAGTTACGGGGCGGACACTCTAACCACAAGCCCACTGTATCTGTAGACTGTGTGCGCCATACTTTTATGCAGGGGACATCAATGTGTCCGTATACATACTTGATCTTGTCCGTGGCAAATGTTTATTTTTTTTTTCTTTTCCTTTTTAAACACACCATTATAATGTCCTTATTTTGTTCATGAGACCCGATTACTGAATGTCAGTCTGCCTGTTTTCTTCAGAATTATGTATGACAGTGATTTACTACGACACTATGTATGGCACATGGCGATGATCCTATGTGCTTTTATGTGTGCTTAACCCATTTCGAAATAAAATAAAAAAGTCTAAAACCTGACAGTTTTATTAAAAACCCATGTTTCTATGTCAGTTGTTCTCAAACATATTCATGTCAAGGAACCCCAAATATATATGACATTGGCCGCTGACCCCCCATCTGAAAATGTGTAGTTCCAGGGACCCTCTCAGTAGCAAAGATTTTAGTTAAAAACTCGCTCTGAAAGAATATATATATATTCAATGATTTCAGGCGCATTTTCACGATTTTTTGAAAATAGCAGACCTACAAGCTCGTAGCGCGCACTATGAGCTTGTACATCTGCTATTTTTCAATAGCTAAATTATAACATAATGTTTAAAACACCAAAAGGGGTTCCCGCCCCAAAATGGGTTAATAGGGGTGTAACGATACATTTCAAGAGCGATACTATATGTATCACGATACATGGTTGACGATACGATACATGGACGATATTGGTTCATTATGGCGATCCGATACGATGCGATTCAATTATTTGAAATCGATACAGTAACTATTTAAAATACATTGACGTTATTTAATTTTAAATGTAGCAATCAAACCCCTCTTTTTCATGTTTCTTCTAAAAATAGCTAAATACCACGCAAACAAAGTATTGATAGAATCGATTAATTGCATAGCAAAGTGATTCGATACAGATTATTTCCATTGCAAAACGATACGATACATAGTCACTGTTGCTGTTTTAATTTCGATATACTTCGATTCTTGAAATTAAAATCGATTTTTCGATTCAGTTACTATATCGTTACACCCCTAGTGCTTAATGTACAGATATGGGAAGCTTCTGGTAAGGGTGTGCTGCATTTTATTTTGGTCCTCTTTTTCTCCTGTTCTGTGTTAGTCAGGGAGACCACAATAGTCATTGTGTTTTCATTTATTACTTTCGTGTGGTCTTTGGTTTGTTTGTTTTGGCCTTGGCCACCCTGACGTCTTATGCTTATGTTTCTGTTACATTTCTATTTTTTATTACTGACACGCCTCATTGACATCTGTTCCACCAGATTTATTATATATTTTTGATTCAATCTAAATTGATGTATGTAATCTACTTGTGTTTCTGTCTATGCCTGTCTTTGTCTGTCACAGGTCTGAGGCTGCAGTTCTGTGCCCGTGCAGCAGAGGGCTCCGTTATTCCTGACAGTAATAAAACAAACAACTCACTGAAAATAGCAGCTAAAAATAGCAGCAGCAGGAAGTGGCGGAGGGAGAGGGGGGTGTCTGCACTGCACACTGCAGAGAGGACCTGGTACACCCTAAAATAAAACCTTCATAATGCATGGACAGAGTTTAAATAAATCCCTTATTTATAATGCATGGACAGGATTCATGATGAATCCTTCATAATGCATGGACAGGGTTCATAATGAATCCTTCATAATGCATGGACAAGGTTTAAATAGCAGTGGCATGGTGGCACAGTCGGTAGCGCTGCCGCCTCACAGCTAGAAGGTCAATTCCCGCCAGGGACTCTGGGCGCTGGGGGTGTGTTCTCTCCTCCATCGTCCATACCCGAGGTGGGGTTGGTGGACGGGCCTTTCTGTGTGCAGTTTGCATGTTCTCAACGTACAGTAAATGGTGCATTTATATAGCACCTTTATCCAAGGCGCTTTGTGCATTACATTCACACACACACACACACACACACACACACACACACACACACACACACACACACACACACACACACACACACACACACACACACACACACACACACACACACACACACACACACACACACACACACACACCATGCAAGGCACCACCAACCTGCACATTGGGAGCAATTATGGGTTCAGCGTCTTGCATAAGGACGCTTCGACACTAACTCGGGGGTTCACATCTGGCTGCTCTACCGGCCACTCTACCCCTGAGCCTTGTGTATAGGGTAGGCACCATCACAAAAAACATGCAGTAATCCTGGTCTCTATACTGCCTCCCCCATGTCAGAACGACCAGCATTGAAGGAAGCATAAACTCAGTTTAGGCACCTTACAGCTTAGGCATTGGCCCCTAACCTGACGCTGCCAGATCCAAAAAGCTTGCTACACAAATTTGTTTCACAGCTTATTTGGATCTGGGATCGCGGAAGCAAATTCGATGACGGGGCTGTTCCTTTTTTTCAAGATACATGGTAGATGATTGGATGGGAGCGTCTGTCTATCACCGTGTGGGCGTGCAAACACAACCAATCATATCGACGTGTCTATATACCGTCACATCCGCATCCCGCCTTTAGCTCACGCTGATTGGTTCGGTGCGAAGCAGATCTGACTCAGGGCTCAACTCTGTCAGAGATCCCAGATGAGTGTTGTGTTGGGGAATATGTTTCCGCAATACCGCCCTCATCTGGCAGCGTCAGGTTAATTGGCCCCAGCCCCAGGTGAAAAAAAATGGGTTACAACATTGTGTGATAAAAACTTAAATGAAAACAATAATGCATGGACAAGGTTTAAATAAAACCTTCATGACGCATGCAGGGTTTAACCCATTTAGACCTGTTGCAACTTATACATTGTTATACCGTTCAATCCAGGAGCTACCTCTGTGAATCTTTGAATATATCCATTTTTTTACGCAAATGTTAAATCTTAAAAGTATTTTGAGATGGGGATCCGGTCCTTGACATGAAAACGTTTGAGCACCACCAGAAAACTGTTTTGTAGAATCGGCCTCCAGTCTTAATGGGTAAAAACAACATATTTAAAGTTGTTATCATCATTATGGTGCTTGGTGCGAATGGACCTTCGTCCTTCACTCTCGGTCTGTCTGTCTCTCTCTCTCTCTCTCTCTGAGTAATTCTCTGTGTCTCTCTCCCTCCAATCCTCTAGTTTCCCGTTTCCCGGAGCAGCTTCCCGTCCTCAGTGAGCCCAGACCTGGGTAACCGAACCCCCACGGGTCAGGAGTAGTAACCGGACGCCGAAGGATCCGGTTCTCTCCAACGCAGCCAGGAGAAGCCTGGAGCCCAGGAGGACACACCCTGAGGCTGCATGGGACCAGAGCCATAGAGTAAGGGCCGATTCATACTCCTATTTTAGAGCCGAATAAATGTGTGGGGGGGGGGGGACATTGTCACTCTTCGCCATGCTCTTCGCCAATAGAAGTCTATGTAGAAGAGCCGCCATTGGACTGGCCCCATGGAGTGACAAATAGAAGTCTATGTAGAAGAGCCCCCATTGGACTGGCCCCATGGAGTGAACAGAGTTGTCGTAACTCTGTCGTAACTCTATGGCTCTGCATGGGACTATACCTCTGTGGGTCAGCAATCACCTACTTAAAGGCATAGTTCACCCGATCACACCTGAATTAATGGATATTATCTTTGTTTTTTGTCGCATTCCTAAGCCAATAATTTGATGACCAGCAGTGGTTCCCTATGGAGACACAATAAGTCTCCTTTGTGTCTCCACAGGGAACCATTACGACCTGAGGCAGAGTGTACAAATGTATCCCGAAACACCCAATGAAGCCAGAATTACATCACTGAGGATGAGTATAAGTTGCATGCACCAAGGGAATACATAATACATAAATAAATTAGATTATGACTGAATAAATAAATTAAATTAACACTGAGTTTAGTGATGTGCTGTAGGGCAGGAAATAACAAAAACCTAATCAACCTCAAGTTCCCTCCAGAGAAGTGGGTTTCCTGTAGCTTGAGCTAAATATGAGACTGAACCCTGTGTGCTCGTGCGTGACTGTGTGTGTGTGTGTGTGTGTGTGCGCATGTCTTTTTTTATCCAAGGTTTTGTAACCCATTTTTTCACGCGGGGCCAGTTGCATAAGCTATAATCCTGGGCACTACTCTCCCTCTGCCAACCTGAGGAGAACCCCGAACTGAGCTCATGCTTCTTCTTCCTTTATACCGCCTGCGCCACGGTGCACGTGCGCATTGCTTGTTTACTCGATCACCTAGGGGCCGTTCACACCTAAGAGACAGCTGTCTCCTCTGCGTCTCCTGTGTGTCGCAAGCACGCCAATTCATTTCCAATGGGAGTTACATGGTTTGACGAGACAAGCGTGCTCCCTGGCTGTCTTCTGCCCTCCCCATGGAACAAGGTTGTCTCGCCAAACCATGTGACTCCCATTGAAAATGAATTGCGAGCTTGCAACACACAGGAGATGGAGAGGAGACAGCAGTCTCTTAGGTGTGAACGGACCCTTAGCAACCGAGAGCTAACCAGACAGTAGTGAAGATGGCGCTCTGAAGATAATTCAATAAAAGCCTGAAAACTTGTTCATAGCAGTCTGGGCCACTGGGAAAAACTTGTCCAAACTCGTCAGTCTAAAGATCAAAAAGGAAGACATGAGGAGGGGCACTGATTCTTCAGGAACAGGGTTTTTTAGTTGTTATTATTACCTCGTCGATGTAGCTCTCCATGAAGGAGCCGCGGAACATGGCCGCCATCCAATCACAGCTGGCGATGAGCAAGGGCTTGTGGGCCGGCAGGGAGCCGTCGTCCAATCGGAACACCACATCTGAAACCGAGGGGTGGGGGGAAAAGAGGATTCATCTCGGAGGTGTGTCACACATGCCCCGCCCATGCTACAGAGGAGGAAGACAGACAGACGGACAGACGGACGGACGGACGGACAGACAGACAGGCTGACAGGCAGACAGGCAGACATAGGGACAGACACAGAGACACAAGTAGACAGACAAAGAGATAAATTGACAAATAGACGGAAGACATTTTGGACACAGGGTCAGGGATAGAAACAACCTCCAGAGTGGAAGGTTTTCAAACTGATGACTCTTACTATGCTGCACTGAATGCCCTGCCAGCAGACTCGAAATTCCTCAATTCCCAACCATATTTAAATCTGACCTACGTAAGATGGCTATCCTCAAATTAAAATTGGACTCATATAATTCTATCCTTTACCAGCTTGAGATGTAAACAGAGATGTAAACAATGTTGATTTTGTCAACTAAAACACTGACAAAAAAAGGTCTGTCCACTATCTTTTTTCACTGACGAAATAAATAAAACTAAATAAAAGCTAAGCCATGATGACTAAAAACTACAACTAAATATACTGACAATTTTGTCAACCGATAAAAACGACATTAAAATGTAGGGAGTGGGAGAAGAGATAATAAAGAAGAGATGAAGACATGCTGTCTTCATCAGTGTAGTATGTCAAACTCACAGATGTTATAGTTCATTTCCAAAGTGATCAAATTATTTTGTGCAATTAAATGGTCAACTAGATAATGATAAAAAGTTGAGTATGTCAATACCAATGATAAGTAGGCCTACCATTTCAGGATATTGTTTACTAATGAATTACATTGTTTCAGTACTTTGGTGTTTAAATGTGGTGATGTTGATGTGAATGTACGTGTTGATGTAAGACATAAAAACATTAATACATGCACATACAACAGCCTAGACAGCCTATGCTGTTGTATGTGCAACGGACAGAAACACATAGACAAACAGTCAAACACGTATGGAGACATAAAGTACACACTCAAACAACACAATGGATGATCGGCGACACTGTTGGTTTGAAATGCTGAGAATGAATATGAACATGTTCACACTAGATTAATATTAATAACAGTAATAATAATAATAATAATAATAATAATAATAATGATTTTTATGACAAAATGTCTACAAAAAAAAATCAATCTTCAAGTGTACAGAGTTCATATACCGGATATACAGTATCATTATGCAATGAATTGTGACAGAGTCTAGGACTAGGTGTATTATAGAGTAGGCAGCAACCCCCAAACATAATCATATTTTAACTGGGGACGCCCCACCCTGACAAGCACTTGGAATATAGTAGTTGAGGCGTTCCAGAAAAACAATATGTGAAAATACTCAAAATAGCTGATCTACAGTACAAGCGCAAGGCGTTGTGAGCTTGTAGATCGTCTATCTTCACTTTTATTATGTTTTTTTTTTTTCTTACATTATTTGATAGTTGGTCATTACTGAAGTGCAACAAAAAAGTTGAGCTACGCAATGGCATGTGTAGCGTAAGGCCAGGCTGATTTGAATTGTCACGGGTACACTCATGCTATGTGCCGTCATTTGAAATAAATCTCGGAACCGGGGCCAAATTGTCATGGTTCCATCTGTGTTTGGTTTTCTTATTTGAAAATGTTTTCGGAACGGGTCGGAGTGGGTCCCGACAGTTTGACAACAACCACTGCAGTGGAGAGTCGTTTTGTTTCTTTTTACCAGAGAAGGTGCCCTTGTGCAGGCATTCCTTGATGCGGTTGGCCCGGCGCACATGGAAGGCCTTGGTGATCTCCTGGTTCATGAAGCTCTCTCGGTTCAGCACGTTGGCCACCATCATGCGCAGGTCAAACACCTCCAGCAGCTCCGCGATGGTGGCCACCGCCATCAGGTCCCTGCGGCCCTCGTCCAGGCTGCCCGTGTACAGGTAGCCAAGGACTGCCTGGAAGCATAGTAACGTCATGACATGATGTTATATACTGTAATGTAACACAGTGTACAGGTAGCCAAGGACTGCCTGGAAGCATAGTAACGTCATGACATGATGTTATATACTGTAATGTAACACAGTGTACAGGTAGCCAAGGACTGCCTGGAAGCATAGTCACACAGCAAATGTATCGTCGCTGTCGCGTGTGGCCCGCATCGGAATACTGATATATTATTGATTTCAGCTGTTAGAATTCCAAACATGCAAACAGGACCCGCTTTAATTACTTCAGTCTATATGTAGCTTAATGACTAGTATTAAAGTATTAAAATGTTATTGTCTTTTTTATGTCCAATGTATTTGTAACATAACTACAACATAACTAAATGCGTTTGAAATTAAATAAAAAGGTTACTTTTCAGGACTCCAATTAAAAACAAAAATTTAATAAATCTGGATTTCAATTCAAATATAGCAAAAATCTACAACGCTTAACTACAAACTTGCTATGTGGCCCCTCTGGAGTGAGTGTGGAAATATAGTGGCCCTCTCCATCTTCAAAGTTGCCCACCCCTGCCCTAGATAAACCCGCCAGGGGCGTGGGTCTCACCTGGAAGGGCTCTTCCTGGACGAGCGCGTCCATGGCGACCACCGTCATGAGGCGCGGCCTCCCGGTCACCGGGTCGTCCACGTGCTCCAGGCGCACGCTCAAGAAGCCCCGCCCCCAGCCCGAGAGGGCGCGGCCGCGGCCGCCACTCGCCCCGCCCCCGGCGGCGAGGACCCCCGGGCGGGAGGAGGAGGAGGAGCCCTGCCCGCCGCTGGAGGAAGGCAGGGCGTTGTCGCTCTGAGAAGTCCTCAGAGAGCCCTGCTGCAGCAGCGGGGGTCTCCTCCGCAGCCCCCCGGACGAGGAGGCCATGTCCTCCTTGTCCATGTCCAGGCTCTTGGTGCGTCCCGCCTGCTCCTTGGCTCCCCTCCTGCTCCGCTCCTCCTCGTCGGCGCTCTCCGAACGCTCCCCGTCCCCCTCCTCCATCTCCTCCATCTCCTCCTCCCCATCCTCCTCCTCCTCCTCCTCCTCCCCCTCCCCCTTGCCTCTTGCCCCCCCGAGGAGGTCGAGGCTGAAGAGGTCGTTGAACTTGGAGCAGGAGGTGGCCAGGTACACGCGGTGGGCGTAGACGTGCGCGGCGCCGCCCCGCAGCAGGAAGAGCACGTCGGCGCACAGCGGCCGCAGGAAGAGCGCGTCGAGCGCCTCGCCGTCGGCCGGGGGCGGGTCCGGGATGCCCACCACGGGCCGGGGCGGCCGCGGGGGCAGGAAGGGTGCCTGGAGGAGGGGCCTCTGCACCCTCTTCAGGTGGGACTTCCAGAACTGCAGGTGGCGCCGGGAGATGAGCGCGGCGCGGATGGCGTTGTCGAACACGTCCTTGACCCCGAACTGGGCCACGATGCTGGTCTCGTAGTACGGGACCCCCAGCTCCTTGGCCACCTCGTGGCCTCGCTCTGGGGCCAGGATGTCGCCCGGTTTGATGGGCCTGTGGGGCCCAGGCACAAACACAATGGAACGTCAGCAAATACCTCCACGTCCACATCGTCAACATACTGCATTTATATATTTAAACTAATTACACTGCCTTTGATGTCTTTTTTCCAAATAGCTCCCGCTGAAGAAGACGTCTTTGACGTATTTTGGGGTTTTTATTGATTCAGAATAGCCTCAGTAGCGTCCCCGACACTAGGCAACGCTTGCTTCCGCTGTAGTCCATCAATGAAATGTCACCCACTTCCGTTATAAGCGCGATCTTTGGCCGCTTTTTTCTCAGAATTGAGGCTCAGATTGAGGTGATTGAACAGAACGTCGATGTTAGGAGCTCATTAAAAGATCACCGCTACCTCGCGGTTACAATATTAACACTTCTGATGACTTGTAAAGTGACGACCGCCAGATTAGTTATGGCCGAATTTGACTTCGGGATGAATTTCGGGGGTTTTCTAAATCTAAATAAAAGACGCATTTTCTACTGCTGGCCGTGAAGGACATTAGACTGAACCGGGGCAGCAAAAGAGCACAATGCATATATACATACTATGTATTTTGTACGTTCAAACATCGCAGATCCACAAGCTATACCTATACATTAAAATACCCAAGTGCCCATACCCGAGGCGGGGGTTGGCGATAGGGCCTTTCTGTGTGGAGTTTGCATGTTCTCCCCGTGTCCCCTAGGGTAGATACCCTCACAAAAACATGCCGTAATCCTGGTCTCTAAAACTACCTCCCCCTGGCCAGCCGGGGCGCCTGATGGAGGGGAAAGGAACTGGTCGGAATAACGTGTCCCTTCCACGCGCTACGTCCGGCTGGGGAAATTCCCCTCTGTCAGGTGAAAAGAAGCAGCTTGGACTCCTCATGCATAGAAGGAGGCATGAGGTCAGTCCGCTGCCCCCCCCAGGTTGGCAGAGGAAGTGTAGCGCCCAGGATTACATTAGATAATTGGCACTGGGTGAAAAAAGAAAACTGGGTTACAAAATCGTGGGATAAAAGAAAAAAATAATAATAATAACATTTTGAACAATATTGCGGTACAGTATGGCGCCGTCGCGGCGGTCTCACTTGGCCAGCGGTCGGCGTGCGCGGTTGACGGCGTCCAGGTCGGCGTAGCGCAGGTCCAGCTGGCAGCCCACCAGGATGATTGGCGTCCGCGGGCAGAAGTGTTTGATCTCCTGGAACCACATG
>NC_137867.1:11140043-11155043 GCF_963924005.1 Protomyctophum bolini | reverse complement strand
GACAAACGTTCGTCATAATACTTTTAGTCAACAAACTTAACACAGCTGCACGGTCACTGACTCCATTAGAGCCAGATATACCTGCACACATCTTCCTTCTCTCTCTCTCTCTCTACACCGTCTCTAAATGAAAATAATAACCCGGGTCAGGTTTTGAGCCCTGCGAAGCTGACCAGTTGGACCCGGGCCTTCTGCCAACCCATGGTCCACAGAGCAGAACCACACTGCTATTTCTGTAACAGAGAGAGAGAGAGAGAGAGAGAGAGAGAGAGTCCTCCTGAGCACTTTTCATTTCATCTGCCCTCCTCCTCTGTTGATAGAGAGCATCTCTTTGTTTTTCCACTGAAACAGAAGGCACAGCGACAACACGCACACACACACACACACACACACACACACACACACACACACACACACACACACACACACACACACACACACACACACACACACACACACACACACACACACACACACACACACACACACACACACAGACAGACGTTCAAAAAGTCTCAAGCGAGAGATGGTCCTTTGAGAGACATACCCAAAACCACAACTAACTGGAGACAGAATGTCCTTCAGTGCATTTATTTACAACGATGTAAACTCGTTGTCTCGTGATGAAAGCCAACATGTGAAATAAAGGTTTATATATTGTAGGAAAGAAATATTAAAAAAAAGGTCAAACAACCTCAACAAAGTCTAGAGTTTTAAAGTGGTTAAATCAAATAAAGTCTGACATTGTGGCATAGAGTCAAACTGTCCCTTTGATGCCTTCACCCAGCTATGTGGCACGGGAGAGAGAGACAGAGAAAGAGAGAGAGAGAGAGAGAGAGAGTGAGTGAGTGAGTGAGTGAGTGAGTGAGTGAGTGAGTGAGTGAGTGAGTGAGTGAGTGAGTGAGTGAGTGAGTGAGAGAGAGAGAGAGAGAGAGAGAGAGAGAGAGAGAGAGAGAGAGAGAAAGAGAGAGAGAGAGAAACTTGTCAAACCAAAGCCAAACGATTATTTTCCTCTGTAACAATGCATGTAGGGAAATGAATGTTCACGCCTTCACATTCAACATTATAATACTGCTAAATAATTGCTGTTCTGTCATAATAATAGCTTCATTATGAGATGTAATAATTTAATTCCCTTCAGCTCCCCTCATGCTGCACTGAGACAACAAACTTAATATAGAACATATTCTCTCTGAATAATATTAGAATTAATTAAAATTACTTTGCATAATGTTACACTTCCTAAAGAGCCTAAATTCAGCCGCTAAGGTATTGTGGAAACACTTCAGAGAGTTATGAAATTCCTGTTTAGCGAATAATTTATTTATTCTAATTAAAATGGTAGTTGTGCATGCCTTCTTCAGAAAGCAAAAGGATTATTTTGTTTTTGATATATTTTCTGAAACTGTCTAACCATGAAACATAAGGTTTAGGTTTAGGCTATAATAAATGACACGTAAGTTAAATCAATGAATAGCCCACCTGGTATAAATAATACATAAGTCAATGATACCTGATATAAATCTGTAAATAAATGATTACCCAACCTGATATAAATAAAAAGGCCTATAAAATAACTAGCTGGCCAAATGTCAAAAGTCATAGACGAAAGCAAGTGCTCGCAACTCACTTTGTAATGCTCCAGGTATCTTTTATTCATGAACACAGCAGGCAGGACAAACGTTTCAACCAGTATAGGTCTTTCTCAAGTATAAGGAAATGATTATTTGTATACAGAGTGTGGACAAAAGAGCCATCAGCCCAGTTGTGGGGTGGCTCCAAAAGCTGAAATGTGATTGGCAAACATGATTGGCAAACAAAAACACGATTGGCAACATGATTTTAGCAATTGCATAAAAGTAGAAGTAGAAAAGGTTTCAAAACAATAGACAAAGCTGAGTACATATCAGTATGTCAACACCCATTGGCTCCAAGCCCAATTATTGGGAGGTTAATGTACTGTAGTATCCACAACCTAGCATTTTCAAGAATCTGTCGTTTTCCCTTCGAAAAGCAAAAAATCACACACGTGTGAACTGAGTGGTGCAATTCCCCCCCCCCCCCCCCCCCCCATCTCTCTCTCTCTCTCTCTCTCTCTCTCTCTCTCTCTCTCTCTCTCATTAGAGACACAGCACTACCCCTCTCTCTGTTTCTGGCGCCCCCTACTGCTATTAATAAGTCACATACTCGTGCTCATACAGGTACACAAACAAACGGGTACACAAACAGGTACACGGACATTGCTGGTTGTAGGAGTGGTTGCACCACTCAAAAACTGAAAAAGTTTTAAACTATGAACTCTATATAACCATCCAGTGGCTGGAGTTAAAGTCTTCATTGAGTCCTATGGGTGCCATAGTTCTAAGATAATGGATCCACCATAGCTCTCTCTTTAATAACAGATTATCTATATCTCCCCCATGTCTTGGAAAATATTCTCAAATATCTAAGAGAAGAGACATTGTGGTGTGCCTTTTTGAAATGTAGTGCCACTGGGCTTTTTTGTGTTCTGCAATACACGTTTTTAATGCATGTGTTGTTTTACCAGTCCCACAAGGACATCTGGGCAAATAAATGATAGTTTGATTGAGAGACTGAAGCGCCTGTTTCAAAAGTACACTTTTTCATTCGCCTCATTCCTTGAGAAGGCCTGGTCAATGAGGAGGAGGGCCATTTACATGTAAAATGGCCTTGTTATGATTGTTTTCATTTTATTTTATTTTATTTGTTTTCTTTTCTTTGATTGTTTGCTTTCGAATAATTTACAAATATGTATGAACAGGAAGTGTCAGTTGTATTCAGTGTATTCTGTGAAATGTAATAATAAAAAATTCATTCATTCATTCATTCGATAGTTGTACAAGTTTGTTTTACCTCTTATTTGTATCTGTTGTCCCGTTGTTGGGTGATACAAGAAGTTACATTTTTCTGTGTGACATTGAACACATGACCCACAACGCTGGTTACCATCTGGGCCAGACGCTCAATTGCGCTATGTTGGGAAAATGTCAATGCCCCTACGATCGGCTTTTGGCTGAGGAATTTAACGACCAGTTTGGCATATGAGAAACTAACGTATGTAATTAGGAAGAAACCTCTATAAGATTTGGGAGAAGTTATTGGACTTCATTAAGCGAGGTGATATTGAAGAGGCTTTGGATGTATAGTGGTTAATTGGAGTAGTCCGCTGTGGGGTGGGGGTAGGGAACTGTGATGGGACATTGTGCATTTGTTTGTTTAACTGTATTTAATGTGTTTTTTGTTGTTGTTATTAATATTATTATTATTATTTATTTTTTAATTTGTTCTGTATTTATGGACATTTCCTGATGTTTCTTCGAAGATTTTGTTTAGTATTTGTGCTGCCATGGGGTTGTGGGGAGAAAAATATATGTGAATAATTGCTGTGAAAATACTCATAATAAATAATCATATGTTTTTAAAAAGAAAAAAGAAAAGTGTGAGGTTTCTTAGGAGGCAAATCAGATTTTTACCACAATGTCTCTTTATGTTAGGTGTCCTTCTATAGTACACTAGACGAGGGGGGATCTTAAATGATTATTGGATCTGAACTGAGATGATGCCAGTGTTTTTTAACCCATTTGGGCGGTAACCCCTTTTGGTGTTTTAAACATTACGTTGTAATTGAGCTATTTTTGAAAAATCGTGAAAATATTTATTTCAGAAAACTGGAGGATTTAGATCGTTTTTTGTTTTTTTTAAGATTGCCTAGAGGTGAGTATTGTGTAACACATAATAAAGGTTGTGCCGACGTAGTTTTCTTTTTCGTGGGTTGTAGACATTCTTCTTGGGTTGACTTACTTTCCTTGCTGCTTTGTCTACAATCTCCTGTGTGTACTCACTGTACTGTGCCCTCTAGCTCTAGTAGTTTTCTGCTCCTGAAAAGACTCACCTGTGCTACAGATCCTACGGACTCTATAGAACTGGCTGATTGGTAAACTGTTTTTTAAAAGGAGTAGGGTGAAATGAGTCACTTGCATTTGTGCAAGTGCATTTGAATCTACTTTTGCACTTTCCAGACATTCTCCACAGACGTTTACCACTGCACAATTACTTTCCAGAACCCAATAATGATAACCAAATACTGATAACATGATGGGATCTCCAGACAGACAGACATCTACATATATGGGCACAAAAGGGACACAGACAGAGAAGACGGTTACAATGGGTACTCGGACAGTGGGTTTAGAGGGTGAGGCATGCATTCCCTATTTGCATCGTACCACTACCCGAGTAGGCCGGCACAATAATAAAACCGGTATTGGGAATACAGTACAAGGCTTCCACCCAACAGCGACACAATGAAGCTTAATGCTGAAGCAACGCTAAGAACTGTGGGAGCGAGTGTGTGTCGCATGCGTGTGTGCGTGCGCGTGTGTGTGTGTTTAAAAACCCACACAACACTGTGAAAGCTTCTCAGAATCTCCTTAAGCCCTTAAACCTGCTTTACAAGCATTTCACACATAGTGTCAATGAACACACAGTGTTACACACGTCCAACAGACACCCGTTCATTAAAGGAACACGTCAAAACTAGATGCATTCATAAAATAGCATTCCAGGACCAATTTGCTGTTACTTAACATCGGATTTGGGTACTAATTTCTGTGAGATGACGAGTCGCCTGCCGAGCGTTGCAAAGTTCGGTAGAGCCGACTCAGCTCCGTCCGAGTTGTAAACCGATAGGCAGAGAATAGTAGATCATGTAAAACCAGAATTCACCCAGCCCCAACCAGAACTCACCCAGCCCCAACCAGAACTCACCCTGCAGCCCCAACCACAACTCACCCAGCCCCAACCAGAACTCACCCAGCCCCAACCAGAACTCACCCAGCCCCAACCAGAACTCACCCAGCCCCAACCACAACTCACCCAGCCCCAACCAGAACTCACCCAGCCCCAACCACAACTCACCCAGCCCCAACCAGAACTCACCCAGGCCCAACCACAACTCACCCAGCCCCAACCACAACTCACCCAGCCCCAACCACAACTCACCCAGCCCCAACCAGAACTCACCCAGCCCCAACCACAACTCACCCAGCCCCAACCAGAACTCACCCAGCCCCAACCACAACTCACCCAGCCCCAACCAGAACTCACCCAGCCCCAACCAGAACTCACCCAGCCCCAACCAGAACTCACCCAGCCCCAACCAGAACTCACCCAGCCCCAACCAGAACTCACCCAGCCCCAACCACAACTCACCCAGCCCCAACCACAACTCACCCACGGTGAAATTGCACTTACTACTCCGTCAGTAGTAGTATGTTTATTTACGGATTATTTTTGTTTTTTAGTCGTGTCATAATATGTACTATTTTCTGTGACACACACACACACACACACACACACACACACACACACACACACACACACACACACACACACACACACACACACACACACACACACACACACACACACACACACACACACAGTTTACGTTAAAGTTTCTGACAGTGATCAAATTTAACGATCAACCAATCCATTAGTGTTCTGCCTTGGATCAATGCAACTAATGTAGTATATTTTCAAAGGTTTAAATAAAAGAATACCGTGACATTACCGTGACATTTGTTCAAAATTAACGCGTTATTGACACGTTGACGGCGACGCATGGCAGAACGCATTAATGCAATTATTAATTACAGCAATTGGGTGGGGTGGGATGTTAAGGCCAATCTTGTTTGGGATTCAATTATATGGGATTCACAGCGACTGTAGACCAGTTTACACTGCGACATACCAAAGCCTACACGGGTTGTGCAGTCGACGCGCTGTGATTGGCCAGTCGCTGTGATTGACAGCCTAAACCTAACCCTAACCTTAACCTCAAGAAAACTATATCCTAAACCTAACCCTAACCTCAGTAAACTTAACTTGCCCGGGGGGCGTGGTTATAATTATAAACACAACCCGTGTAGGAATTAGTATGTAGCGTTTACACTACTAGACGACATGTCGAGTAGTGCGCCTCATAGCGGAAGCGCGCTACATGAAAAATACCGTCTGACGGGTTACACAGGCTTGCCTAAATAAATACCCAAATTAAACCGTCGTTTCACAGCGGGCTACTTTTACCACCTGAGGTTTGCTACAGACATATGTAGGACACGTTGGATGTGGATACCTTTTACATTACCGACAGTCTGCGATAACGTTACACGAACGCAACTAAGGTTTCGGGGCACTCTGAAATATGACTACATCAGTGCTGTGCAAAGATACTGACAGACGTTTATAGGATGTGGTTGCATGCAGCCTGTCAGCTGCCTTGTCAGAAATAAACGTTCTCTTTGTGTGTGTGTGTGTGTGTGTGTGTGTGTGTGTGTGTGTGTGTGTGTGTGTGTGTGTGTGTGTGTGTGTGTGTGTGTGTGACTAACCTAGCCCATAAACAAGGTCTGGGACACTGCATGGTCAACGTATCTAACTAACCCTAACCAGTAGGCCTGTCACAAGTATTACTCTGACCGACTAGTCACCACCCAGGGCAAGGAAGGACACAACCCAGGCCGGCTTCCTTAAAGGACCACTTCGCCACTTTTACAACCTATCTTCATATAATTGGTCCTCACTAATGTTCACGATGAAATTCCACACATTCTTTTCTACTCAGTCTGTGTCTCATAGGAGGGCTGGCTGTGTGCACAGATCAGAAACCCGTCCACCAGTGACATTATCGTTGGGCAGATTTTTAAACACATTTTAAAGAGAATCTGCCTGTCTATCTATGATCACTAGGTGTATCTTTTTTACATGGCTCCGTCATGATATGGAGAGAGAGGCAGACGGCGGGTCCCAGTGCGGCAGCAGTGTTTATGTGTAACACTGTGCCGTGGCACTACAATCAACCCATTTCGGGCGGGAACCCCTTTTGGTGTTAGCATTATGTTATGCTTTAGCTATTGAAAAATCGTATGAACGACTGACATAGAAACATAGCTTTTTCAGAAAGATGTCAGGATGTAGAAGACATTTTTTTAATCTGATCTCAGGTTAAGAAATTGTGACTGTCATTACATTCTCCATCATCAGTGACACGTGGGTGATAGTGTATCAAATATGTTTTTTTATTCAAATGCAATCAAAGGCTACAGCTTATGAAAGCATGGGCATTTGCGTTCCTCGGTGCCGCTGCCCCATTATGCGCAATCAGAGCATTTAGACGTTGCCTGCAATGTATGTTTACCATACCTTATAGTTTTGCACTACAAAAGAAACATGCTCGACAGGAACGGTAACCATATAATGGCCCTGTGCAAAACATTAATAAATAGCAAAATAGCCGCCTGTGGTCCAAATCTATTTTGCATATTGAACAACCAGGATACTACAAATGTTGTGTGTGTGCGTGCGTGCGTGTGTGCAGGAGGGCCAGAGAGACAAAGGAACTCATGCATAATTTGGGCAGAATGTTCCTCACTACTTCTGTCGTCTGGCCAAATAACTGTCTGTCTGTCTGTCTGTAGGTGGACAACTTTTTGCACACCTTTCAAGCAGACTGATCTACAGACTTCATCCTATTTATATTCTGGACACGGACAGTAAATAAATCTGAATATGGGCTTAAGTAATGTAACCAGTGGGGGGGATTCCACACATTCCAGGCGGTCACCAGCTAAATGATGGAGAGTTGGTAACCCAATGGATCCTTATGGATCTTTAACTCTTGAGTGTAAAATCCATGTTACGCTCTCAAGAGTTAATTTATGGTTAAACATCTGCATTACTTAATTAAGAAATCTACATAATGTAGAAGAGTTCGCCGCTGGGACTCGAACCGGGAACCAGACAGTAGCCATCTGCCTCCCTGTCACTCTGTCTGTCTGTCTCCATTAATTAATTAATTCATATTCTACAGTATATGTCTCTGTCCATCAGTCAAGGATCAGGGGCTGGTGGCCACATAGCAATGTTAAATTTGAACTGAGGCCACACAGAAACACAACAAAACATAAAAACATATTATCAACTACATATTTAGACCTTAGCCGCAAACCCTTGCAATGGCTGATTTACACTCAGTCTCAGGCTATAAAAAGACGTGTAATTCACAGAACAAGCAAATTATCTAAAGCCGTTTTTCAATGTATTCACAAAGTTGACTATTATTAAATCAGCCAGCGGCCTCCATCCCTGACCCAGATATGAGTCTGTGTGTCTGCCACACTGTAATCAGATTACAGATTACTGGCTGACAGACAGTAATCCTGAGGGAATAACAGCCTTATTACATAACCCCCATGTTTATCTAGCTGCACAGATCTCCAAGACTATGGAATAACGGTCTGTGCATTACATAACAACCACACTCATCTGCCTGCACAGATCTGCAAAACTATAACAACATGCGACAGTGCTATTAGGGGATTTATGTTTCTTAGATATTGTGTTGTATCAAATGTGTCAAATGCATTATACTGTATACAATTACAATCAATGAAGGCCTTTATCAGACACTCTTATCCTGAGTGTGATCAGAATAATCACAGTACTAAACAGTAAAAACTCTAGTGAATAAACAACAAGTAGAGTGCAGTGAGCTTAACCCACTGTGCAGCGCTATGAGCTTGTAGATCTGCCATTTTTCAATAGCTAAAGTATAACATAATGCTTAAAACACCAAAAGGGGTTCCCGTACAGCGTGTACAGTACAGAATAGGATAATGTAGTTCCTCAAAGAAACTAAAGGATGCCAAATTAACAATGAACCTAGCTAATAACATGATGTGCGTTTGTCTTCAAGGAAAAAGGTAATCCAAGACACAAATCAAGGGAACAAGTAACCAACACAGTGTATAATATCTGCATAGTATTCTATCCTAGCAGCATGATGTATTATTGAACAAAGGTGACAGGAAGGGATTATAACAGGGAGAGGAATGCTAGGGGGTGAGGTGAAGTCTGGAGAGGTGGGTGCTAGGGGGTAAGGTGGAGTCTGAAGAGGTGAGTGCTAGGGGGTAAGGTGGAGTCTGAAGAGGTGGGTGCTAGGGGGGTAAGGTGGAGTCTGAAGAGGTGGGTGCTAGGGGGGTAAGTGGAGTCTGGAGAGGTGGGTGCTAGGGGGGTAAGTGGAGTCTGGAGAGGTGAGTGCTAGGGGGTAAGGTGGAGTCTGAAGAGGTGGGTGCTAGGGGGGTAAGTGGAGTCTGGAGAGGTGAGTGCTAGGGGGTAAGGTGGAGTCTGAAGAGGTGGGTGCTAGGGGGTAAGGTGGAGTCTGAAGAGGTGGGTGCTAGGGAGGTAAGTGGAGTCTGGAGAGGTGGGTGCTAGGGGGTAAGGTGGAGTCTGAAGAGGTGGGTGCTAGGGGGGTAAGTGGAGTCTGGAGACGTGAGTGCTAGGGGGTAAGGTGGAGTCTGGAGAGGTGAGTGCTAGGGGGTAAGGTGGAGTCTGAAGAGGTGGGTGCTAGGGGGGTAAGTGGAGTCTGGAGAGGTGGGTGCTAGGGGGTAAGGTGGAGTCTGAAGAGGTGAGTGCTAGGGGGTAAGGTGGAGTCTGAAGAGGAGGGTGCTAGGGGGTTAAGTGGAGTCTGGAGAGGTGGGTGCTAGGGGTGAGGCTTATAGACACAACTTGACACTCAAAAACAGGGCCTAGACGAGAATCATTACAAAAGATAGCCGAGAACTGAATGTGTTTGTGATGCTATTCTGGCAATGAGGTTGGTTTAACAAAGTCACATTTTGAGAGATCCCTTATCCCAAGTACAATATATACTGTAGTGTATATTGATCGCGTATTCACGTTCCAATCTCACCTGACTCAAGCCTTCAATCAATCAATCAATAACTATTGCAGACAAGCAGCACTTCAATGAATGGTGTTGTGCTTCCTGCAACCATTGTGTGAAAACAGCCAGGAGGAGAAAATCGATGCAATATAAAGTATGAGATTCTTATTATGACTGATAAGCCATTAATATTATGGTTATTAGTATGATTATTATCAGTATTTATGTCACATGGTGATAATGGGTGGAATCCAGATTAACACACTCACTATAAAACTAGATGATGCTTGCTGATAATTAAATACCAGCGCAACAAACAAAGTGGTTCAAAGTTAATATAGCTTCAAAATCAGTTTAACCACTTTAATACTATTGTATGAAGTGTGGCTAAAAATACAAATCTTCATGGGGGTCCCAGGCCAAATGCTATCAATTTGGGGTCCGTTAACATGAAAACGTTTGAGAAACACTACAGTAAAACATCTCATCTAAAAATTACGACGCTGAACGCACACACACGCGCACACACACACCCCCACTTGGAGACTAAACTAAAATGCATCGAAAAAGCACCCTGGCAGGTGGTCATTAATTAAGGTCATTACCAAATCATAGCTTTGATGTTTTTTTTGCTGTGTGCAAAAAAAAGAATAATAATACATTGCATTGTAGATCAGCGGTTCTCAAAGTGGGGTCTTACGCAGGGGTCTGGCTGCACAGGCAACTCCCCCCCCCCCCAAAAAAAAATTATAATACAATTTTGACTCTTTCTTACATTATTTGACAATTTGGCCAAAGTTCTTATAGTATACCGGTAGTTGATTGACTACTTTTAACACAGCAATGGTCTTTTTTTGTTTGTTTGTTGTTTTACCGAAAAGTCCTTAAATTGTCACTTCACTGTCATCTGCATGGACCCCTGACCCACAGGTTGAGAAGTGAGGATATATAATTTTTTATTTAATGTTTTACTCTGTACTCTGCAGGTTGCATCAGACAGACAACAATAGCAGTCCATTGTGAGCCTGATCAGCAGCAGCATGTGACCCAGTCCCAGCAGCAGGCCAGTACACAGTCCAGTCAGTGTGCTGCATGCCTGCCTGCAGCAGTAACGGTCTTTTACCTTCCGACGGGAGAAGAGTTGACCCACATGTCCAGCCTGCCGCACGCCGGGGTCCAGTCGCTCCCGTCCCGGGGACGGCCGGGACACACAGCCCGGGGACACAGAGCCGCTGCTTTTCTCTTCGTTCTTTGTGCAAAAATAGATACGTAGAACTCACACTAACTGCCTCTGACAGTCTGACTACTTATAATTCTTCTTCCGTTCTAGTTCAGTCGCGTCTCCACCGCGGCGCACGGATCAGCGCGCGCGCGTATACAGTACAGTGAGTACACACACATTATTTATGTTGCTCTTTTTTTTCTCAAAGTGTCTCACACTTTCTACCCAGAGACACACACACACACACACACACACTGCTTTGTCCTGCTTTCTGTTGTTTTGTCCTGCGCGCGCGTGTGTGTGCGTGCGTCGTCTAGACAGAAATTTGCTAGGATCATTGTTTACCTGCTATCCTAGTTTCTTTCTTGAGTCGCTAAACACACTGCTCTCTCTCTCTCGCTCTCTCTCTCTCTCTGCATAGCTAATGTCTTAAAGAGCGCTATAAACTGTGCCTTGCTCTGATCCCTGGCAGCAGTAGCTCCTTTGTTGTTATTGTGACACCCATTGGGTGTCAACCAGCTGATTTCCTCGGCCGACACCGCCTTCCTCCTCCCCCCCTCCCCTCTCCGCCCCGCCCATGCGTCATGACGCAGCGCCGCGACGTACACGGACAACCAATCACACAGGACAGAAATGTCGGCGTCAGGTGTGTGTGTGTGTGTGTGTGGGGGGGGGGGGGGGGGGGGGGTTTCCAACCATTACTTAATATTATTATCATCAAAATCAGTTTAACCACTTGATAGATGAACTGTTTGAAAGTAGCTGATTTACATTTTGACACCAATCTTGTGTGGGGCCATGTGGGGCCCACTCCCTCCCTGGCACAACATATTTTAAGATGGGGGGTCCTTGGCCAAATACATAGGCCTATTAGGGGTCCTTGACATGAAAATGTTTGAGAATAGAATAGAATAGAATTGCCATAAAATGTTCACTGCACACCTTTTATTCGGGGATGCAACAAGCAGACAGCGACGACAGCATCAATACTATACAGTAAGCAGGCAGGTCAGAGAATGTAAAGTTGTGAAAATAAATTTAGAGTGTTTTCTCCAAAAAGAAGAAAAAAATATAATTTATATATATACTTTAGCCAGTCAACATGGACACCGTGATATTCTTACCCCACAGTTTTGAGATGAGCTAACCTTTCTTTGTGTAACCCTCTTGTGTTTTGTGAGAAGCCTGTATAAAGCTGTGTCAGCTTTTGTGTCCACATTAAACTGCCAGCCCTGAAGATGGAGAGAGAACACTGACATCTACTGGTGAAACACGGCACCGCTTGTTGTAAAATCAAAGGTATTGTGGTTGATGAATCAACTACAAAGGGAAGGTCCTACTGTCAATCAAACACACAGTTTTCAAGTCCAATACTTCACACTTCTGTTGCGCTTCCACTGATGGTATAGAAGTGGTTCTAAAGGGACAATTTAAGGACTTTGAAGACATTTCAGTACCTCTAAAATGAAGGGAGACTGAGAAAGAAAAAGCATTACTGCGGCAAAGATAATCAACGAAAATATAGGCCTATAGGAATATATAGGCAATATAGGCCTACTACATGTAATGCCTTGACCCAACCATTCGCAGTGAGTCGGGCTCTAATATGAACTATAAAGTAGACTTTACTGTATAGAGTAGTACAGTACAGTAGAATAGAGTAATAGAAAAACAAAACAAACCCATGTGTACACACGTGTGCATATAAGTACACACGACGCATGGTAACGCTCGCCGAAGCACACGCACACACCACACATGCACGAGAGGCAAGCACAACCACTGCAAAGCCCACACACCACCAGCAAATCAAAAGCACAAGTGGAGTCTATATTTGCTGCTTGTGGCCCTGCGTGGAGCCCCTCTAATGTCCTGAGAAACCTGCGGCCCCCCTGACCCGACTGGCACGGGCCGAATGGAAAAGCGTGAATGATGGTGTGGAATGCTGGCCGCATGGAGCGGAGGGCTGGACGGGCCTGGCATTCAGACCCCCAGGGTCTTTGTTTGGGAGGTGTATAGCTGTGAAAGAAGTGTCAAGCAGCGCAGGGCCGAGGTGAGGTTCTGTGAGCTTTGTTCTCATGTTTTATTACTCTTTAGCTGTGTGGGAAATGTAGTTCCCCCCCCCCCCATCTCGTCCCCCACGTAGCTCTTAAGACTCTGGATGAGGTAAAGGTCGGAGGGGGGGGGTTCTTCGTTCAATTTACAATTGACATTTTAGCAGACGCTGTCCCAAAACATTTTGTTGAACCTGACAATGTGCTGATACTCCTTTGCAAGTTATGGGAGAAGCAGCTCACAACTTGTCAGGGCCGGATTAACACCTATGAGGGCCCTGGGCACTGAAGCTCGAAGGGACCCCCTTCGCGCTCGCGCAACAATTTTGCTGTTTTGGGGCAGTTTTATGCCGTTACATTGGCCTATTTCCGTTTGCCTACCCCCCCCCCCCCCCCAGAGTGACAGCCAATCTAGCGCATTGTTGCTGCTTTACACACAATTGCACTTTTCAGCTCCTCTTCTCACCAACAATAAAACACCAATCTTTTTAGACACCATTTATTTCATTCCGATTGGCAGGGAAATTTTCTGTGAAACAAAAAAAAAGGGGCCCAAAGTGCCCATATGGTAGATCCGGCCCTGCAACTTGTGAGTGTGTAGGTATCTTGTACATATAGCTATTTTCACTATAAACATTTAAATAGATTTTGGTCATCAATCGAAAAACGAGGCAAATGTTTGAAATAATAGCCATGATATTGCTTTTGAAGTCATATTCGTCCAGACCTACCAAACCTTGTCGCAGGCAGAAACTATAGCCGATCTACAAGCTCACAAGGCCGTCTATCTTCACCAAAACATTCAACGTTGGAGACAGTTCTTGGATGCAGCCCCGCACTGTACTGTCTGGAGCAGCTCAAATTAAAGCTGTCAAAACACCCCCCCCCCCCCCACACACACACACACACACACACACACATGTACCCCAAGTTGTTGTTGTTGTTGTTGTTTCCATACGAACAAATGTAAATAGGAGATAAAAAATTATAATAATCAAATCACAGAAACATCTGGGGTCAAAGGTCAAAAGTCTGAACGTCTTGACAACTGTCCAAATGACAATGTGACCTTGTGGGAAAGAGTGACTTTGACATTCTTCTGTACATGCACGCACACACACACACACACACACACACACACACACACACACACATACTGTAATATACACACACACACACACACACACACACACACACACACACACACACACACACACACACACACACACACACACACAGTTGTAGGAGTAAAATTAGACACAAACATCCTCATCATCATCATCATCTCTCCCCACTCTCTCTCTCTCCTTCTGTCTGTATCTGTTGCAGAGAGAGAGAGAGATTTTCACATTTTATGGACATTTATGGACATTTTAACAATCCTTGCTCTATATCTTATAATGTTTTTGTTTGTCTGCATGGGCTAGCTTCTGCGATGACTTCATTTTAATCTGGTCTTAATACCTCCTCACTATATCTCTGACGCTCTGCTGTCAAACCTAGGCAGTAAATCAATTCAGTTTTAAGTTGTGTTTAACCACTTAAATCCATATGGTTGACCAGAGTCCCCCAGGGCTGTATACTAATGTATTTTCAGTTTTTTCCCCGCCTTTACATTAAATATCTTCACTAAAAATAGCTCATCAACGAGATCAAAGCGACGCGTTGTGAGCTTGTTGATCTGCTATTCTCCGGCAAAAGTCTTCCCCACAATAAGGATGCTGGGGTCTTAGTGGTTTTCAACCAGTGGTCCTTGATGCGTCCCAGGTGGTCCCCAGATAAATGATGGAGAGTTGGTGACCAACTGGACCTTAAAGAGCTTTAACTCTTGAGTGTTAAATTAATTCATTTTACACTCACACAAGAGTTCAATTATTGTTACTTAATTAGTTAATTTACAAGAAGTCTACACAATTAGAGAATGTAGAAGAATATAATGTTATCTCTCCTATCATGGATTGTGGACAAAATCCTATCCAACG
>NC_137867.1:11130043-11135043 GCF_963924005.1 Protomyctophum bolini | reverse complement strand
TTATAGTGACCCCAAAACCTGTTTGAAAGTGAAAAATATCCCTTTAAGTGTATGAGCGGGTGTGTATACGTGGAAGGCAGTACAGTAACAGAATTCAGGTTGTTTTTGTGAATTCGGCTCCGTCCATGTTCCTGAAAACATCCTGATCAAACATAGAACCCAGCCAATAGAAACAACCCTGGGCCGAGAGAGAGAGAGAGAGAGAGAGAGAGAGACTTGTACACACACTTTTTGGCTTTAAGTCCCAAAAGCGAGATTAGACGTTTGTCCGGGACCCAAACTAGTGAAAATGACATCTCTATACAAGCTCACATTTTGTTATGGACATTATTAGATGTTTTAATTTTATTTATGAAATACTTGCTGCTTTAAAGGCCTCTGAACAGCACCACAGCTCAAATTTACACTGATCAATGGAGAGAGTATAGCACACACACACACACACACACACACACACACACACACACACACACACACACACACACACACACACACACACACACACACACACACACACCCACACACACACAGAGACAGGTCAACACGCCTGATTGGTCATTGATTACTTATTGTCTAGAACAAGAAGGTAATGTTTGTGTATTCATTATTGTAAAACACTTGTGTAAAAGCACAAGCATGAGCTTAAACATTGATATGTTTTCTAATGGTTAATGTCGCACACACACTCAAGATGTGCACGAAACACGTGCACACATGCACGCATACACGCACGCACACACACACACACACACACACACACACACACACACACACACACACACACACACACACACACACACACACACACACACACGCACAGCTCCATTCCAGATCATTTCACACAGTCTCTTTAAAATAGCAGCATGGAAAAATCTATAATGGTGTCCGGTTATTTCCGCCCCACTGTACCGAGACCCGATGACTCTGAGCTCTCTCTCTCTCTCTCTCTCTCGTGTGCACACACACACACACACACACACACACACACACACGCACACGCACACGCACACGCGCACACACACACACGCGCAGACACACGCACACACACCACTGTACCGAGACACGACGGCTCTGAGCAGACCAATGGCGGTCACTACACGCTGTGACACACACACACACACACACACACACACACACACACACACACACACACACACACACACCAATCAATACAATAAGGGCAAGGTGCATGAGGTTATAGAGGGTTACTATTCTGATGGGTGAAGATCAGGAAAAGTATTTCCTGTGAAGATATTTGGTGTACAGGAAAAAAAGGCAGTAGCCTATAGCAGTGTTTCCCAACCTTTTTTGTCCCAGGGAATACTTTTCATAGCCTAAAAATGTGTGTGTACCTGTATATATATAATATATATATATATATATTAAATATATAGTAAAACGATACCAAACACATTATACTTTTGACAGAGTAAAACTTCTTTGAACCCAATATACTTTTAAAAACACACATGACAGCACTCATCAAATAACTTCCAGATGCTCAGAAATGACCCCACACAATTCACGATTGTCTTTGTATCCAGGGTTGCTGCAAGGAAACATGTCTAGCTTTCCCTTGCCTGCAGCCTGCCGCCAGATGGCGAGTTTCTCCCGAAATGTGTTCAGTTTTGCCGTGCTATTGCCGTGCAGTTTTGCCGAATATTCTCATTTCGCCCTTGCATTTTCCTGTTCAGTTCATTCAGATGGATAAAAATATCCCCATGTACTGTATGCTAGTCTTGCACACGAGTACTCATTTGCAAACAGTTCGGCATATTTGGATTGCTCAGCGGACAGAAAGCACTTTAATTCCTCCCTCAGTTCATATACACGCGACAAAACTTTCCCCCTTGAAAGCCATCGAACTGCGGTGTGCAACAGCAGAGTTTGATGTTCCGCCTCCATTTCCTCGCACAGTGTGGCGAACAGCCGGCTTTTCAGAGGTCTTGCTTTAATAAAGTTAACGATGCTTACTGCATCAGAGTTGTTGTTGTCGCACGTCTAATTAGACGTGTTACAACAACAACGACGCAACAATAGGAAGCCTGCAGCTCAGTAGCTATTGCTTTCGGGGGAGGGATAGTGTTAATTTCGGTCAAATCAGGCGGCACACCTGGACACATCACACGGCACACCAAAGCTCCGCGACACACATGTTGGGAAACACTGGCCTATAGAACCGTGGAAGACAAGTACCGCTAACAGCCTAGAAGCCAAACATGCTTATAGACAGGGGGGCACATACTGTTTTTGGGCACCTAAAGATGTTGCTTGGTGCACACGGCTGCAGACGTCTATCACAACGTTACTTTAGCCAGATTGCACATGAACTCTGCAGCCGTACTGAGGCGATCCTACACAGATGAAAGGCACCTGTTGCCGTGAAGAATCAATGTCGTAATTCCAAAATGTGTACACAGATTCACAGATGCATGGTTTTCATATCGTATGAACTTTGGCTAAAAGCTTGTGTTCAATCCATATGGGTTCTTGTTTACTTGGTTAGCCTAGCTCTTCAGACTGCTTGTGATGGCAGCTTGGTTAAAACCAAAATGGACTTCCTCTTCCTCTCCAAAATTAGAGGCACTTGTAATGATTATTAAACACTGTTTATTTCTACTTCTAAGTCTACTTACAGGACGTAGATAGGCATTTGTAGTACGTGTAACGTGACACCAGACCTTGTATAGTGTTGGTAGGTTACTGAGGTTACTGGAGGCAGTACGCTTACTTTCGTTTGATCTGCCGCTTATGTTTATGCTCAATATAGTTCAATATATTTATTCACTCCAAGCGTTGTCTGACTGAAATAGGTCTAATCATAAAGGCGAGCACCACGCCCACTGCAGCATGCCCGGACAGTTGTGGAATCTCTGCAAATAGTGAACTCTAACTTTAGGAGATCAAACGAGAAGAGAAACGGACTTGAAGTGTTTACATTTATGGGAGGAGAAAAGAGCCGGGTCACACCGAACGAATGTGGTTGAGCCAGCATGCGCGTGCGTGTGTACCCGGCCCTGAGGCTGTTTCACAAGACTGATGTCAAGGGTAAATACAGCTGTGTCAAAATACATGTGGAGGAAAACACCTAAACAAGTACACAATTACTCCTCCCTTCACATACACACACACACACACACACACACACACACACACACACACACACACACACACACACACACACACACACACACGCACGCAGACAGACAGACATTAGTGATCCATCTACCACCATGCATCTTTTTCTTTCTGACTCATACATACCTACGTAGCTCCATAATGCACCGCTGCACGCTCAGGAGGGTGGGGGGGGGGGGGGGGGGTGACCTCTGACCTTGGAGGTCAGACTGTCATGTCTAGAATGTGGACAGTGTGACAAACTAGACATGAAGAATCCACATCGTTCACATGTCGGGCCACAGCGAGATGGATGCTTTTAGACACAAAAGTTTGCAGGTCATAGTGTCACATAACTAGATGATTAGAGAGCTCTGCCTACATTCAAGGAATGGACTACAATTGGCGGGAAACAACAACAGTACATTTTGACAGCAAATGTTGATTTAGTCATACGTAGTCTTTTAAATAAGATTCCACGTCTGAGTTTGCTCCAGTGCCTTCCTTCTACAAGTCATTTTATGTTTGGTTGCACTCTGAAAATAACAGCTATATTTTCAGCATGCAACCACGTCTAAAATCAGGCATTACGACCCAATCAAGACAGCGCCAAAATACATTTTTCGTGACGAAATCATCAAATTTAGTACTAAACTAAAACTTTTCAGTTGACAAAATAATATTTAGATTTTATTTTGTTAGCATATTTTGCTGTCAAAATCAACACTGGGCCGAATACAGTACATATTCATTTGGGGGTCCTTGACACGGACATGTTTGTGAACCACTGGTCATGGCTACATGAGAGACTATGCAAGCCGTGGCTGAAGTTGGAGAACGCATATATAGGTTGTCATCGACGAACATCCAAATTAGAGGGGGGAAAGAAAAGAAGAAAAAAAAATCAGCCTTGCAAAAACCTCTGTCCCAGAATCCTCTGCTCGGTCTCCATAACTCTGTCAACAACAAGGTTGAGCAACAGTTGGCCCTGGTGCTCCGGACGGGACGCCCTGGTCAAGGCCTGGAGGGGTGGGGGTGAGCCCCCCTGCCTGGAATCAACAGACTGCTCTTATCTCAACCCCCTCCCTCAAGTCCGGTCCTGTCCTCACTGGTCCAACAACACCTCCTTATCCACACGTCTCTCTCACCACACGCACAGTGTCCAAACATGCATCCATTTTTATGCGTCGTTTGATAGAGATACGCAGCAAGCTTTTGCACACGGCTACATGTGATGAGGTCATGCAAATGCATGAGATAATGTCGCAATAACAATGTAATACAATCATTTAGTTGGATAGTGTAGCCGAGTGGCTACTCAGCCACCTGGTCTATGTGTGGAAGTGTCTCTGAGCAAGGCACTTAACCCCCAACTGCTCCCCCAGGCACCACATTAATCCACTTCCCCCGTGGTCCTAATAGTTAGATTAGTTTCAATGAGCAGTCGCTGTTACACATGGGGACACTCTGGACTGTGTGGAAGAGTTCACATGTTGGTCGTCTTGTCAGGAAAGATGAAACACAAAAGGACATGAGAGCGAGGCTATAGAGCGTCGCAGTCCCGCCCCCCCTCGAGAGACCCGGAAAATAAATCCCCGTTCATTTTCCTCATAGTCTTTTCGGAAAGTAAGACGTTTACGCCACGGACAAAGCCAACTCTTGTCGTGACAAATCATGACAACAAACACATTTTTTCGGGGGAAACAAAGAATTAGAAAGTAGAAAAAACGGCAGGTTACAACACTTTTCTTGTTGTTTTTCTTCTTTGTAATTATTTGTTTGGTCCAAAATATTGAGTGTGTTGTCATGATTTGTCACGACAAGAGTTGGCTTCGTACGACGCTTAAAAGGTCTTTAAATAAATAAGTTTCGAAATGCCTATG
>NC_137867.1:11120043-11122543 GCF_963924005.1 Protomyctophum bolini | reverse complement strand
ATACTCTAGTCTACCATAAAGATTGCATTAGTTATATTGTACATACACTACCTGTCATGGTCACGTCCTGAGCCCCTCCGTTTGTCCATGAGTCTCCTCTGTCTCTCCCCAGTCCTGCTCCTCTGACTCTGATTGCCCTGAGTGCCATCACCTGTGGGGACCAGCTGAGCCAGGTTGGGGTGATGAGCTCCAGTGACTATTTAAACTCTGCCATGTGTTTGTTCAGTGCTGGAACTTAAGTTAGTGTCAGGTTTTATGTTCAGTGTATGTATACTGTTATCCTATGTCATTTACCAAGTAAAGTCAAGTTTTAAGTTTATGTGATCTCCTTGTCCTGCCTTTGTTTGAGTTTCCTGCACTTGGGTCCTAACACCTGCAAACTGTGACACTACCATACAGATACAGATTGGATAAGGTATTGTAAACATACTCTACCATACAGATTGGATAAGTTATATTGTATTAACATACTTTTTTTTAACATAAAAAATCTACAATGTTTTGTATTCTTGTGTATATTTGTTCATACATGTAGGCTACACATCGGCCCAGTAAGTGGTATCATCATCATCGAAGAAACAAAATAAAAAATAAAACTGAGTCACACAAATTACAACTGAATTAGATATCTGTCAGCCCAATGGTTCTCAGCCTATGGTGATTTGGAGTTCAACAAACCATGTGCAACCCAGATTCGGCAACAAACAAGGGACTAAATTAATTTTGCTCCTATGCCACCAAAATGTGGATCGCTATTCGTCATTAAGACGTGCGAATCCCAATTGAATCCTTCAAAACCTCTCTCAAAGGGCACCTACGGACGTCTGCAATTCGAAACTGGCCCCCGTAAAATCTGAATCCCCCACCCACCCCCTTTTTACCTCTGTGATGATTTCCTGTTTTTGGCTATATAGTAGTGTATATTTGTACGTCTCTAAATGTTATGATGAATTGAACGTGGTGGACCCTCTTGTAAACAAGTGCTTTATGGTGTCGTCCACAGTTTTTTGTATTTCGCTGGGATGGAAGATGTATTTTGTATTTTGTATTTAGATACATTTTTTGACCCAGTATTTGTATTTTGTATCAAAATACATTTTCAATGTATTTTGCCCCTTTCCAGTGTGCGTGCGTGTGCGGCTGTCACATAATCCCAAGACACACCTGGACTGAGTCATGGCACACCAGTGTGTCTCCACACTCTATACTCTGTCTATATATAGGCCTACTACGGAAAATACATTTGAGATGAGTTTGAGTCAGTGTGTGCATGTGCCACGTGTGTGTGTGTGTGTGTGTGTGTGTGTGTGTGTGTGTGTGTGTGTGTGTGTGTGTGTGTGTGTGTGTGTGTGTGTGTGTGTGTGTGTGATTTGAGAAACCTGCCACAGTGTGGAAGTAGGTGTTCATCACGCCCTTTGGCCAGTTAACCCGCCCGTCTGTCAACACACCTGTCTGTCTTAACCCACCTGTCTGTCAACATACTGTTTGTCAGCATGTGCATGCCATGCTACTATTTAACATAACATAACATGCCTGACTGTCATCTGACTGTCGCTCCTCGGCCCTTGGACTTTGACTGTCCTTATTAGGTTTGGATTTATTAGGACTTGTTCTGTTATTCAGTGTGTTCTGTATTTGTACATTTCTTTTGTATTTGTCCTGCATTTCTGTTACTCTGTTGTTTTTGTGTGCCTTCCTGCCTGCCCTTGTTTGGTGTTCCCTGTTCTGTCTTACCTTACCAACCTGATTATTGTGACCACCTGTCACCTGTGTTCTATTTGCTCGTTTTCCTGTTATCCTATCCTGTGTTGATTGTAGTTCACCTGTGTCCTGTTATCCCTGTCTATTTAATCCCTGTGTTTGCATTGTGTTCTTGTTGGTCCGTACTAGACCATATGTGTCGAGTGAGTTATCTATCTGTCTTTGTTTTACCAATTTATGGAAGAACCTTGGTTTAGATTAATAAACACATTAATAAACATTGCCTTAAACACTGACAGTACGGACCAACCAGTTGTGTACCAGCGGGCATCAATTCTGAGGTGCAGTGCACTACAGCCTCGAGCAGAAGATTAAGGCCTCGAAAGGGGCCCTCCGGCTGGCTTATTCTAGACCTAGCCTAGCGGAGGAGCTTGCAGGGTCAGTTTGGGCTGCCCTAAATGCTTGCGTGCAGTCTTCATACCTTCAATCTGCTTTGCTGCCAGCCAGTCTGCCTAATTCTGACCATGAGGCACCGCTTGCAAAACCTCTACCTGCCAGCAACCAGCCTGTCTGCCCAGAACCCATCTGTCTCCACTGACCAGTGATGGAGAGTCAATACTGCACGGCGACTGTGTGGCTCCACTGTCGATCAGAGGCGGCGGCCCAGAGGTGGCGAGCCTCTGCTGCGGCCCATCGACGGAGGTCGGTGAGCCTCCACTGCATCCCGGCACTGAAGGCGGTGAGCCCCTGCTGCTGCACAGACACGTTGAGGCTCCACTGCTGTCCAGCAACAGTGACG
>NC_137867.1:11100043-11115043 GCF_963924005.1 Protomyctophum bolini | reverse complement strand
AGCATTTTTGTCAGGACTATTTAAATTGTATACAGAAAAACTCAGATTTAAGATGTGTTTAGGTAGCAGCTCTGTTTACATAAGGTCCAGCGATCTACTTGGTACAGACAGTAGTCCTTAGGGTGGTTGTATTCAACAGCAGTGACAACACTCAGAAATGTGTGGGGAGGAATTAATATTAGCACAAAGACTAATTGAGGTAAAAAGCACACATTTGGTCACATATTTGTACACTGAGTTTTGTGTGTGTGCTTTTAGGTGCTTGCTTGTGCGTATGTCACTGTTCTGGTCCTCTGAAGCGACTCAAATGCATCAGTGAACACTGCAAAACAATGAGCTCGTTTACATTGACCTCAGCTCACCTGTTTATGAGAGTTTAACTATAGGCCAATGTTATAATAATAATAATAACCAGTAAGATTGTCAGAACAGGAACGACGGGTGCTTTCGTTTACGGGATGAAACAGAGCTATATAATTATGTAGCCTAAGTCAATGAGGAGCATACTATTTTGAATGATCAATCAATGGAGAGATCATTTTAGATTTCTTATCCACCTTTGGAGTTACATCATGGCAAGGTAACTATAGTAACTACACAACCCAAACCCCAAAGTGGTCTTGCCCTTTAAGGTTAGGGGTTAATATTAGTCAAATAGAGTGGTTTCCTAAGTGGAGGGTTTCCTATAATAATATACACGTACGTGTGTGTGTGTGTGTGTGTGTGTGTGTGTGTGTGTGTGTGTGTGCACGTGCGTGCGTGCATGCGTGCGTGTGCATGTGTTTGTGTGTGGTTGTGAACAGATGATCCCATGTTTGTGTTTCTGCTCCATTTCCCCTGGCCGGCACACATGCACACACACGCACGCACGCACGCACGCACGCACGCACGCACGCACGCACGCACGCACGCACGCACGCACGCACACACACACACACACACACACACACACACACACACACACACACACACACAGGCCAGGGGTCCTTGAGGGAGTTCCAGGGGGTCCCCAGCTAAATGTTAGTTAGGAGTTACAGACTCATAAGGGTCCATTTGGTTCCTAACGGGTCCATTTGGTTCCATTTGTACACTCTCAGACTTAAATTAACATTGATGACATTTAATATAACTTGGGGACCCAGAGATAGAAATGCCATTCAATGGGGTGTCTGTAGCCCAATGGATGTCAAACTGGGGGCCCTTGAACTTAAAACGGTTGAGAATCACTGCTAGAGCCGTAAAGATTTTATTCACATTTTAAAATGCATGCAGGTACATTCAGAGTGTCATCTGATAGGGATCTGAAAAAGTATAAATAATAATCTAATCACTGTATGGATGTTCTCTGCCCCCCTGCCCCCTCCTCTCAAAATGATTCTAATAGAGGAGCTATTTATGCTGTAGGAGATTACTGCTCTGTCTGTCTGTCTGTCTGTCTGTCTGTCTTGTCTGTCTTGTCTTGTCTGTCTGTCTGTCTGTCTGTCTGTGTCTGTTACAACACAACACACCACACCACACTGAAATACATATTTCACAATTTGTTGCCTATACATATAGTTACACAAACACAATTGTGTGTGTGTCACACAGGGTGGGGTATGGTTCACACAACACAACGCCACAGGTTTTATGGTCATGATGGCTTGGCTCCAAGAGATACAGCAATGTACCTTACAAATACTTTAACCTTTTAATTTGGATCTGTTTCTTAGTTTGCATAAATATGACACATAAGATGGCCTCTAGTCATTTTGAGGGGGAGACTATATGCACAAAGTGACACAATATGAGCTTGTATATCTGGTATTTTTGAATAGCCAAGTATAACATCACGGTGGTTAAAGGACAACTTAGTTTGGCCGGAATGAGAGATGATGTATGATGATAAGAGCGCCCTTCACTTCACACGAGTGTGATTCTTTTTATAGTACTGCTAAAAATTGTTTCCATACATCACGCACATCGGCACATAGTATATTTCTATATAGTCATGTGTCATTTGTCTGATTTTTCATATTATTGGCAAAGATTGGCTTCCAAAGTTTGCAGGAGTGGCCCATGTTGTACAAAATGCCTATCATGAACGGTTGTTGTGAACCTTTGCACTCAGATCCCCATTAGGCCAAGGAAGAAATGTCACCTTCATGGTGGCGCTATAACAGTCAGATTCATATTTTTAACTGTAGATCAACATTTTTATTCCCTGGATTGTGTGGAATTTATTCCTTGGCCTATTGAGGATATTATGCGTGCAGTTTCACGGCTCATCAGGAGCAGTCAGGGGTTGAGTATCCCCCTCTCTCTTTCTTACTCTGGGCAGCTATATGGAAGTGTACATTCACTTTCAAGACGAGCATAAAAAGTTGTAATGTATAATATTCATTCTTCATAATAAACATTGTGTTTACTGTTTATATGGGTTAGGGCTCGAGCATAAGGTTCATAAGCAGACATGATGTGTTGTGATCATAACAGCAGTCAGCTGATGTTCTGGTCGGACGCAGTGTTGACAATGAAACTAGGACAGACAGACAGACAGACAGACAGACAGGCAGGCAGGCAGGCAGGCAGGCAGGCAGGCAGGCAGGCAGGCAGGCAGGCAGGCAGGCAGGCAGTGCATGCTCTCCCTAACTGACCCCAATCTCATTATCTGGTGTAGTTAAATCATGTGGGTTTAGGGTGACACCCCCATGGGTTCTCGAGGTGAAGTGACAAACTAATTTGACCTGCTGTGTGGAAGCCCATGTGATTCTCAAAGTGGGGCCTGGGGTCACCTGAGGGTTCCTTCCTTGCGGTTGCGATTAGGAGGGTCCCCACTCCCCAGCAAAATGATTGATAACCAAATAACGTGCCTCTGAAACTCTGACACACAAGCACAGGATCTTTTCAGATGGGGGGGGCGGGGGCGGTTCCGCCAAATACACAATTCATTTGTGGGTCCATGGCATGAAAAGGTTTGAGAACCACAGGTTTAACCTGATGCTATACAAGTTTAAGGCTGACGTAAAATCATGTGGATCTATTTATACTTTATTTAGACATGAGAGAGGCGAGGAGACATGCGGGACAAGACGGGAGTTGGATTCAAACTCCAGGCGGCTCCAGAGCAGCATATGGTTGGTGCTGCTGACTGGCTGCTGACTGGCTGCATCACGCCGCGCCACGGTCCGTGCACTATACCGTGCACCATGGACCTGGCACACACACATTGTTCGTTTTCAATAAAAGGTGTTTCCGCCTCTTTGTTCCACTTCCTAGAAAGCAGCAGGACGTTGTGTATCTGTCAGGACCTGCTGTCCGAGGTCCTTTAACTCCTAAAACACAAAAAAACCCCACTGTTAACTGTAGAAGTTTAACTCTTAAAACACAAACACTAGTCAACTGTATAGAAATGAACAACCCTAGACATCAATGAGGAGCTTCAAAACCAGGGCTATTAGTTGAGAAAGAAAGAAAGAAGGCGGTGCATGTCTCATGGCACCTGCTGTGACTTCCATCATGTCGGTCTCTTTTCCCTTCATCCAATCACATGCCTGGCATCAGGCAGGTCCCACTCCCCTATACCCTTCATTTATCCAATCACATGCCTGGCATCAGGCAGGTCCCACTCCCCCTACCCTTCATTTATCCAATCAGATGCCTGGCATCAGGCAGGTCCCACTCCCCCTACCCTTCATTTATCCAATCAGATGCCTGGCATCAGGCAGGTCCCACTCCCCCTGCCCTCCATTCATCCAATCACAAGCCTGGCATCAGGCAGGTCCCTCGCCCTGCCCTCCAGTGAACTCTGTTTGAGCATTACTTTATGTCCTACAGCCCCACCTACTGTTCAATATGGTGAATAGCAGGCAGATCACCGACTCCCTATTGTATGAGTATGATTGAGTACGGACAGCTGCAATACCGCGGCGCTGGGTGACCTAAAGTGGCACTGTTGAGCAGCGTGGCCGTGTGTCCCTATGTATGTATGTCTGTTTAGGCAGCACACACACACGCACACACACACACACACACACCAAATACATACATACATACACATGTATACATACATACATACACATACATACATACACTCAAGACACTGCCTCCGCGGTAGGTATGCGGTCTAGTCTAACTTGGACTCAGGGGGGTGGACGCCTCTGCCTTGCATAGTCCCCATGCAGTGAATAGGCAGTTTGCCCTTCACTGGTAACCCCATTTTTGAATTATTTTTTAATATATGAAGGTATTGCGGGCAGGGATTTTTACAAAAAAGCCCCCCTTTTAAAATACATACACAAATACATACCTAGTTACCTACATACATACATTTCAGAAGTTTTAGCAGTTTTTAAGGACCCACTTTTAGGCCAGTGCAACAGAGCAAGCTCTTGCCTTTTTTTAAACCCTACCCATTTTAACCAAATATATACATACATACATACACATGTATACATACACTCAAGACACTGCCTCCGCTGCCACACTAAGATCTCCATATATGGAGCTGACCTGTTCTGACATTCCATATGTTGATCTGACCTCATCAAACCCTGTACTACAGGGTGTAGCCTACACTCACTCAAGTCAGCTCCAGGTCTGGATCTCCATTATTCCATTATATGATCACGACACTGACCTCATCAAACCCAGGATAGCCATATGCAGAAGACTGGATCATCACCTACATACAAGCTACAAGTTTGAACCCTTCTGCCATCTACTGGTGGTTTCCTGTAATTATGTCATCGGACTTGCAAACTTGTCCTGAATAAAACTACGTGTTAGAGCTGCAGAACAATAGCAGATCTGATCAACAAAAGCTCACACAACTCGTCTCATTGTGAGCTTGTAGAATTGAATGGGTTGTAGCCTAATTGTAGGGGCTCTGCCATATTTAAGATATTTTGTTTTATGAACTGACTTGGAAGTCATTCTGGACCATACCGGTAGCCTAGTTTCAGACGCTATCGTTGCCTAGCTCTGGTACTCTAATGTCGGCAGCAAGAGCCAAAAGGCTATGGAACACAGCTAACCGTTGCCTAGTAACGACTGTAAACATGCATGCAGCAGTGTTCCATGAAGGTAAGCTTCAAAGAAGCTAAAAGCTAAACTTTGACTCTGCGGGCTGCAATCATTCCTCGACACAAATGCACAAAATGCTGAATTTGTAAATAATAATAATAATAATAATAATAATTTAAAATAACTTACTCGTCAGGGTCAGGATGGCCAGTGGACATCTGATGGAGGCTCCGGTAGCGTTCGGGCAGCGGGCTCTGCCACGGCTGTGCCGGGAGATGCGACACTCAGAGCCGGGGACCAGAGTCCAGGCGCTGGCTGCCCTGTGTGACCTGGTGCACGACCCAGAGAGAGCTCTAGAGAGCATTCGCCACGGTAATATAACATATTACACTTTTCCTTTACACCATAGCATTCACCACCACGGCATTAAGAAAGCCCACAAGACAATAGCCTAATATGCCTGGCTATATAAATTCATTATCATCCCAGCACAGCAGCAGCCTTATTTCCGTGTAAATAGGCTAATGGAGGCTTAGGAAACATCTGTGTTTGAGTTGGGCTATAACCGCCCTTTTCAGTACAGCCCAGGTCAGGTTGATTGAATAAACGTTTTAATTTCAACTGGACGAGCTCCCGTAACCCTGAGAGTTTTCAAATGGAAATAGCCTAAGATTTAGACTCTCTTAAGAATCGATAAATACATCTGTATTTATCGAGTTTATAAAAGGTATAAAAGGTTATTTTGTCATAGCCTACACCCCACATGCTGGGGTTCAAGTGGTTAAACATGTGGGGACTTTGCAATATGTGAGGTGTTACAAAACCACAACATTTTTGGTGGATTGAATAATAGTAAAAGTCTAGACAGGGTCTAAGACTCTTAAGTGGTTAAACCGTGATGAAAGTGATAATGTAACGATCAATTCCAATAATATCTAAATATTATGTGGCACATAACCTGGATATTAGTCACGGCACCATACTGTATAGGGTGCCACCATGGCACCCACTTTGAGAAACCCTGCTTTAAAGTTGTGCGTGCGTGTGCGTGTGCGTGTGTGTGTGTGTGTGTGTGTGTGTGTGTGTGTGTGTGTGTGTGTGTGCGTGCGTGTGTGTGTGTTTGTGTTTTCAGGCTGCGTGCAGCAGTTAAAGACCTTGTTACAAGACAACGAATCTGCAGTCAGAACTAAAAGCACAGAGGTCCTTTACCACCTGGCATCCCATAATGTCGCCCGGTAGGCCTATGTTTCCATGACAACTATGTAGTGATTAACATGAACGTCCCAATATGTTAAAATGACAATACTTTAATTTTAGCTTTTCTTATTAATTTGCCTAGTTGTTTTCTCAGAGTAAAGAAGCCACTGGATATATTTCAACTAAAATAATAACGTGCACCTGTGTGTGTGTGTGTGTGTGTGTGTGTGTGTGTGTGTGTGTGTGTGTGTGTGTGTGTGTGTGTGTGTGTGTGTGTGTGTGTGTGTGTGTGTGCGCAGAGAGGTAATGTTACAGTGTGGGATCCTCTCTCCGCTGTCAGAGCTGTTGGATGAACCAGTCGCGTCCTGCAGGAAGAACGTCCATCTGACTCTAAACAGACTCGCTCACTTCCCTGCAGGTATGATATTGTTCAGATAATATGAAAATGTTCTTACTACTAGAGATTTATTTATTTATTGATAAGACAGTAGACTGAAAGGAAATGGGGAGAGAGTAGGGGAGTGACGCGCGGCAAAGGTCGTCAGGGTCGGGATTCGAACCTGTGACATGCTGTGTCAGACTGGCAGTGCGGCCTAGACACAGGAAGCTATGGTGGGCTTTATAAATAAAGTTTGAGTTTAGTTATTTGTTGTTGTTGTTGTTGTTGTTCTTCTTCCTCCTAGTGGTGGTGGGTATTGCCTGCAACCTCACAATAGATATCACGATACAGAAGCCACGATATATATCGATATATTGATTATACGTTGATTCCAAATAATGACCATTAAGGCTGGGTATAGAGGGTATGCGTTCATAATCAAACCCGGAAGTTATGCAGGAATGCCTACTGAGTGGCAAAAAACTACTTTCTGGCCTTGACAGCCCATACATCCAAACAGAAAAGTCCTACTGAATCTGATTGCATTAAACAACATTAGACAACGTTAAACTCACTTTGCCTGTTGCTTTGCCACTAGATTTGCCACTCGATGTGCCATTCACTTTAAGCATGCGCATACCCTCTGTTGCTAACAACCTCACGGTCGATACGTAGTTACGTATACGGTATCCTAGAGTCTAGGATACCGTCAAAACATCAGCAATCGGTGGTCTAGGACCTAGACCACCGATTGCTGATGTTTTGACAAATATACTGTCAGAAAATGTAATATTTTCAAACCAATTTGAAAAAACATGGTGCGAAACATTTAAACAAAAAGCAAGGAATTTTTTTTTATGGATAAATGCAAAATATTTAATCATCCATGTATGTCAGACTAGTCTAGTGTTTTAAAGCCGCGTCACAGACAGCATTTCCTGCCGTATCGATATGGTACGATACGACACGATTATCGGTCATCAATACGATTATTGCCATAATCGATTCATTGAACCCATCCCTATATACCAGCTGCGGAGGCCATGGTGCGCCAGGGTCTGGTCCCCAGGCTGGTGAGGAAGGTTTCAGAGGAGGATGGGGAGGACGAGGAGGTGTGCGTGCTGCTGTTGTCCTCGCTGAGGCAGTGTGTGAGGGTGGAGGTGCTCGGCGCTCTGGCCTGCGGCGGCGTGGCGGTTCTGAGGGACCGTCTGGCACACTGCAGCCCTCGCGTCCGCACAGAGGCCGCAGGAGCTCTGCTCAACATCAGGTTTGGGGAAAGTTTGAATACGCATTGTGGGAGAACTGTTGTGTGGGGGAGTGGTGGGGGGAGATGTGAAAAGAGATATTTGTGTCCTTGTGTGCATCTCCTTTGTGTGGAGTCGTGGACATAAATAAATGGTTAAAATGTGTGTGCGCGTGTGTGTGTGTGTGTGTGTGTGTGTGTGTGTGTGTGTGTGTGTGTGTGTGTGTGTGTGTGTTTGTGTGCGTGCGTGCGTGCGTGCGTGTGTGTGTCTGTGTGCGTGCGTGTGTGTGCATGTGCAGTGTGGTGTTGGAGGGGAAGCAGAGTGTGTGTGCTGAGGGGGTGGTTCCAGTGTTGGTGTCTCTACTGACAGACAGTGACGGCAGTGTTCAGGCCAACGCTGCCGGAGCCATCATGAACACTGCTGTTATCAGCACAGGTACAGGCAGGCACACACACACACACACACACACACACACACACACACACACACACACACACACACACAGTCACAAACACAAACATTAAACGCCATTAACAATAAAGAGACAATATGACGTAAACGACACGTTATGACGTAAATCCCTTCATTGTCAATGCGTAACTTACTAAACAAACTTTGAACTAAAGACAAACATTAAACCTGTGTATAGGAGGGGCTAGCGCCCCTCAAAACTATAAAGGGTCATATTATCATATAGGCCTACTACCAGTCCGCAACCCACATAGGCCCCTTTGGGTCCCTACCCACTGGTTGGGAAACAGTACTTAAAGATAACTATATGAGTATATCGCTCACCATGTATTCTTTATAGTCGGTGTGAACTCTGCAATCCACCTGACTTAGAACGATAGAGGCTATATGGGCATGCATAATAGTGAGTGGCAAATCGAGTGTCAAAGTGAGTTTAACATTGTTTAATGCAATCAGATACAGTAGGACTTTGGATGCATGGGCTTTCAAGGCCAGAAAGTAGTTTTTTGCCACTCAGTAGGCGTTCCCGCATAACGTCCGGGTATGATGATGACGCCACGTGCATACCCGGCCTAAATACTTTTAGTGCTCAGTGTGAATGGCCCTTTAGATACTGTTGTCTCACAGCTAGTACCTTTTACCATGATACTCTTTTATTTCTCTCTCTCTCTCGCTCTCTCTCTCTCTCTCTCTCTCTCTCTCTCTCTCTCTCTCTCTCTCTCTCTCTCCAGGTAAGTCTCGGTGTCTCTCGGCCGGCGCTCTGGGTCCCCTAGTCCAGCTGGTGTCGAGTGGCGAGCGTGCGGTGTGCGTCAACGCTCTGAGGGTCCTCACGGCCCTGGCGGAGGCCCCCACCGCCAAGGAGGCACTCCTGGAGCACCTCCCCGCGCTGAGGAGCAGGACTGGGGCAGGAGAGGAGGAGGTGGTGAGGAGGGCGGCCCAGAACGCACTGCAGGTCATCACCTGGACCCCATGAACACTAATGTTGATTTTGACAGCATATTTTGATTTAGTTTTAGTCATAGTCTTTTGAATAAGATTCCAGGCAGCGTTTAGTCTACTAAATCTAGAGTTGATTCTGTCGACTAAGATGTATTTTGGCGGGCCTTGCTGGTGTTTTAATGGCTGATTTTAGACTTGGTTGGAGTACAATAACCGTGTGCAACGAAACATAAAATGATTTGTTTTGCGACAAGTACTAGTATTAGCAGATTACTAGTCCGTCCGTCCGTCCATCACGCCACCATATATGGCCGTCAGTCCATCACACCTCGTGACGCGCTCCATATATGGCCATCTCCATATATGAAGATCACGACACTGACTTCATCAAACCCTGGATAGCCATACATGGAGAAGACTGGCTGTTTGTATTATTTTTGGAAAAATATAAAAAGATACTCCTGTGGAAAGGCTATATTATTTTACTTATATTGACCCTATAAACAATTTAGTATTATCAACTACATGTTGATTATATTAGTATTTAGTATATTTATTATTTAGTATATGTAAGGTTTTGCCCACTCAAATGGTACCTCGTCAGATCAACTTCTGTGAACTGACTTCACTGTAGTAGCTTTTCATAAATGATATTTGTAGTTAGGCTGTCTGCTGTCATGCAAGTTTATAGTTAGAGAAATTCAAAGTCCATCCGTCTGCTGTCCAGTCTATCCCACCCCTCACTGGGGAAAATTCTGGGAGGAAAACAGAAACGGCGTGAGTTGCCCTACCTGGGCCCTAACTGGGCTAGCACACATTTTACGCCCTACGCAAACCCTAACCGGAGCAGCACATGTTCGACCGCATGTCTCCGCATGTCGGACCTTTGGTGCATCCCCCGAAAACGTCAATTAAAAAAAACTTATAAAAAAGATCCATATATGGGCATTCCCAGACCTGTTGTTTCAGCACGACCTAGCCCGCCTTTTAGGGCGAGGTCGCTTCTCGCCCTCAGGGCGTCTTACTGGCCTTTCAGATCTACTGGATCTCTTCTCCTCCCTAGCAATTCTCTAGTTTTTATTTGTTGACGAAATTGTCAATATATTTAGTCTTAGTTAGTCATCATAGCTTAGTTTTTATTTAGTTTCGATGTAGTTTTCATCTGTGAAAAAGGTAGTCAACGAACATTTTTAGTCAACGGACATTTTTCGTCATAGTTTTAGTTGATGAATTCAACACTAAAACACCTATCTATCTAATCTCTCATACAGCCTGTGCAAAGGAAGCGCTGAAAAAGCTGGGAATGGATTAAGACATTAAGCAGATGCCCCAGCTCCTTCCCACTTCCGTTTCATCTTTGCAGCTAAGCAGAAATGAATCAAATGGACCCTTAAAGGTCCATTTGGTTCAGTAGGATCTATGGACAGTCCCCGCATTCAGACCAGTTGTCTGGTTTAATACTAGAGACTATCAGTAGACCCTACTGCCCTCCAGAGGGCACTGAGGTGCATAACAGCTGGCTTTGGAAAAGCCAAATAGGGATAACAGTGTGATAGTTAACAGCAGTCCCCCAGAGCTCTATACTAGATCATCTGGTTTCCCTGGTGATCCTGGTTTCCCTGGTGATGCGGCCCACAGACCACCAGTTTGACACCCCCAATCTATTCTGTGTAGATCAGCTTGCAGATCAGCTATTTTGAAAATAGCTAGGGCTGTGAATCTTTGGGTGTCCCATGATTCGATTCGATTCCGATTCTTGGGGTCACGATTCAATTTAAAATAGATTTTTTTTAGACTTTTTCTATTCTCAATCCAATTTATTTTTTCCAGATTCAAAACGAATGATTCTCGATTCAATACTACAATACAATACAGCTGTGCTGATCTGAAGTGACTAGTACTGAGTACTGACTACAGTAACTTGAAAATGACTGAAGACATGATGTTTACTGTGATTAGGGTAAGCTTACATTTCATATCACAAACACCATGTAGGGAAAACTGTAACTGTTTAGCTGAAAAAATAACAACAGTTATGAACCGACTTTGAATCATTCATAACGGCTACCCCTAGTCTATATGTATAGCTAAATCAACATCAGCCAGGTGGCCCAGGCATAAACCTAACCCGTGGCTGGAAATGTATATTAGAAGGAAAGAGTAGGCAGGCATGTAACGACTCACTCATTCTAATCACAATATTAGGTTCACAATACGATTTCTTTTAAACACAAATTAATTTCCAGACAAATGAAAAATATTCTAATTATTCTTGTATTATTATTTCTCTTACACAAATCCAGTATTTTGCACTTTTTTCTTTTACAATACTGTTTGTTTTCAATACTGTAGCACATGACTTTCTTTTTTTCATCATTCTCTTCCACAACAGGTTAAAGCCTGGCAGTGAGGTGACAATTTAAGGACTTTAAAGACCTTTTTAAAACCTATCTACAAGGTCTCACTTGCAACAACTTAGGCATTTAGCAGACGCTCATAATCCATGAGCGACTAAGCAACTTAGAACAATGTGATCCGAAGCATTGTGAGCTTGTTTGATCTGCTGTTTTCAAAAGATCTCTTTGAAAAGTACTTTCTACTTTTGGTACATGTTTATAATTTTACCGATACCTTTGTATACATTTTGAATTCCGGACATATATACTTGTATCAAGTGCAGGTGCTGCTGGTGCAGTGTTGATACTTTTACTTTTACTTAAATGTGAGAGCTTTTTCCACTGCTTCTCTGCAGTCCAATGACTGCGATGATTCGACTGAGAACTTTAATCCATGAGTAAGCATGCAGGTCAGAGCTCTTCTTCTGTCTGACCTCTCCTCTTGAATGCATCTTCCTCAGGAACACAAAACACTGTCCTCTCCTCTTCAGTGCGTCTCCATGCAGGACTTAGCCCCGGGCCCCATTAAGCTGCCACGTGCTGACATCTTCTGGGTGTCACAAAGAAGTGTTGGACCTTTTTATCCACACAGACAATAGAACACTGAAGTCTGACATCACTGCCGCTATAGCTAGCCCCTTGGGTCACAGAGGGACATTCTTTTTTTAATTGCAAATTCAGGAAAACTTTAAATAAACATTTTACCTCTTATTTAAGTTATTTTACACAATTCTTTAACGTTAGAATCGTTAGAAACTGGAATCGATAAGCGGAATCAGAATCGGACTCATGAAAGCCTTAACAATACCCAGTCCCAGGGAGACATCAAATTCATCTTTTGGGTCACAGGCTAAAAAGTTTGTAAACCACTAGTCCAATAGACTATATTCATATATGTGGCCATGTTGGCAAAAGCAGGGTGGCAACAGGGTGGCATTTCATTAACCTAATGATCTACCGGTATAGACGCTGTGTGAATATTGTCTATTCCCGCCGGGGACGCTGTGGGCGCTGGGTGCGTGTTTTCCACTCAACAGCGTTCAACAGCGTTCTGCTCAACAGCGTTGAGTAGAAAGCGCCCCCTAGGTGGGATTGCTTTCTTTGTGTATTTTGGATGTTTTCCAGGCGTCCCCTAGAATAGGGGAGGCAATTGGCACCGGGCGAAAAATGCGTATTTCTACTTTTGGTCCTACATTTTTGATACCCAATAATTTTTACAAAATGTAGAATTCCTGACTTAATACTTGTAATGGGAGTAGGCCTATTATATTGCAGTATAGGCCTGATACCTTTTGCATTTGAGTATTTTTTCCACCACTGATACTTACATTTATAAGCTAATCGAGTGTCAAAAAGATTATTCAAGCCAGAGGCCTAGTGGCGCCTGCGCTACATCGCCTCACAGCTAGAAGGTCCCGCAGGTTCAATAGACCACTGCATGGGTCCAGAATCCAGATCCATTTGTCACATTTATGGGTCTTTTTTGTTTGTTCATGAATTCAAAACACGTTATTTCTTCACTAATTTGAAATTTCATGAAGAAATCAAAGAAATTCCACATTGTTGTGTATCTGCTATTTTCACTAGTTAACTTTAGGTCGCATGCAGACCGAATGTTCTGTTCTGGCTCCCAGCCTAAGAGGACCACATGGCCTGTTCACTGTCGCTTGATAACGCACTGTTGTCATGTCAGTTTATTGGAAGTGACTTTGGGCTTGACTTTTTGTAAAGTCACTTGCAGGTTGTGTTTTTGGGATTATTTCTAAAGTGTAGACTAGTTATTACTGAAGTGTATTTGTCTGCTAACCTCCATCTGAAATCATGTAGTCACTGCACTCTGCAGTATAGTCGGTTAGTCCTAGTGGCTTCATTAGGGCTTGATTACATAGAACTGGTTGCTTGCTTATTTCTGTCGCAAAATCTGGCAACAGTGTTGATAAACTGTCATCTGTCACCAGCCGCGGGTCACCCGGTGGGTCACCTCACCAGAATGCCACCACACCACAGCCTCCCAAGTTGCACTTGCGATGTTGATACAGTAAAACTCTTAATATCAGATTATTAAATTGGCGATATTTAAATTTAAAATAGTTTTTAAAGTAGATAATCTAAATATAATTGTTTCGTCTTTCGTGATGTAAAATTGCCACATAACATTCTGTTGATGTTGCTGTCCGCCCCCTTCCACCGGCCAGTTGGAACAGTCCATGAGAGAGAGGGGGCGTGTGTGCGTGTGTGTGTGTGTGTGTGTGTGTGTGTGTGTGTGTGTGTGTGTGTGTGTGTGTGTGTGTGTGTGTGTGTGTCGCGCGCGCGGCGTATGGTGTGTGTGCAGCCTAGAGAGACGCACATTGCCGCTTGGCTTCTATCAGGGAACACAGAACACACAACCGCTGCTGCTAGTAACAACCGCTCTATACGGAACCGAATATAGCCTGCCCTACACTGACACACACACACACACACACACACACACACACACACACCCACTCTCACGCACACACAGCTTGTGGCGTGCACAGACAACACGTACGCGCACAATACACATGCCAGATGCACACACACACATCAGGCTACATTCTGGACTGTTTTTGGGGGAGAAGTGCAGCTGTGCAGGACAGAGAAGCTTCAGGCGTCACTCTGTGCGGCCACAACATTACAGGTGAGAGAGAGAGAGAGAGAGAGCGAGAGAGAGAACTAGTGTGTTTATCATGCCGCCCGCATGCATGGGAGGGTGTGTGTTCTGCCCCGGACGGGCTTTCCAGCGACCTTGGACCGCCAGGGGGAGTAGAAGGAGGTGGCGGTGGCCGGGGATGGGATTAGATGGAGATGTCGGGCAGCATCACCGCTACTCTGTCTGAAAAGTGAAAAAAAACAAACAACAACAACCCCTATACAAACTATAATAAAGACACGTGCCACTTCGGGTTAGCCGTCTTTACCCGTGTAATTAGAAGAGCTGAGGCGGTGCTGCCTGCTGGATGGCGAGATGGATGGATCCGAGGGATTATTATTGTGGTTTTACATAACGGACATCGGCTGGTCTGGTCCCTACGCGGCGTGTGTCCGCACAACAGCTGATTCTGGGCGGCCTGCCTCTGGAGTCACACACCGCTGTCCTGCAGCGACGCTGGAGCTCTCCTCGTTTTCAACCCCTTTCATGATCAGAGTCCATTATTTATTTGACATTTTGAACCACGAATTCGATGAGCTTTAGCCTATCGGAACCAACGCTTAGACTATTTTGTTGTCGTAGGATAAGATTTTGTCCACATTTCCATGCTGTATTGATGTGCAGATGTGGTATAGGGAGATAAAGGCAAACAACCAAATAACAATTCTTCTATATATTTGTGTGTATTTCTTCTTCTAA